>NW_020448052.1:281232-341325 GCF_003343035.1 Apteryx rowi | reverse complement strand
GCGAGCCTGCCGCCCTCCTGCTCGCGGCTCCGGGCGGCGTGGAAAAGTTCCACGTGTGCCCGGCTCCCACCTTCTTTTTCTAGTTTCCCACGGAAAAGTAATTTAATTACCCGTGCAGGTGGAGGCCCGTCCAGGAGAAGGAAAGCCAGCCAAGGAGAAATGACCTTTTCCATAGGAACGCGGGCCAGCGCTTTTAAGGGGGAGGGAAGAAGCTCGAGCGAACCAGAGAAGGGAAAACAAACACTGCCAAGTGGTCGGGGAGCCGGGGAAGCTTCCCCGGCCTCTGCCGGAATGGCTCAGTGCGGGCACAGCAGCGAAGGTAAACACCGCGGCCTTGATTCTGCAGCTATTTATGAGTCCCTTCCTTTAAGGAAGGCAATCAAAGCAGAGGGGCGCTTTGGCCATGAGCTACTGATTGCACCGCTCTGCAATTTTTCTCCTGTAATTGGAGCATTTTTGTGCCCTCCTTATATTTATGACAGCAGGGTTTTATTCCTATTTTACCAAATACAGCAGAAAGAAATGTCTAGAAAGATATTTAAAGGGCCTCTGCACACTTAACTATGTAGATCTCTACCAACTGAACAAAGTTCTCCAGAGATGGTTAGGATTAAGGTTTCTGTATTACACCTATCTTTAAAAGACAAAATGTATTTGTATTTTTAATTGACATCTAACCCTATAGCCCTGAAAAAACAAAACTACTGACAGTTAATTTGATGAAAAAAGCTTTTAAAAGGCTAAACAAGATGCATTAAAAACGCCTGCCTTGACAATCTTTGCTTCAGTTTTCAGTCTGGTCTGTGTACACTGTGACTTGAGCTGCACACATCCCACAAGTTTTCATGCAAGTCTCCACAGCCAGGTTGTTACAATCACCAACAAGGGCTGCTAGTTAATTAATACTTAGCTGTGCAAGGGCAGTCACCAGGTATTTTTGCATATAGCATCACTGCCTATAGACCCAGGATTAGCCCAGCATAAAGACTGATGAGAGCAGGACTCTTAGTTTACAGAAGAAAGAGGTGGGAGGGTATGACTGGGGTTTCTAAAGCACAAAGGTAGCAGATAAAGGGAATGCAGAACTCACCAAATGCCCAGATAGTAGAACCAGGGGGCACGAATGCAAACTAATAGGAGATTGGCTTGAAACAGTTAAAAGTACTTTACACAACAGGTAGTGCATTCTTGGAACTTGTTGCCACAGGAGAAGATAGGGGCCAATGGTATCAGCTGGTTCAAAACAGGATTAGACAAATTGGAGATGATAAACAGATACTGAAAGGGAGCAGGTAGTATACCAGTTGTAGATGCTGGGGGAGTATGAAGAGAATGAACTGCAGGAAGCAGCTGTAGCCATGTCTCTTCTCACCACTATGGTGTATGTCATGTGTAGAGCTGAGAAAGTTAACTCCTCCTCCTCCTCCTCCTCCAGCACATGCATATGAAATCAGTCAGAGTCCCTCTCTGCTCACATCAGGAGGCCAAATGTAAGGCTGAAGGTTGGCTGATTTGGAGATAATGCCCTTCTGCAATTACAGACAGGCAGGAGTTAATCCTGATCTTTACAAGGGAAAACATTTTCATGCAAAGCATTTGAGATGTCTAATACCTTAGTTGTGACCCTATGAAATACCATGCCCAAAGACACCATTTGCTCTGCTTTTCCGATGAAACAAAGCTGTTGAACACATGACAGGAAGACTAACATGATGCTTATTTTATTTGGAAATAGCCATCTTGGCTATACATATAAACTTGAGACAATACAGTCAGTTTCTGAGATGCAAAACATAGCTCTTACTGACAGCAATTAGTTTGTATTAGAACCATGCCTATAGTGGCAATATTACTCTATCATAGTCATTCTAGTACAGAGGCAGAGGGGCAAACTTCTATCATAGGTATATGAAACCATAGTTTGCACCCAGAGAAACTGCAAAGATTTGATTTTCAATAAGCTTGTATTTTATTAATGAATCTAGCTCTGTAGTAACGTGTTAAATTAATGGCTTGAATGAATGTTTTTTTCTGACGCTATTTGAATAGGTATGGCAAAAACTCATTTAGGAACACTTACTTGAAACTTGGCCCTCGTATTACAGTGCTGCTGGTGTATTTGCATCATAATATGGATCTGTTGAAAACAAGCAAAGTATAGCAGGAGTGTAAATTAATAGAACAGCATAAGGAAATAATTAGAGGACACGTACTGCCTGGCAGAATTACAGAAATACCTTGTATTTTGAAAGTAAGCCCTATGTTCTCACCACTAGACAAAGCAATTTGCCATGAAGGATCCATTCTTGTTCAAGCACAGACAAACATCTTGGCACCTAGCCTTCCCCTTCCTCCCGGTGTCCTTCTCCATTGGCTTCTTCCATCACACACCACCACCTCAGACTGCCATGCTCTGTCCTGGACAACAGTATCAGACAGCAATCGAGTCTGTTCATTAGTCATGGAATTACACTATAGAGGAAGGAGGGAAAGCCAGGGGGCACAAATGGGATTCCCCCTTTCTCCTCGTTAGCTCCCAGCTGCTGTTCTTATGCCAAGAGTGCTGGAAAACCAGGTTCCCAGTGCAGTGCCACAAGTGTCACATATTCATCAGATGAAGGGAGCCAGAAAAAGTCTTCGAGTCCATACAGAGCCAGAATGTGCAGGTGTTTGACGATGCACCAAGGGCCAATCTTCTCACATGATATGGCCTTTCTCTCCCTTTGGGGATCACCTATCTTGAGACCTTCACCCATCTGATTATTTCTTTTCTTCAGTAAACACTGGATTTTACTTCTAACTTTACATTACAGATCAGAGGTAACGAATTAGGTGGGAATTTTCTCCACATTGTATCACTTCTATTATTAGTTTTGTTATCTCTAATAGAGGAAGCAATCATCAGCTCAAAATAGCATTCCAATGAAGAATTAAACAGCAAAATCACTATCAACACTTTCAGTGAGGAATCCTCACGTTTTGGCCATCATCTCTTTGCTTGCATATTCACTGTCTCACTGCACTGTGTCCACCCTAGGCTCATCAGCAAGCCCCTATTCTGTTCATTTAAAGACCTTTTTCGGTTGTGTGACTTACATTAGGTAAATCTAGCTTGTATGTAAATTCTCTCATGTTTCCTTTCTTTATCACTATAAGCACAAACTGTATTTCTTAAGCATTTGGAAAGTACCTACCTTGTAATGTGTGGAATCACAACTAACACCTTAATATTAAGTTTGAAAGTACTATACAAAGCTGAAATTCAAAACCTAACAAAGTTGACATCAAAGGTGGGAATAGAAACTAAAAGCTCTGACTTCAGAAGATCAGAAGGTCTTCCCACTGGCCAATAAACTCACTCATCCTCACAAGCTTCACAGCGACAGGCTTTACACGTGCATCATGTGCCCCAACGCATTTCTTGTGCCCCTGTCTCAATTCTCTGATGGGGAAGCAGATGGCAAAACGACAGGAACAGTTCTCAAATTGATCAAGGATATCTTTGGACTCACTGTATTTCATATCTTCAATCATTACAGCCTACTCGAGTCCATTTTGCTTTGATAGTTGGCTTCTATGTTATTGGTTTGATTATCATTGTAATCTATCAGATCGTATTACAATGACACATTTAACACTAACTTTTGTGGAGGAAGAGGTAGATGAAAAGTATTATCAGCTGGGAAATATATGCCTGTGTTATGACTCACACCATAACTGCTGTATGGCCTTTTGCAAAACATTAAGTATATGATTGTAAAAACAGCAACATTTTTAGAAAAAATATTTCCACCTCATTTTCATTTTTAAATAGCTTCACCAGAATACATTTTTTATAGCCACACCCCAAATACAGGAGAGCTTTAGAGTACTAGTTCTCCTGAAAAAAAAATGTTTTTAACAGAACCATAATGGATTCTACCATATTATAAATCAAGTCAGTAAATCATGGAATTTTGGTAGGAGTACAGTTGGAAATCATTTATAAAAATATAAGTTTATGCACTGCATGTGCAAACTACTTGGAAGTGCATAGCAAAATAGGAGGAAAGAGTGAGGCCTGTGATACACAGAGGCTATCCTCACACAACAAGGGGCTACATCGCAACTTGCGTAACTTATTTCCACAGCCAGCCCATGCATGGGAGGACTCAGGATTTGGGCAAGTCACCTGAAGAAAAAGGCGTTGGTAATATCAGAAGCAGAATTTCTCTTTTGTGTTAGAAAAACTTCAGTACATTATGTTGAGCATGTAGACAAGCAGTTTGTTTGCATGGCTACATATTTGTTTTGAAATCTCAGGCAAAGCAATCACTCAATCACTTCCCTTTTCCACCTGGACACTCATAAAAAATCTGAGGATGTTGAAGTCACGTGTGGCGTGATAGAATGGAATTTGACTATCCGCTCTAGTGTGATTGACCAGTTTGCTGTCACATGTTTCAATTGTCTCTCGTTAATTTTTTCTAGTTCTTTTACTCTTTACAAAAGAAAACTGTCAGTAGAATTCACATTTGGCTTTTCTAACCCTTTTCTTTTTGCTGGATCAGGAGATCCTTTTCCAGCATGCAAGGAAATAACTTACCTGGAAAAAACACAAAGTTTTGCAAAGACTGCAATAGTTTCACATCCCCCTGCAGGTGATCTTTTAGAAGGAGAAAAGGCAATTTTTTCTCAAAACCCAACACAGTATCTTGGGCATTTCTTAATTCTGCAACTTTCTGATCTTTGAGCTTACCAGAAAAAATACAAATTAGAACAGCATTAATTTACAAGCAAAATGGTAACATATATAATGCTACTTAGAAATTCATCAGTCCCTGTCCATCTTTAACTCAGCTTCTTCCTTTTTCCCCATGTACTCCCATATCACTTTCCACAAGCATGTGGTTCTGTTAGGGGGTATGAGATGGTTATACAACACTTGTCCAGCCGTAAGGAAATTAAGGAAAGTTACTTTGGGGAGATTTTTCTGATACCTCAAAGACCATAAAAATAGGATTATACTGAACAATGTTCTCAACTTTCTCAAGAACATCATGTTTACGAAACGAAGATACACTTTCTGAAAAATGGGAGAGAAGTTCAGCATCTAGATATGAATTCTGCTAGGATCCTGGGAACTACACTTATTTCACATTCTGGGTAGGTCCAGCAAGTATACTATAAATTGTAATGTTTCTTTAATATGAAGATTCCTGATGTATTGTACCATAAGCACATTCCTAAGAAATCCCCAGCTGTTGAAGGAAGTGAAGCCATGGCAGCGCCCTTTCTTTCTGTAATACACCGTATACAGAGTTGGAGACTTTTGTTCGTTTGTACGCAGGGTCATACACTGTTAGAAGGCAGCGGAGAGCCTTTTGGGGCTCACAGGCAGTCCAAAGGGGATGTTCGGGGCAATCCTGCTGGCCACAGCTTCTCTTACATGGCAGCCTGTGGTTTCAAGGACTGCCCCTAACTCAGGTGGTTCCTTGTAAGCCTGCATACAGGCTTCCATCCTGAGAAGCAAGAAGAAAGCTAGAGTGAAATGAAAAAATCTTGACAAGAGCTGATTCTTGGACTGTCAATATATCACATGGAATTAATTCATTAAAGACAAATGTATTTTTTTCCATTTGGAGTTTGTTTTACTACAATCTTTGTTATGGAACTACATGAATTTTTG
The DNA here is from genome assembly GCF_003343035.1 of Apteryx rowi. Lineage (NCBI taxonomy): Eukaryota > Metazoa > Chordata > Aves > Apterygiformes > Apterygidae > Apteryx > Apteryx rowi. The sequence goes on along the minus strand of NW_020448052.1, from coordinate 335,657 downwards.
CAAAAGCTACATCTTATATTGCTCTGCTGATCTATCATGATGGAACGAAGCTGTGCCTCAACACCTGTCTTTGAACAAAGCACGTAAATTCACAGTTAAGGAGGGATATGAGTAACATTTCCTTGAGATGGTGGGGCTGAGCTACCTTAATAATTCTCTCTTTCTTAAATCATACTGGGGTAAAACTTACCATCACTTACAGCCATATCATTACTACATCATATCCAGCTATGACATGCTAGTTTTAGTTGTGAAACAAATAAGTAAAATATCATGCAAAAAGAAGCTTTCATCTAAAGTGCAACAAATACTTTTGCATTTCATACTATCTTTAATATTAACGATCCTTTTATCAAGACATTTTGCTGTGAAAAGAACTAAATGATTTATGCAATTCAGAAGAAGACAAAGATTTCAAAATAAAAATTTGATTTATGTTATTCTTCCATTCCTCCTTCTAGTGTTACCTTGGAAAAAAAAAAACGAAGCCTAGCAACAACAGATTTTAGCATAGTTGAACACACACTGCCTAGTACAATTACCCGCGGCCAGTTAAATGTCTTTTCCAGAAGATAAATACTTTATTTAATAGCAACAATTTATCTAAAAGTTGGTTCAAAATAATTAAAATTCCAAGCTCCATGGCAGTCCTTTTAAACATAAGCCAGCAACTTCTGCCAAGTGAAAGAAAATAAGCCTCCTTCTGGCATGCCCGAGCATCTCAGTGAGGTTGAGAAGTGTGCTGTGCCTTGAATCAGGAAAGTATTAGGGAAGAACTGTCTTTCCAGTATCCCTGTGCACTCTCTTGAGAGCCCGAACCAGCTACAAATTGAGTCATTGAGCTTTGTTTCAACAGGAATAGGAGCTCCCAATTTATCAAAGCAATATGCTAATTCTGCTATTTCAAGGGTTCTTGTAAGAGTCAAGTCAGTGGTAAAAAAAACTTAATACCCATCAGCAGTGCACATCCATCCTTAACAAATGAGTCACTTCAGCAGTGCTACCTGTTAACAAGTTAAAGGCACAAAGTTGAGTTTTTCCTCTTTGTTACTATCACTGAAGCCTGCCCGGACCAGCATTCCCTAAATTACCTTGCTCCTTTTAAAAATTACCTTTTCCCTCCAAAAGCAAAGTCTGTTATTCAATTCCTGTCCCTAATTAGCCCAGAGAATAGCACCGTGCTGACACAGCTATACTGCTTCCAAATCTAGAGCTGCTTCTCATGCCTTTTCTGAACACTTCTTGTACTGTTTTTAGAGTTGCACACCTGCATTTTGGGAAATAATGGAGAGAAGAATCTTTGATTCCTGCATTTATACAATTTGTGTCCACAAGATACTCAATAGAGACTTGGATAGAGGTCATTCCTGCAAAGATTGTGATCTTCTCCACATGCTGACTGCACAGCGTCTGGCTAAATGATACAGAAGCTACAGAGTCAGGGTTACCAACTGCAGTGGAGCTCTCGTCAAGTGCAGTAATGCAGCCTGCAGGTCTCATAACTGTGCAGCAATGTACAGTGAAGAGGACCTCAGTCCATCTACCAGGGCAGTGAAAGATTCTGCCAAGCACCCTTTTCCTCCTTACCTGACCACGCAGGTGCTTGCTCCCAAATGTGACAAAAGCGAGAGGAAAAATAAAATCACTACTGCCCTCTGGTATCCCATATTACTACATGCGGTAGACAGTTTTTGACAGTTAATGATTTGACAAGTCTTAGGGAAAAAGAAGAGGAGGGTGGCATTTCCTATGTATTACAATCGTATCACTACAATATCTTCTTGTGGAAGCCGTGCAGTAGATTCCAGCTAAATTTTATCATTTTAAACAGCATAACTAGTACAGTCTGATCTCCAGTAAGCTTAGGCCTGGCTGTTGCCTGAATTATTTTCAACTTTTTTATCCCAGTTCTGCATCATGAATTCATCCCTTACTGATGACAGAAAATTCACACAGGAGAAAAACTTAAACTGAGAACTAAATCCAGTGTTTTATAATGTATGAACTCCCACTGAGGTCTTCATGGAACACAGAGTCACAGGGGATCTGTCTTGTGTGGATTCTTTGATGTCCAATAAAGGTCAAGTTTATACTGCATTCTTTAATACAGCATCAGTCTGTCTGTCTCTTTTTCTCCCTTTTTGAGCAGAACTCATAGGTATGTCATACCTTTGAGATTTCTACATCTCTGTTGGCTCAAGAAGTTATTATAAGGGACAAATAACATGCAACAACAAATGCATGCAACAACAACATCATTCTTAAGAGACCACGCTAGGAAAGAAAAAATAGTAACATATATATTTTAAGACTTTTGAACATGTAAATGTTATTATTCTGTAGTTTGTATTAAAGTACTTCAAGCATTAAGTTTTACAAATGCACACAAAAGATGTTATCCTTACTGAAAACTGTATGTTAATACAAAGTTAGTACTCATGCAATTTTGTAAATAGATTATGAAAGAATTTAGCTTGTTCACTCCTTTCAGAAAACTAGGTTGGTATACATCTATAACTGATATAAAAGCATTTTTGAATAGTTTTAATATTCCAACAGAAAATGTTACCGCCTACTTATGTATAAAATTAAATAGAGCACAGTGGATTGTGGTGATTATAAACATTCAGTTTTAGACCCTATCTGAGCTTATTTTGTTCCCACAAACATTTTTCAATGAGGAAAAAACAGTCTTTTTTTATTTTTTTTTTAAACCAGTGACATCAACACTGACCACTGCCAGTTACCAAGTTTCAGAAGGAGGAATTTTCTCCCTTTGCCCTCAGTACTATATATATATATATATATATATAGTAACAATATGAATTATCCAAGTATGGAATTATATATTAGTTTATGTATTTCATGATTTATTCCTGAAATAGCTATACCAGCACTCAGCATGACAGAAGCTGTACGTGCACAAGCACACATGTGCACATACACACACACACACAATAAAAAGGCAAAATTTTAGCAAGTCTCCCAAATACCAAGAAAATACCAGATGAAAGAAGATAGATGCTTTTATTCTAATTGTGCCTTATTTCAGTTTTTCATCCCTATTTAACTAACCCATGTTATGAGAAAAGGCAAACTTTCTCATTTCAAGAGCTGCATCAATCTCTCTAACAGATAAGAACAGTCCTGCTAATGTATTTCAGGCCATCAAGAAACTCTGCAGGAGGGAAAAGGAGAGTGAGAGGCAGTGAGAGAGAAAGAAAACATTATTTTTCTGCTCCTGTTACTGATTACTGCAAAAATTGGAAAAAGTGCTGGACATCTACATAAGGATGTTTACATAAGGAGTACAGTGGTAAAAGCAATACCCTTCTAGAACATTAGACATACTCACAAATAGATTGGATGTTTCCCTGTTTTGTTCGGAGAGGAGAAGTGAGCCAGGCATGTTAGAATCTGGTGTGCCTTTGGATCCGAGACATGTACTGTTTAATCACCCATGTAAAGATCACTCTGGTCCGTATAAGGATGGAATAATCAATAAATATTTTCCTAAATGCAGGGATTATTTCTCTGCTAAAACCTCCATGAGAAAAGTCACTCCTGAAGGGCTAGGAAAAGGCAAGACCACAGATCTACTCCATCTTCAGCTGTCAAACAGCACAACTGATGGTGTGTATGCTGGGGCTTTTATAGGCCAGCATGAAGTACGTCAACACAAAATCCTATTAAAAAAAAAATCTCAAGATGGACACTCCCAAAATCATAAGATTTGCTTATATTACTAATTTTATAGTCATTGATTATTCTGAGTTTTGTTTGAGGAGGAAGCTTGGGTGGAGAAAGCTAATTTTCCATCAGGAGTTTATAGCTTTTGAAGGAAAACTGCCAGGCTTCTAAACATGTGACATTTTAGGGGGTCAAAATCCAGTCTTAAAAAGCATGAGCAAACCTTCTCGTAAGTGATTAGAAATGATTCCTACCTTCTGGAAATTATCTTTCCCCTTATGTGTTCATATTACTCCATTTGCTTTAGCAGCCTTCTCCTTTCCCCCAATTTCCCTGCTGTTCCTAAACATCACCTGTTTCCGCCCCTTCCTCCACATCTTTCACTGTCTTGTTCTCCTTACAGTTCCTACGCACCAAAACTTGGTCCCAAAAGAACTGTAAAAATGGAACTGTAAAACACATAGGACATCATAATGAGAAACTGCTTCACTTTCAAAAGCAAATTGATTGTAAAGACACAATGATCACGCTAGCTGTAACAGGAAACAGCCATTTTCAATACAAAAAAATTCACAAGATGGCAATATCTAAGGACATAAGGAATACATTACTGGTCAGACCAATGATTTATCTAACTCAGTGTTTGAACTCCAAGAGCAGCAATAGGAGAAGCTGGTGAGGGGAAAGCATGCCTCTGCCTTTCTACTATTTATTCCTCTCGTATTCCCCCAACATCTACAATTGTTATGCTAACTATTGCCTTTACTTTATGGACCTGTCATAACGAATTTGTCTAATCCCTTTTTGATCAGCTGACACAATCTGCCCCTACCCTGTCTTCCTGGGGCAAGGATCTGATCTAGAATCTGTTCTGTACTTTCTTTCAAGTCAATCACCTACTAGTTTAAATTTATGCCCCCTCATTCTATTCTGAGATTTGGTTTTGTGTTCAAACCTTGACCATAACTGCCCTGCCTCCTCCTCTCCAGACGAAACACTGCAGCCTTTTCAGTCTGAGCATTTCATCATCATTCACCAAATACTTCATACAGAGGAGCACTGCAAACATTTAATAATTGTTCTATCATCTTCTTCACTTAGTCCTCCAAAAATCTCTGGGTTTTTGAAAGGGATGAGGAAATACTTATTAAAGAGAATTTACACAGCCTTTGTCTGCCCTGTCATTGGGCCTAGCAGTCACTATCTCTACCTTTTGAAGGCTGTGAAGGGCAGAGTAACAGTTTCTCAAAGAAAATATGATTAACTACTGCCATAATATTTTTTCTTTTTAAAATACATCAATACCCACATTGATTCCCAACCTCTCAGTCTCTACTGCAGCATATTTTGCATCATGTAATATTATTGCTCCCCTATTCAGGAAATACGAAAACTGACAAAAAGACCAGCCTTAATGTAAAGTGGTGTAACAGGAAAGGAGGATTAGGTACCTGTCTTTAACTACTTTCAGTGACTCAGTAAACCTGCTGAGTCAATAGTATGATCCAGTACAGGAAAATGTACCATTACAGTGAAAAATTTCTTTAAACCAAGAGCCTTGCATGAACAAGCTTCTAATTTCTAATAAAATCTATTAGATTAGCATTTTTTTATCCATAATAGTTTATAATGGCTTATGTAGCGCAGCAGAATCTTTAAGAGATGCTAGTTAGAATTACAAAAGAGATCTTCACAAATAAATGTTTGAAGTAGACACAATTCAGCACTAACCCTATTGATCTTTAAACAACTGCTGTGCTTTGCTTTTATAAATAAAACCGACAAAAACAAGGTAAGCTAAAGGTTTCACACATCAAAACGTAACCTGTCCTAAACATGGCTTAAACGTGTATTACAGTTTGCATTAGCTAAAAAAGGCTAGAAAAGGAGAGAATGTGGAACAAAACCTGTTACAAGCACGTCTCTAATTTTAGGTCTGCCTGATACCAGTTGCTGAACGCATAGCGCAGTGGAGCTTTAGGAACTGATAGAAGCATTTGCATAGTGCAGGTTTTGTTCATCTGTGAACACTGGCCACGCGCAGTAAACACTTGCCTAGTCATAGTGGTGACTACATGCATCAAAACTCCATTTCAGCTTAGAATCAGTGTCTGCTTAAAGGAAACAAAACCTTTGTAACACAAATACAAGATTTACCCAGCCTACAACTTTAGGAAACTGCTTGCCTGCGGTTCGCATATGATTCTGAGAGATGACCTGCTTCTTATTTCCTGGATCTAACCTATTAGGTGTTACTTTGGAGAATTTTGAGTTCTAGCATCTACTAAACTGAGATGAGAAAACACCAGAGCCGGTTCGGCACTAGGACCCAGCACGGAGCTAAGGAGTGGAAGGGGTGAGCAATATGCTTCCCATGATGTCTGCAACTCCGTCCCCATGTTGACTGCCATCCTCAAACCTTTTTCACTGCAGGAAAAAAAAAAAAACCACACTATGCTAAAATACAACTTTAACATCAATCTAGTTAAACAACAGCAAGAAGCAAATAAGTTTCCATAGAGAAAGATGGGCTTCTAATCAGAATTAGGAGTGGGTTTGGCTTTCAGCTATTTTTGAATTATAACTTAATAAAAGCCGCAGTATAAGCTTCCTGTTCAAGGCTGGCTGCCTTGGGGTTCCCCTCCAGACAGCTCCCCAGCACCCTCTCGAACAGCTAGTACCCTCTTTTTACGTCCAGGGTGAAACAACAACCCCTTCTTACCGCTGTGAGCCAGCAGCGCTCCAGCCACCTCACGCAGCGTTACCTTTTAAAGTCATTATGTTTCTGTTACTAATTGGACATGTGTAAATCGTAAATGAATTGTCTGTGCTGTAAAAGCTGGACTGGGAAGACAGGATACAGCATAGCAGCCCTGAACTTGATAAAAACATGCTACCAAGATTTCATTTAGTGCGATAATTAAGACTATGCTTTTTGAACAGGTTCCCTTTAGCACAGCAGTTCCCCAAGCAGGATCTCAGCATTTAACCACTGACAACGTGAGCTCAATGAAGCTCAGCTACGGAAGCAGTCATGAGCCTGAAAGCGGGTTAAACAGCACAAGGGATTAGGAACTGCTGCTCCTGCTGATACCCTTGAGTTAAAATATGAAGGGTTGGGATTCACACCAATACCCGCTGCTTTACCTATAAAATTTCAGAAGAGCCAAGAGTTATACACCAGTTAACCCTCGACTCACTGTTTCTGCCTACACATCAGTACTACTGGATTTGTTAATGGCTGGCAGTTTTTTGAAATTAGCTCCAGCGCTGCCGACCAGCGCTGCCCTTTGGAACATCTTCCTTCACATTACTTGTCTGCTGTTGTAGTCTCCTACTGAAGCAACCTTGATGTTTTTCACCTTCTCACTTTCACTTCTTTTCCCTGACTTTTCAACCATTAGCCTCACCACTGGGTGTTTTTTTTCTTTGTGATTTTGTGAAAAAATGATAGCCAATGCATAACAGCTTTACAGTAGAAATGGTTCCACAAAGTGGGCTTGATTTTTCTCCTCTGATTTTGTGGCGGAAAAGGCAATGAAGGACATAGACTCAAGAGGGATCAAGGGAGGAGGTTTATCAGCTGAAACACAACTGGAAAAGAGTTAATACCTGTTCACATCTATGTTTCACCTGAGCTGTTCAACTTTCTTGGAGCACTGGGAAATCAATAATCCCAGATGCTCTGCAGTACTAACTTTCTACTGCCTGTTTATTTCTGAATCAGACTCCCAGTGGGTCCTTCTCTCTTATTCAAAATGCACTGTCCTTCTCCTTCCATTAGCCTGGATTATCTACTTTGAAAAATACTTACAAATTTTGGAAAAATCTGCCTGGAATAAGTATCAAAACCTTCTGCAGTTAGGTTGGGCCAATGTTTGAATGCTTCAGAAAGTGTTTTCTCTTGGGGGGGGGGGGAGAAGGGGTTTCTGCCTGCTTATCTGGATGGACTTAAGGTTTATTTTCTACTTTTCTTGGATTTCTAGGCTTCCAACCCCTGAAGGGTTCTGCAGTACAGCTCTGCTTGGGAAGGCTGGAAATATCAAGTGTTTCTGTACAAGCAAGATGCAAAGTCTGTGTTCAATATATGCTGCCTGTGAATAGATCCTCCAATGCCAGTAAATCTCACCATTCCTGAAAGCACAGGCCTTAGTCATGCTTGTACTGCACGATGCCTTCACATGCTTTGTTCAAGAACACTACAGAGAGAAACAGCCCTTCTCTAACTGCACAGTATTTGTACAGCACCCATGTTGCACATGCATCAGAGTTGCTGCACATCTGTCACAGCTGCTGTGTCCCTAACGTAGGAGTCCAGCGCTCCCAGGACATATGGGATGTAACTACTCCACGTTGCACGCGCCAAACTATTGTTCTGGTGTGTACAAGCAAAGCCAACTGCTTTCAGAGGCATCAGTCTTGCTGTTCATTCACTGCACAGCACTTTTGTATACTCTCTCTCCTGGAAATTGCAGGCAAGAATACAAAAGGTCTGTGTTTAGAAAGCATCAAAAGAAAGCTTTTGCTATTAACACTACAAATGGCTAGCTAATAAATTGCACCAAATGAGGTGTGCATGACCATCTGTGAGAGCAAATCAGAATCCCATGTCTTCATCTGCTCTGGACTGAACAGTAAAGTATGGACCATTGCCTTTTACCTAGACCATGCTCAAAGACATCTCTTTTCACATGTATTGTGTACAGGACTGTTCCCAGAATCTTACTTAGATGTCTGTCTCTTTTCAGTGGCTAAGCAAGAGACATGTCTGAATATGGCCCCAGGAATCTAAAATTGGTGAATATTTTACAGTCACATTAAAAAAGCACATATAAAGAAGAGGCCTGCTTAACTGGAATTTATCCACAGCTGCTAGTGTAATAGGAAACTAAGTTAATTAAAAACATCAGCAGCTATAGGTAACATGGGAAGTGGAGTAGATAAATACAAAATGCACACAACTTTTATTATAAACTTTCAGTATGACAAAGAGAGGCTCTTGGTTTCCAGGACTCTCAGTCTAGACCGTTGTGACAGGGACTAATTTAGTCTTCAATAAAAATAAAATGAATTCACTACATCATGCAATACTCAGCTGTTAGCTTATTTTGATAAAAAACAAACCCCAAATCCTGTTAACGTTTCAAATCAGGAAGGCACTGTAGCTCACTGGTAGATGAATGAAAGCCATTATTCTAATTCTGCTGGAATGAAACTGGAGTTGTATAGGACAATTCATTTTACCAGCATTATTACAGATGTTCTTCACGACCCTGAGCAGCTCCCTTACCCTCTCCATGCCTCAGATACTTCCTCTGAAATGAGATAATACTTACCTCTTTCCCAAGGTGTGAAGCTCTGAATGATTATCTGTGAAATGCTTTATTTTTACTGTTTAGTTTTGATGGAAGATATTCTCATTGTAGGTATTATTTACTGAGTCATATACACCACTCAAATGTACCAAAGAAGTAAGCTGCAAAAATGCACACTGTATTGTTACAGTACAGTATTATACAGAGAAATGAAATACAGTGATTTTTAACAGAGCTAAAAAAAAAAAAAGATACTAAGATGGTGAAAAAAGGGGAAAATAGTAGGGAAAAACTCAACTTCCCAGTTATAGCATCCAGGCTGTGTTTGAGTTTACACACTGAAAACCTGACTTACCAACACTTAATTTACCCCAGAGAACTTTTTCTAAGATATTTTCCTTAACTGACCAAATGATAGATCTTGCTACCACAGAGCAGGAACCAAAGAGAATACTTCCTAGAACAGCTACTATAAATATGATATCATGTTAATTAACTTCTCTGTTGCAATATTCAAACCCACTCAGTTCCAGGTCTCAAAATGTAGCCAGAAAGCAGATGTTGGTAAAGCTGGAAGGAGTGATGCCATTAAGCTCAGATACATTCTCTCCTAATATGCATTTCCCTTACAGAACCAAAAGAGGTGAGTGTTTTCTTACATATATGCAGATATCTTTTCATGATGTAGCTAAAAGTGTTAGCTAGCTTTTCTATAGTTTTTCTATGAAAGTAGATTTGTATCCCAGGCCACAATTCTATAACTGGAACAAGAGGTCATAAGTTTTCCTTTATTTCACTATCTGATTAACATTACAATGGAAAGTATAGATAACATGCTTACTAACCTTTCTGTTTTTTGAAACAGTAAGCTGTTGACTTCAAGCAAAAGCATTTGTAATAAGCTTAATATTAGTCTCATTTTTTATTTGGTTATCTGCTTGGTGTAAGAGAACCTGTTTCTCATACACAAAGCAACAATCCTTTAACAAGTACTAAAACGGAAAGTTTCTCTTTTGCAGGTATTTCACCCGAAGTGGCTCATTCAATCAAGGAAGGTTTTTAAGCAGATAGTGGAGCTTCAGCCTTGACTAAGTGACAATAATGAGACTAGACAGCTTAAAACCTTGATATTGTTTCTGCTTCATACCCAAGCTGACACCCTACTGAGATCCTTCCACATTTGCCTCTCCTTTATGGCACTGCAAAAAGCACAGCTCATCACAAATAACAACATTAATGAGATTCTATTGGGATTGCAATACATTTTTCTACTGGGACCACTTGGACACTACCATTTGCCTAATTATTCCTCTCCCAATTAATTCGACTGGCGGTTGCAGACCCTCAGTTACATAAATATTCTCCTGTGTTTGCTCAATTAAGTGGAAAGATTCCTGTAACCAAATATTTTAACATGGGGATAAAAACAGCTGCATAGCCTACACTCAATACAGAAAATATTGGAGCTCTCTAAAGAAAAAAACTAACAAAGCTCTTCAGAATTCTTCCCCCCCCCCAATGTAAGTATTTGGTTAAAATTTTTTAAAGTATATTACAGATTTTTTTACATCTTTCAGGACTAATAAGAGGTATCAGATTACTAGTGACTACAAAATAGTATCTCTTTGGATAGCTACATTACAAGGAAGGTTAGTACAACTTTACTACACTGACTGATAGCATTCAAGTCTTTAAGGGTTTAGAAAATAAAAGAGTTCAGCACTCTGTTAAGTTATTGAGCACTTGCAAGCACAGCTAGGAAGGACAAAAGTACTCGGTGTATAAGCACATTTATTTGTCTTCATGGCTTCCACTCAAATTCAAGAGAGACAGCTAACTCATTTCCCTAACTCTTACGGGTCTACAGTGCTGCAATATCAATCTCATCTGATGAAGTCTGGTCAAAATCTTTTTTTTTTTTTTTTTTTTTTTTTTTTTTTTGGAAATTCACAGAATGAAATTCTCTCAGTAGTAAAAGGAACTCAACCCTGCAAAAGACAAACTCACCACAGCTGACCACAGGGGACACTTCAAGTAAGAGTTAAGAGACTATTCAAAGCTTCTGTACTGACAGAGCATTATCATCCCAAATATCCCATCCCAAATAATGGAATGTCAAACTACAGGCCTCCTATGTAAGAAGGTCTTGGGATAACTAGTGGTGACTATCATTCAGTTAGATCATGGATTAGAAAATTCTAAATATCCAGAAAGATGCCCATTATTGGGAAGCAAAACTAGAATAAGTGTTTTAACAACTTCTAGTACATTTTGACAGCACTGGTGACTACTGTATTTTTAAAATAACCACCTTACAACACACATACAGACTGCTGACAATGCCTCTATTGACCTTCACTTATCACAAACTTTTTAAATTTCCAGTTGGAAGCCATCAGCTTTGAAAAAGCTGTTAAATATTTTAATGAGGTGCAGGTTTAAACTTCAAATTTTAATACTCAGAATGAATAGCAGTTGATAACTATCGAGCTCAGAGACTATGTAACACATATTACTTCTTAAGAACACAAAACCGATTATTTCACGTTACAAAACAGAAACAGGTTTTTCCTTCTCTGGAACTGTAATGTTATTTCAACATCAATTGGCTCTGTGTTTTCTAAAGGTACATTATCAATTCTGTTTCCAAAGGTATTTTATCAATGCAAAAGCTTTCAGCTGTGCCAGTTCAGACTGCAATTAAGAAAAAATCCTGCCAATTAATCAAAGAGCATCATAAGAGGTATAAAGTCCATTCTGAAGGACACATGCCAGTTAATGTAAGATTCTCGTTTGAGTGTCCAATAATGAAGTGCATTCTATTACTCAGCTTTCCTGCTTCTTTGGAATTGTACAAATAGAACTCCTCAGTAGGTTAGGCATGTATTTTACGTAATTCTTCACAACGTAACTAACCTACCTTAAATCCCAAATATGGATGGAGAAGATTATAAACACATAGCAAAAAAGAATGCTTTGAATTTTTATCTTAATACTTGTGATCCAGGAGAAAATCTTGATAGCATAATCTTCCTTAAAGATCAGGTTCCTTACAACCAGGTATTTTGCTCATTCAATGAAAATAAGTCATTCAGAATGTTCTTGTTTTGCCTTCATCACAAAGACAGTCTTAGTCCTTAAGACAAGATGTGGACACGACTTTCCTTTAAATCTAATCTCACCCTTGGTATTCAGGACATAAATAAAACTTCCTTGGAGCTCCTTTCCACCCCCATTGCCTTCTACAACCACTGTTTTTCTTTTAGTTCCCAATGTATGTCACTCCAGTCTTCAAAACGGGCAAGGAGGAGGACCCAGGGAACTACAGAGGCCAGTCAGCCTCACCTCGATCCCTGGAAAGGTGATGGAGCAGCTCATCCTGGACACCATCTCTAAGCATATGAAGGATAAGAAGGTGTTCAGGAGTAGTCAGCATGGATTTACCAAGGGGAAATCATGCTTAACCATCCTGATAGCCTTCTATGATGGAATGACTGGCTGAGTAGATGAGGGGAGAGCACTGGATGTTGTCTACCTGGACTTCAGTAAGGCTTTTGTCACTGTCTTCCATAACATCCTCATAGGCAAGCTCAAGAAGTGTGGGCTAGATGAGTGGACTCATCTGAGGAGGATGAGGTGGACTGAGAACTGGCTGAATGGCAAAGCTCAGAGGGTTGTGATTAGTGGCACAAAGTCTAGTTGGAGGCCTGTAGCTAGCGGTGTCCCCCCAGGGGTCAATACTGGGTCCAATGTTGTTCAACTTATTCCCTGATGACCTGGATGAAAGGACAGAGTGCACCCTCAGCAAGTTTGCTGATGATACAAAACTGGGAAGAGTGGCTGATACCCCAGAGGGCTGTGCTGCCATTCAGACAGACCTGGACAGGCTGGCGAAATGGGCAGAGAAGAACTTCATGAAGTTCAATAAAGAGAAGTGCATGCCCCTGGGGAGGAATAACCCCATGTCCCAGTACAGGCTGGGGGCTGATGTGCTGGAAAGCAGCTCTGCAGAGAAGGACCTGGGTGTCCTGTTGGACAACAAGTTGACCATGAGCCAGCAATGTGTCCTTGTGGCCAAGGAGGCCAATGGTATCCTGGGTTGCATTAGGAAGAACATTGCCAGCAGGTGGAGGGAGGTGATCCTCCTCCTCCTCTACTCAGCCCTGGTGAGGCCGTGTCTGGAGTGCTGGGTCCAGTTCTGGGCTTTCCAGTACAAGAGAAACATGGAGCTACTGGAGCAAGTCCAGTGGAGGGCTACTAAGATGATTAAGGGACTGGAGCATCTCACATACATGGAGAGACAGAGAGCTGGGACTCTTCAGGAAAATAAAAGGTTAAAAGAGCTAAACCTTCATTTTGTTTTATTTTGTCCACCTCAAAGAACTACAGGGTAACGGAAATCTGAGGAAGGAATAAGAAGGTCCATATTCAAGCAATTGGACTCCTTAATCCCCATGAAAATGAGGGAGAATCAAGTATCAGTAATGTGTACTGCCACCAGTCAGTCATTGCATCTATGATGCTCACATGAATTTTTACATTTCAAGCAAGACAGTTATGTATCTTGCAAGAAACTCTCCTACAGCTGACACAGTAATATTTGCTATTACCTGGGATTAAGGAGATCCACACAACAGTTACAAATATCCCCACCTTTTATTGTATGTGGTGGTAAGCTTTTTCCTCACTTGAGCATTTAATGCTATTTTTGACTTAAAACTCACCATCTTCCCCACCACTTTCCCATCACAGTTTTATCCAACTGTTCCCAAAGTGCTCCTATACTAACATTAAAAAAATGATACCCCGCAAATGGCAGTGCACAAAAAGCCACAGTCATACCTTCACACAACAAGAAGCCATGCAAAAATCTACTAGGTAGCTGCAATATACACCTAGGCCCTGAGAAACCACTGCATTTTACCTGCGATCATGAAGTTTGTCCTTCTCAAGAGCTAAACAGGACATTTACATATCAAGAGCACTCAGCAAAAAGCTATATTTGCAAGAACTACTCAATACTACATAAGGAATGAAAGTATGAAATGGAAAACCCCAGTGATCATACACTCATCCTTCAACCTCTACAGAAAAATATTAACAAGACAAAGCTGTAGTAGACCAAGTGCTGAAAGAACCACACTAGATCACCTCACCTAGTTTTCAAAACAACCTTCCAACTTAACTAAATTCAGTCAGAAACAGCTTTTTAACAGTTCAGAATGTTCTAAATTGTTCTAGATCTTGCCTGAGCAAGAAATTTAAGTTTGCTGGCATATTTCCACTACTGTCACAAACACCATGAAAACCAAGACTGTCAAAGCTCTCTGGTCTACATTTGCACTTGCCAGAATTTAATTGATTTCATCTCCTGTACGAAAGGCCCTTATGTTAATAATAAAGGCAAGTCTAAGTGATCACGACAAGTCAAAATGATTCAAAAATCAATACAGGCTAATCAATGGTTACAAAAAGAACTGGTAAGAAAGTAGTTAGGGTTAGGCTTCTATAAAACATGCTTCAGCTGGTTATAAAAGTCTAGTAATAAATTTACTGTAATACAAAAGGTACGAATAGCCCTTGTCCTAAAAACACCTAAGCAAGTGGATGCACATCTCGTACAAAGTTAAGCTAAACTAGCAGAAGACATTAACCACCTAAACTTGCCATTTGCCTCTGGCAGGATATTACAGCCTCCACTGCAGAGTCAGCAGACTGCTTTGTGAGCACTATCTAATCCTTCAGGCAAAAAAAAAAAAATAAAAAAAAAAAATAAAAAATCAGACAAGTTAGCTCAGATCACCAAACTGTTACTCACATCTGTCTCATTTTGCCTGAAGCAGGTTATAGGACACTCGCACCATCCCTTCTGGATGCCTTGCAGAAGGCAGAAATTACCAATGGCGAGAGGACTAGGAAGCTACAAGCCAGAGGGAAACAAATACCTGATGACAGCTTTATGAACCTAATGAACATTTCATTTGAATAGTGCCACTGTTACACAATCATCCCAATTGTCAGAGTTAAAGTTTAATTAAAGAGGAAGTTTAAGAACGTTAATTTGTGTCTGTGACAAAAGGTAATTAATCAGTCTGTTTAAAAAGCTGATTGGCCATAAATGACATGAACTATAGCAAATTAAATTTTTGTGCATTTCTACTGATATCATGTGCCTCTACATTTGTTCATTTCTACGGGTAAAAAGTGAAAGCAAATTCTATCCAATCTATTCAAACACCTCTGCACTGAAGAAAAGGGTGAATTATAAAAAAGTAACAGCAAATTCCCCCCCAAATCAATGAAGTTTGCAAGCATCTATTCTCCCTCATTTTTTCCAGGTTTGTTATTATTAGACGTCAGGAATGAATGAGCTTCATTTTGTTTAAAGATATGTGATCCCCTTCCTTTTCACCACATAGACAGGATCACTAACAAGAACTCATCCAAAATCAAGATTACACTTATCTATTAACAGTTAATCCAGGTTGTGGGTTAACCAAGCTACAGAAAGAAAGAGACTTGGCAGCTTGGGCACAGGACTGCACACACACAGCTCGCATAGCTCTGTTGTTTCCATGGCTGGTTGATGCTCAGAAACACTATTTAAGGTGAATGAACAATCCAAACTGCTTCACGCAGAAGCCAGTGTTGCTCCACTGTGTTCTTAAAACTGGAAGCATTCTGTACAGACACACTAACCTGCCCCTGAGCTCTTCAGCTTGAGCTCAGCGCTGGTTCCTCCGGACGTGATCCGGCTCTTGCGAAGCCACCGGCGTGTGCCTACCCTCGGCTGCTCAGCATTCCGGATTCTAGGAAGGCTTATTGGCTTGACTCAGCACAGTGTTAGGCCCACTGCTATAGTTTACAACCCACAATACTTGTACTATCCAGATTCTTCCACAACCTGGAATTTCAGCCTCACAGTTAATCCTGGTGATGGTGAATTGACTGTATATTAACTGTTGTGTATCAGTTGACATTCTCTCCAAATAAGAACACGAATTTAGCAACATGAGAGCTAACATTTCAAAAACTCAGTATTTCAATCAATTTCTAATTATATAAATCAAGTTACTCTTTTCTGAATAAAGAACAAAGTTTTAGCACACCAGAGTAGTTCCTAAATTTCCTCTGTGTGTAGTGTCTTGCCATTCTCTTTCCAGCTAATCTGACTGATCTTCTGTTTCCGCCCACTATTTAACAGCTAAAAGCATTTTCTGTTACAAGCTTAACATACGAAGCAAACTTATATACTGAAGTACGTTACAATAAAAAACCACAATTTTCTACGCGCACACACATTTAACTTTTAAATACTGCCATGTCTGATAGAATTTACTGGCAACCCAAGTATTACCAAAACATAAACTCAAAGAAATAGAAATGATGAGATAAAAGCAAAACAAATTGTGAAGATCAGAACCCATACTAGGACACTCAGAGGAAGGCAGGTAATTAAAATGAACTCAGTCTCATACCTCGGAACACTTAATCTATCAGTTTCTTAACTGCAAATTTCCTACTAAAAATTATTAAATGTAGATTTCTAAATATTTGAAAGAAAGATACAAGACACACCACAAAGAAGTGACAGAGGAATATCAGTGAAGAGTGCAGTCACAGTGTAGCAGATGTGGCACCTATGAAGCCCTCTTTATAGACAAAACCCTAGTTCTCGGTAGCAGCACTACCTGCACATCTCCAGAAGAAGTTACCTCTGGGTAAGAGCATGCAGCTTCTAGCTTACTACCCTTCATGGAACGACACAGAGCCAAGCTACCCTCCTATTGTGGCAGGGGGCTGAGGGAAGGAAGCAGGGAAGATGCCAAAGGAACGCTAGTTGTTCTACATGGCTCTTTCTACTTGTACTGTATAGTACTGGAGTAGTATATAATAAAAATAAGGAAAAAAACACTTGTAAACATCTGGAAGCTATCTGTTACATACGAAAAACTGCAAAACAGTCCGTCTTCTTTCTCCTCTCCTTTCCCATTTCTGTCTAATTCCTCCCCTTTTCCAGCCACATGCTCTTCCTGCATCTCTGGAGTTGGCTCTGGCAGTTGACTACACCATGAGCCAAATCAACTGTAACGGAACAAAAATGATCCAAAACCAAACATTTTCTGCTGGATTAGGAGATAGCAATTGGCTTGTTGATCACGTGGTCAGATGAGTGCCAGGCCTAGCACAAGGGACACGAAAGCAGCACACACTCCTTTTAGCATGAACAAATCATCAGCTTAGTTCATCTCTACTGTTTATATGCAACCAGAAGATAAAGTAAGAAAGTGCAGTGCAGAAGACTTTTTTTTTTTTTTTAAGGTTCATCTAATAACCTAATTTAGCCAAAATGAAAGATCAGTAGCAGCAGCATCAGATGTTTAATTTTGATGTTACCTTTATCAGCAGCGCAAAAGTGAACATTTTGACAACTATTGTGTCACTGTCTGAGATGTGACTTTAGATACAGTTTCAGGGAAAAGATGGTGTTTGTTGTGTTCAGAGAGCCAGATCTAGAACAACTGGTATTCCACAGAATCCTAAAGAGCATGTAGAATGAGTGGCTAACGAACTGTTCAGCTGATGACTTTACAGGACATTTTAAAGCTTTCACATACTGTCAAAGAGAACTCAGACTCTGAAACATACTATGACAGCATTTGGATATATCACTATAGGAAGGGATCACCCTCTCTAAACATTTTTGATGAGTTCTAAATGGCAATGACTCTTAAATGCCAGCAGTCATCAGTTTCAGCTGATAATTTAGTTTATTTATCTGTGAAATAAAGTTAGAATAACCCTTCTTCTTTCAGGTTATTACACTTCAATAAGGAGGCTGATAGAACAACCTACTCAGACAAAAAATCTGCTCATTTTCAGTGTTCTCTCATTCTGTTGTCACTGATGCTATAGCAGTGGATTGTTGATCCTGACCTAATTTGGGAGGATGCTTTCAGTAAATTGACTCTGAGTCCTGTTTTTATAATCAGCTCATACCAAACCAAGCTTTTAGCTCCATTCAATTAATATAAATGAGGGGAGATCTGGTATGAAATAACTTGCAGCTATGCTTACTGGATGAAATAGCAAACTTTCCACTGACATTTAAGAGGTCAAGGATGGCTCCTTCTCTGGTTGTACAAGAAAAATTTCACTCCCTAATCTGATATAAAACACAATCAGCTGGAGAATAAGCTAGAAATCAGGGACCTAAGGTTGCAGAGGATGGATGAAATAACCCTAATAATTCTTTTCTGGCTCTAAACAATATGAAATGCTAATAATATAAATATGTCTTTCTTTTTGCTTGACAGTAGAGATTAGAAGCAAGAATCCCCTCAAAAAACAGCAAGGGCAGCTATGCACCAAAGTCCACAGTCAGCAGGAGCTGGACATCTAATTTCTATTTGTATCCCTAAAAACTGCTCCTACTGTCAAGGCTACAATGTTGATTTGCCCTATTTGCAGCCACTAGAAGCCAGGTACCAATGCAACTTCACTGCAGCAAGATCTGGCATGCTAGATAAAGGCACTGTTTTACTATTGGCACTTACCTGTTTGCAGCCTGGATTAAAAAACAAAAAACACCAAAACTAACTTTGAATAAACACAAAGCATGTTCACATGACCACTGTAAGTCCCCAGAGGAGACAGACCTTAATGTTAACCCCTCTCACACTCATCCTCAGAATAGACCTGAAACACCTTTGCATCCCACATCCACAGGGATGGTGCTTCAGTGCTTCAGCTTGAATGTTTAGTTACAAAAAACAATCAGAAACCTAAAATAATAATGCCTAGTGCAGTTGTTTAATCTAAAAATAGCCCTGTAACAAGGATATAATTTATTTCCCACTGTCATGCACTAAGACTTTTATCTTAGGTCAGAACAAAAGAATTCCAGACTCATGCTTATATTAGATACAGACATCTTTTGGAATGAAGTAAAGACGGTAACTATTAATTATATGTTGGAAGGTTATTTATGAAGAGCAAGAAGTTCGGGGGAGGGAGGGGAAAAGGGGAAAGTTGAGCTTCTTTCCAAAATAAAAAAGCAAACTTTTTTAAATAGACAGGATTCTTTGTCATTTTATCTTTGCTTCTCTGCCAAGATCAGAGGTGAAGATCCTCTCTTGCAAGTCCATTACTGCTACAAAATTAATTTTTAAATCTATAAAATAAAAATATTATTTTCCAAAATGAACTACAAAATTTAAAATAAAAAAAAAATCCAAAATATCTGTCAAATCAACTGTGAGATGTACAAAACACTAGCTGAGAGCATCAGTTCAGATGTTCTTCCAAGTTCCTGAGGTTTGCAAACAAGAATGGCATGCTTGAAAGATTCTTTTAATAGATTCACAACAGTTGCAAAGTTTAGCAGGACATGAGCAAATACAACGATCATCATTTCAGAAATCAGATAAAGAAACCGACTCCCCCCAAACTCTATGATGCTACAGTTTCAGTTAACTATCCACTAGAACACAAATATAAAATAGGCCTTTAAAACAGCCTATCCAAACAATACGGGAGTTTTCAGGAATCAGTCATTTTACTGACTGCCCCAGACGGGGCTTCGATTACCTGCTAGAAGAGCCCACCCTTTGACTCGGTCTATCAGCACCGCAATCCTGGTGCCACCCCATCGGGAAGGCTGACTGCTGTTTCCACAGTTGCTGTGTCATACATTTATCTTTTCCAGACTGAGGCCTGGGGGTTCAAAATAACCAGAGTTGTAAAGTTTTTTTTTTTTTTAATTGCTGTTCTAATTAATTTAGTAGCTTTACATGTCGATTGTTTCATTACAAGCTAATTTTTATTACATATTCTCTTCTGTAATATAGAAATTATAGTCTTTATGTTCAAAGCAATACTCCAAAATAGAAGAAAGTTTTTTTTAAAAGTGCATTATCCCCCAGAGCTTGACAAACAAAGTTATGTAAACAAACATGTACTTCTTGGCCTCCAGAAACTAGTAAGTCTTTCGTCTATTTTTTTCTATAAGTCTGATATGTTTGCTAGGTACCAACAGGGCGAGCAAACTGATAGCTCAAATCTTTCTTTTCACTATCTACTATTGCCTGCATAATATCAAGACTGTCTTTTGTCAAAGACAAATGAGGCTATTTCATTTAACAAAACTTTTTTTCACTGCATCCAACAGTTTTAACCTGATAACAACAACAAAAATTAAGACTAACGTTAACTGCCAAGTCAACACCCCAATATTTCTAGTCATTCACAACTAAAAACAGTGACTGCATTGTATGATCTTACACCTTATACTTTGCTATCCCCCCCCCCTTCTTAACAGTACAAAACACATAGCACAGATGCTTAGGATCTAGTATATTCCCAGTGAAACTGCAGATTATGGCAGCATCTACAACTATCTGCATTAAGACATAAATGGATCATAATTTAGCAGTTAGTTTGCTTATGCATGGAAGGTATTACAAATCACCCATATGATAAGAAAAGTTAAATGTGTGCAGAAGGTATTTAGGGGATAATATCTATATGAATCTATATCAGAAACCAGATATGCTTTTAACTTCGAAAAATGAAAGTCCACAGCTGCATTCAAGAAACTACAGCATGCCAAATTCAGCTTTGCTTATGCATTGTGTTTTTGCACATGCTTTGCACATGTACATCTTTGGCTAGTGTTTCATAGAGAAGATAACTGAAGTTAAGAGCCTTGTGAGGAAGATATTCAATTCGATGGCTCCTCTGCTACTTATGCTCTTCCTCCTCACCATCACTGCAGTTTGTTACTTGCATTAATAGCATAGATGAGAACCAAACTAAGACAGGGAATTAAAACACCTGCAAAGTTTTATATCCCATTACTGTAAGAGTCATAAGCAAAATCAAGCTAGTATAAATAGCCCATAACTACATGCAGGGGAACCAAAATAAAAGCTTGCATACTGGCTGCCTGGTATGAGAGATCATATTTGTGAAAGTTACTGTAGAACAGGAACTGCATCACCAATGGCAAAAATTCCTTCAAGGGCAGGATCCAGCAGGGAGAAAGCTGTATAAACTTGTATTACATTTCCAGGCACTGTGCAATATATGGCAGCTGAACCCAAGGAATAACCCACACACACAAGCATAAGAGGAACCCTGCATAAACACAGAAAATACTGTACATGACGAACACAAGGACAGAAGTCACTTGGCCTCCAGACACATGGATACCTAAACTAGATGCCATTATTTCTTGGACAAAGTGCTTTTTGCAGCCAGATAACACCTAAAGCTGTACAGCTATTCGTCTCACCTACTTATGTTTCAGGAACAGTAAAAGAAAAAGAAAGGCCTGCTCATTAACCATATCTTTAGCTGCTGCTAAGTACTGGTTAGCTCAGTACTCCCTTAGCTGTATTTTGATGTGTTTTGGGAAGCTAGAGACTGATTATGCAAAAGAGGCTGAGTGGTGTACTGAACTTGAGTCTGAATTTGTTTTTCTGCAGCTGTCTCAGACATGCTGCCAGGAAAAAGCAAAACAGTGACACCCCACACTCTGTTAACTGCTAGTTAGCTACCTCTGTAACCATGAAATCAGAAACCACAAATGGCGCATATAAGCATATGCAAGGATATAGAAAAGAATATTTTGAGCAATATTATATTTCTCTTCTTAACAGGTAGATTAAAGTGCTCAGAAACAGGTTCTTACTTACATATACTTGTGAAAATCTAAGCATGAACATATATGGTCTGATTCACTAATGCGTCAGGTACTCAGCAGTGTGCTGTGGAGACAAATGATCCCAGTGTGCATTCAGAAACCAAAGAAAAGTTAGGCCTTTTATTTATTAAGATGTACAGGGAAAGCCTAATGGTAAGCACTTATTATTGAACATACTAAAGATCTTATAACTGCTTACAACAAGAAACTAATTCTATTTAGAATAATAAAAAGCTTTATTGCCAATTTAAGATGTGACATTCTGTCTAAAGCCCCAGCTTTTGAAATCATGATTACAGAGAACTATCCAGCTTTCAGCTGAAAAAAGAAAAAAAATCTATCCTTCAGTTGCAGAAAAAAAACTGAAAGCCAGAAAACCTGATTTCAGCTTTAAAAGTTTGCAAGCCCATTGCATTGAGGTCTGTTTAGTGGTTTCTTATTACTGAGGTTTGTCAAAACAGAGCAGGAGGAAAAGTTATCTTCACAGAAGGCAAAATAATTCTTAATAAGGAATTAAAATGTAGTTTAATGAACCTCCTACAAGATGCACTTAACAGTACTATATGAGGACATAAAATCTTGATGCAAAATAAGACTAGATATGATCTCTTAATTTTTTTCTGACAACAAAATGGTATACAGCAGTTATATGTACCATTTCTAAGGCTGACACTGAAACACAGTTAAGACATTTTTAGACAGCTAAAAAACCTCCACTCACCCAATTTCTGCAGCTTGTCGAAACTTATCTTGGCTCTGTGGTGTAAGAATTCACATCCTTTATTTGAGGCAAACAACTGAGCAGTGAAGATTCATTACAGTGATTTAAATATAGATTAGAGGCAGAAGTGATATAATGATTCTGCTGAACTGTAAGTACGGAAGAGAAAGAAAGAGGTTACCTGAAACAAATGGGTTAAAAGCTTCATCTACCAAAGCTTACATCAAAACTACTGTACAATGACTTTCTTTACCAGTCTCCTCTCTCTTTTGCTGTTGTCTTATACCAAGAAGAGATTACTGACCTGTACTCCCATGGTGCCAGAATGACTACTCCAGTCAGTACAGGTTTCCCAACACACCTGAGATTCTGCTGCTAGCAGGCTGTAAGTACTTGACATTGACACTCTAGGGGAAGACTTCAGCAACACATCCTGACCTCCCTGGTCTTCCCTCTTGGAAAAAATCAGCATGGGCTCAGCTGCCACTATTTATTTTCTTCTATAGCTGGCCTCAAATGCCTTACTCCACTAGCTTGCAAGACTTGCTAGAAGACATGCATTATGTTTTAGGGTCCCTCTGTGTGATTGACACGTTTGTGGGGGAGGAAACCAGTGAACTGTGGGGACCAAAACGTTGTTTTCTAGTCAGCTAAAGTGCGACTAGAACAATAGTGTGACTGAGCTGTCCTGGGTCTAGAGGAGTAGGATATGGAATAAGAGACTAGGAAGAAGAGGCCTCTTCCTCCCCTCTCTTCCCCTTCCTAATCAAAAGACAACTGCCCCCCCCAGTCATTAGCAAAGGACAGGAATAGTCAAAACAGCTAGTGTCTAAACCGCATGGCATTTTTCTCTGGGGAACCACAGGAGTACCTAGTACCTCCACAAAAAAGTTGAAAGTAGAAGCTAGACAGTGACAGCACTGTAGCTCCCACACCTCAGACTATGGGCTGTCTACACAACGACAGTTTAATTTTCACAGATTTGTTTTGGTTATTTACAGAATAGTTATTTGCAAATAGCAACAGAACAACAGTCAGTTCCTCAATTACATTAAAGTTTTGAGTTTCTTGACAGAAGTTTTTCTCTTGACAAAACAAACAGAAAGGCAGAAGGAACAACTAATTGATCAGTGAACTTTTCTAAACACCCAGA
Organism: Apteryx rowi; assembly: GCF_003343035.1. Taxonomy (NCBI): domain Eukaryota; kingdom Metazoa; phylum Chordata; class Aves; order Apterygiformes; family Apterygidae; genus Apteryx; species Apteryx rowi. Next base: position 312,072 of record NW_020448052.1, on the reverse strand, counting down.
TACCTACTGCACTTCATAAAAAGTGAAATGTCTCATCCTCACTCATGTATATGTCTTAGTAATATATATGGGAGTCACTGAAACATATGTCAGTTAGAACAGCAGATTCAAGGGCCTATTACACCTTTCAAAAAACCCCCTACAATTAAACACTACTGAAATAGTACACTGTCCCATGTTGATGCTAGGCTAAAAACTAGTTTCAGAGACAGTTTCTTTTTACCGTATTGAAAGTGTAAAAGAGCAAATTTGCATAGCTCCCTGGTGTATGACTGTCATTACGTGGCACCCCAAAGCGGTAACTACTTCATGTTAACATTGCTTTCAATTAACAGACTCTTGACTGGTTTATAAAACCCATGACTGTAACAGCTTCCTTTCTAGATGTGTTCTGTGGCCTTGCACACTATGCAGCATGCATATATCACACGCGGTTACATCTCCCCACTTGATGACCTCATTTAAAATAGACTACACTGTGCCTTTCCACGTGATGGAAATGCAGGGTATCATTGAGTGAGTGCTCAGCATACAGCCCATTTCCTGACTCGCTTTGTGAGAACGGTAACAACATAGGTAAAACTGTAGCTTTACAAAAAAATGTTCATACATAGGTGGAAAAAAGTGAATCTTCTACCAATGAAAATGATGCGTAAAATTAATGTGTGCATGCCTCTTTTTTACTCCCAAACCAAAAGAGCAAAGGACTAACTTTTAATTGATGATACTTTTCATTCTGAAGTAAAAACACGTAATGGGAAGACTTAATACTGACTACACAAAGAAAAAATAAAGGTTCTACCTTTCTTCAGATGAGCATTGGAAACACCATACATAATCTTTCACTGAGATTCTTCTTTGGAAAGGGGACTGTTAATTTCCCAAATGCAGCACATTCTGCTGTGTGATCACAGATCAATGTCCTCAACAACCTCCAAGCCTGAGAGCTGAGCAGCAGTCTATTGTTTTCGTCTCTGGGTAGACAACATTTTAAAAACAAATGCAAACATGACTGTGGGATATGAAATCCCATAAAATAAATTCAGGGCCTTGTCAAAAACAGCAGGTCATGTTACTCTACAGCGCACACGGCCTCTGAGTTTAACAACATGTCATTTCAGGAGATATCATGTAAATCTTCCCCGAAACTAAATTGCTGTTAGTGTAGTTTGGACTTTGTTACCAAAGCAAAGACACTGCTTGCTACCAAGATTATCCTGTTTTGTCAAACAATCCTGATAATTAGACCGAAAGGAATGGGTGGAAGGAAGAGTGAAGAATTACCAATTCGCCCAGTGATCAAAAAGTTGATTTATTTAAGTAAAAGACCACTTTTCCTCTGTTCCAAAACAAAGAGACTGAGGAGGGTCAGAGATCCTTTTTTTCTATTATCCAGTGCAGTCAGCTGGCATAAATTCCTGGAAGGCGGGAATAAAATTCATTTCTTCCATACTAGCTTTTCTAACCTGCATTACTTCATGTCTTCCACTTCCTTAGGATGGATGAGCACTCGCCAGTATTAGCCGCATTAGCTACCCACCTCCCTCTGCCTCATTAGAGGAAACCCACTAATGCCAGTGTTAACTGCTTGTGATTCAGCAGCACGGGATACGGTATTAGTTCTGTTCTGTTGTATGCAGCAGCTTTCCAGTACTCCTTTTACTGTAGTCCTTTTAATTGGAAGATTAAAATGGAAGTTGGGGAAAAAGCAGTAAATCCTCATAAAATGTGTTCATTATCTCCTAAGCCCTCTTGAAATATGCGTACACAGAAATTCGGACATCTTAGCTAAACCGAACAGCTGGCACAGCATAGAAATTTATGGAAAGACAGAACAAAACAGCATACCGGAACCTTTTCCTGGCAGATACGGGTCAAAACTAAAATATTTTAAAAAGGGCTTAGTTTGACTTGGTAATTGCTTCTAACACCCAACTTCTATTGCACAAAAGAGAGGGAAAGCTTCAGGACGTCACCCTAAGCCTGCAGTGGAGGAGGGGGATCAGAAAAGAACATGTTAAAAATTAAAGGAGAGGAAGTGTTAAAAATGCTTCCACTCTCTCTAACATCTCTGCTGATTGGTTGGGGGAGCTGTTGCTACACAGACAAACTCTGTCTGCTCCTGCGGTCCGTAGTTAAATGCACTCTCTAACAGACTGCTGCATACGCTTCCTCTGTTAAAGTAACAGTATTGCAAGCTTTACAGAACTGGAACCATGACTGTCTCCCCCCAAGTTAAGAGAAAAGGCAACAAGTGTGCCCGAGAATGTACAACTCCATGAAATTAAGCTTTATCCGCGTATGAACAAAAAACCTTAGTAACTTTAGTCTTCAGACATCTTAGGTGAAGCCTTGCAAAGTTCTAGCAGTTGGTGTTGCCAAAGCAACAGAATAATGTGCTTCAAATTCCTGCTCGCGTATTGTCCGATAAAAAAAGTCTTTTAAAATTGAATGATCACTGTAAAAGAAAAAAAAGAAAAAAGAAAAAGAGACCAAGGTGAGTCGGTATCAAAAGGTATTGAACTGAAATCTGAAAGCAAATTAAACCCCCTCCCAAAAGAAAAAATAAGTCACAAGTTTACAGTTAGCACACCTTTAAATGTGTGTGTGGGGGGTTAATACAAAAAATGCTTCTCCTTTTGCATGATCTGTGTATTAAAATCAGCACTTACAAGACTGAACCTGAGGTTTACTTTTTTCACTTTTTTTTCATTTTGGAAGTCAAGGGTGTGCCTTAGCCCAGGGAAAAGTGATGCAAAAGTGCCTGCTGCTTAAGATATGAAATGGAAAAGCTAACACACTTCCTCTTCTGGTCCTATTCTAGTACAAGTCAATGTTGAATTTGGAACAAAAGCCAGAAACATTGAATAAAATTATTAACTTTATGGTCTGAGAATGGGTATGTTTGAGCAAGCCCTGAGGGGGCCATGGGATTCACTAGTTTGCTTTGATCATAAAAAAAAATTAAAATAAAAGAAAGAAAAAAGAAAAGAAAATTAAAGTGAATGATCTCAAATAATGGGACAAACTACTGGGAAAATCCTCCAAGTATAATTACAAACAGTAAATTAATAAGGATGCCTGAATAATTCAGGCCCATCAATAGTATAATTGTAACAGCTTTATGTGCCATTTTCAAAAGCAGCATTAAATGTGAGAAAGACCCTGTATTCAGATTTCAGCATCAAACGAGACTTAAACCTCCAGCACTAAAGCCTGATCCATTTGTGGTGAATGGGAAAACTCTTCCCACAGTCACCATCACCTAAGCCAGAAACAAGGAGTAATTAGCCAACCAAGAAGTCACAGGCCCTTTGTCACTGGGGTCAGTTACATTTCAAAAATATATCAAATGTACCCTTTTGCTTCTGCAAAAATCCACTTAGACCCATAAAATAATTACTTTATAAAAGTAATTTCATTTGCAAACAAACACAACGCTACTGGTAGGCTAAATTCTGCAGTTTTACCTAATGCAAAGTATCCAAGAGAATTTTATTTCCTTGGAAGTTGTGTTTGGATATAAAGTGTGATTTGAACTCCACCAGTGCTTAAAAACTAGAGGGTGGTGACATGCAAATCCCCGAGGAGGTCGGACGTAACCCTTCTGCTTCCTTACCGCACCCACAGGCAGCCGGCAGAGGGGACTGCTGCTGACACGTGCCCCCGCTGCTTCCGCGCTGCCAGGTGGCACCAGGGCACTGCCAGGTGGCACCAGGGCACGAGGGGCCGTTACACTCCACTCCCGAATGAATGAGGAAATCCATGTGCTTCTGAAGGCAGAATCCTGTTATAAACATGAAAGTGAAGAACAGAGGCCAATGATACCTTGTTTCAACAACAACATACGTAGTAATTTGCACATGGCCTATAATTCCCTGCTCTGATAATAACGTTCTTTATATTTAAACACATGAGCATTTCTTCACATTATTTCCATTTTGGATGAGGATTTTATAAGCAAGTTATTGCTTTCAAAGATTCTGACAGAGGTATGAACAATTAGTTTTCCTACCGTTTTGACCAAGTAACTATCTTCACTTCTTTCCTGTCTGGGCTATAATGTCTTAGGCCAGGGTTTGCCTGTGCGTGGAGCGCCATGAACGAAGTTGCAATTATTTTCATGTCAATAACACCATTTAATTAAAGAGTTCAGAAGAGCACAGTCGCACTCTGTCGTTTAAGTTGCTGATAAGAGCCCAGTGGTTTGGGGTGGGGAGAAGAAGAGAGTAGGGCAGAACTGAAAGAGGAGGGCATATTTCCTAGAGGGAATGACAGCCCCACTTAGAAATATTTCACATATTCACAGTAACTCACATGTAAAATGAACCCCCAACTGCCTTTAAAAACAAACAAGAAAACAGTCATCTTGAATTCAAGAAGAACTCCTGTTTCCTTCCAAAAAGGTATTTATGGGCTGTAGCCTGCTTTAAGCCCAGAAGAGTGTATCTCAGCAATGGACATGTTCTTTATGTACTGTCTAGGCAGTTAGAACAATGTTTGGTCTCATAAAAACTATTTTTGGCAAAATGATCTCCATTCAGCTGCTTGCTGAGGTCTTTTCCCTTGCTGTCAATTTTGAGTTTTCTAATGTAAAGCCTGTTCTAGCCTGCGGCTCCTTATAGCTAACATTGTGAAAGAACTGGTCTATAATTTCTTAGTATAAACTGCAAGCAAAATAAATAGGCTACTCAATTAAACATTAACTTTAGGAAACACTTCTGTGTATTCTGAACTGCTGTAATCAGCTATCAAGTGCCTTAGTTTAATACTCTACTAACCTGTATTAACATCTGCATTGAAAATACGCAGATCTTAAGTTAATTCAAATTACTTTGCAGTTTGACTGCAAAGTAAGATGCAGATCTTACATGACCATTTCATCTCAAAGAAACTAAAAAGTACTTTCAAGGGGGAACATATTTTTAGTTTACGTATAAGCAGCAATATAGAACAAATAGGGCACAACAAACACAGTGTTAGGTTTTTCTCAGTTATGTGGCATAACTGTTAAAGCACTGAGGATTTCATCAGACAAACCCAAGCTCCAGACCTTTATTCTAACATGGAGTCCCCCTTCCACCTTCTCAACAAATCAATTCATGTTCTTAACATTATATTCCTTTCTCTTTGAAGCAGAAGAACACTTTCAAGCCTATATCATCTTTGTTCTTCTTTCTTTAAATAGAACCACCCAAGAAAAAGCCTTTGCTTTTTAAACTGACAATAGTCTTCAGGAACATTTGTAAGGGACTGACTCCCCCTCTCCCCCCCCCTTTTTATAAATAATTATCATTTTCATGATGTTTTATACAAATGGAGAGTAGTTTATCTTTCATGGAAGATGAATTCTGTAGCATGTCACTGTGGAAAGCAGCTGTAACATTCAGTTAGCTATACGGGTAGTTTGATGACCTGAACAACAAATCATGTGGGAGACCTTTACAAAGAGGATATAGAAGTGGCCAAATCAGGGCAACTGGTGCAAGTTTCAAGTGTGAATATCTGCATTCAGGCACCTCTATGAGAATGGTTTCCCCCCAACCCCCCAAATGATATGACCTTGCTGCAGCAAACGGAATGTTGCTCTGCCCGTCCCGATTGCCCCCTACGGCTGCGGTAAGCACACACTAACAGTGGCAGGGAATCCATGTCACTGGCAGTAAGGTAATATCTTGTCATCATTTTAGCACTGTTTTCCTGCTGTTTGGAAAAGACTTGCACATTGTGGCAGGTAAGATATTTTCTCCTGTATTTACTCCTCTCAGCTTTGCTTCTGTGAGTACTAATCTCTTGCTTATACTTAACACAGCAAAGCACAAAATGAAGTGAAATGAAAGTAGAGAATAACAACAACAACAAGATCAGATTGCATTGCCTTCTGCTCTCATTCAGAAAGTTAAACAAGGTACGCTCTGGAGGTAGAAAGATAAAGATGGTTGGGGGAGAGTGTAAGATTTGTTAAAGAATATCATTTGGTAAAAGCAAACTACTAATACAGGCATTTGAACAGAGCACTCAGGAGTGGAAAAGCAGGAATACCCTACTCACATATCATAGAACTGATCTTGGAAAAAGTTTGCTTTCTAGTAGAACCTTTTCAAACACTGTGAATGCTGTTTCTAAAAACATGGGGAAAATTAAACTTTAGGCAGAAGGATATTCAGGAATATTGAGAACCTTGTCAAAGCATCAACTTAATAGGGAAATTCCTTTATAGAGATGAAAATGGCACATGGAAAGTTTATTATCTGCTGCTCCGGTTACACTGGAACAAAACTACTAACAGAAAATGCAAAGCACAGCTACATAAGAGAGGAGAAGGCATATAGCATGGCTGTGAAGTTACGAAACATTCCACGCCAGGGAACAGAGAATCCTTTGAAGGTATCACTGGTTGGTAGAAAAGAAAATCCTTTGGCTTCTTTCCTCACAAATAAATCATTTGGTGTAACCTACCCACTAGCAAGTTGTGCTTGCAATTATGCCAGCCCTTGGAATCACTCCGCATCCAGCCAAACGTTCTTATTAAAATACTATGCAGGCTGTAGCAGCCAAGGAAGAAGAGGCGGTTAAGCACCAGGCAATGGCAGCAGGGAGCGTGCACGGGCAGGCCGGGGGAAGCGGCCCCACACTGCCCGCCAGCAACAGGGGAAGGAAACTCAGGAAAACACAGATACGAACTCTACCCTGCAGGTCACGCAGTCACGCTTTGTTTATCTGTTTGGAGGCCAAGAAGCAGTAAATCATCGTTTCTCTCAAAGCCCATTTTGCGCTTAGTTCCTTGGTGCTGTTAAAGCAGAGCGTGTGTGTGTGGGGGGGGGAATCGGGGAGGTGGACCTGTGTCTCTCTGCCCATGTTCAGGCTGGCAAGCGCATTGTGAAACCTGAGCAAAAATGGCATAAGACATACCTGCACCTTGTGTAACTGCCACCCCGGGCCAGGGAGCAGCTGCTTCTCGTGCGCGCTCCATGATCCCTCCGACTTCTAACACACCACAAAGTGCTCTTAGATCCGTAACTGCAACTAACTTTTCTCTCTCATCTTCCAGATTAGTTTTCAGCTTATGCTTTCATACTTTTTCCTCAAAAACCAAGTACTGTAGAACAAGCTAGCCAACATGTCGAAAGTTTCTATGGAAAATGAGCAAATGCAGTTTTAGTATATTAACTTTGTCATGGTAATCCCCAGGTTGAGTACACCATTACAGCAATCAGAGGTTTAAAACAAGGACGTTCTTCTACACAGTCATCATCTACACTGAGATTTTAGACATTTGCATTCAGAAAGTACTTGGTTTTCAGTAAATATAAAGCCAAAGTCTCCGGTAGCAATTTTTTGGAATTTCTATCAGACACTGTGCTAGATTTGAGCCTGAGACTGCTTTTTCCTAGGGCAAATGGATTGAATCCAAAGATATCAACACAGAAGCAGTCAAACAAGAATGATTCTTCATTTTGCTCAGTAATATCCTAAACATAACATAAAAAACATATCACCGCAAAGACAACTGCAGTCTTCTTTTTTAGTGCAAGCTGCAGTACCAACAGATTTTGCAGAGAACAGACTGTTAGCCACCATCAGAAGAAATAGGGACCGTTTCTCATGTTTGTTAAGGGTTGTTGTTGTTGTTTTTTAAAGGCATTGCTCAAATGTTTCAACAAAAAAAGCAGAAAAAAAAACAAGTTAACAAGTTATACAGAAATACCACTTCTCAGCCAAATCGTGGAAAGTGACAGTGCAATGTAAAATGAATTATTAAACCACTTCCGTGGTTAAGATTTACACCATTATTTTGCATTAGACACAGGCTATCAAATATGTACATGCTCTTTACCATATCTCTGCAGACAAACACCCATTCCTTTAAATACAATAACATCATCATAAGCAGCTGGATACTTTTCTCTTTTTAAAGGCGATTTACGCACCCAGGGCTTGGACAAAAAACTGCATCACTACAGTTAAGTACCTAAAAGTACCTAATTAAGTAACCTAAGCCACCTAACAGCTGCTCTGTATTAAAGAAAAGCAAGCAGGCTTTTAGTCAACAGTAAACATGGGCCAAAACCAAGTTTTCACTGGAGTTTTAGGCTAATGCATTTTACCTGTTTCCAAGGAAATAAAACTACATACACTCCCTTACTGTGCCGAATGCACAAAGATTTAAGTGACAGTAACTCAATAGTGTGACCAAGCCCTCAAGAATTTATGTCCTATTGATTTGAACAGTATTTTCACTCTGCAATCCCAACAGAAAGTTATCTGTTACTGTGCTACATTGCAGTAAAATGTCTGCAACTTCCAGGATAGAGCCAGTTTTCACTGCTTCAAGTTTTAGAAGGCTGTTGGGAAGCCCCGGCTACTTCCTCAGCCCACTAGCTCACATCGAACTTTGTGGTACTATTTGAGTGCTGTTGTACTCAATCCAGTTGGATTAAAGCAAATTAATGATACATTTTCTGAACATAGCACAGCCATATCCTCAGGCTCCTAGGACTTTTAGGGAGAATGTCTAACATGACACTCAAACTAAACAAGCTATTTTTGGATTATATAAAATGGATGTTAATATACCTGCAGTAGTGAAATGCCGGTATTAAAACACCATCTGTCTTCAGCAAGGAGATTGTTAGTGATAGCTTCCACAGTTGTTCCTAAAACGTTAAGCTGCTCAAATGATTTTTCAAAGGTGTTTCACGCATAAAGCTGTCTGGGGAAGAGAAGGAGAGAGCATGCACAGGGAAGAGTGACATTAGGTGGGGGAGGAGGAGAAAACAAAACTATTGCATAACAGAGCTGGTTTTTGCTTCAAAAAGCAATTGGACTCCCCTTTTTCCGTCCCGTTTTATCATCCCCTTCCGTCCCCTCGCCCTTGCACCACATGGACTGAAAGCATGCAGAACTTCCTACCAATTTCACAGCTGGAACAAAGAGCAGGGAAGAAGGCAGCAGGATCTTTTAGGTTCTGATGTACTTAGTATTGGACAGCTAATACATATTCCTAACTCAGGTTCAGAAAAATAAAATAGTAAATCTAAGCAAGTTAGTGCATTACTTTGTGTGCATTCAAACCTAACGAGTACAGAGCTTGCTAAAAGAAGTATTTTACCTACAGCTCTGTAGAGTCAGCTAACCCTGAAACACAAGCAGCAGAACCACCGGGTGATGAAACCTCCACGCTTCAGAGCAGGCAATACAGGCCTAAATAGACACTAAATGATCAATACATACTGCTCTATCTAAAAAGATGGAATGCGTGGCAATGACAGAACTACTGGGATCATGTATAATGCTACATTTGTTATTCCTTCCTTTTTCCCCACCAACCTTCTTTCGTGGGACTGTGCACCACTCCGGTTGCTCCTTTGCCAGATGTTTTCTGTCTGCAACACCCCCAGTTGCAATGGCAAACTTGTACAACTGATGCCATCGTCAGGAAGAAACTGGTATATCATTTATGTGACAGCTATTACAAAGTAATATGCTCTCCACTTAGGGCATGCAGTATTGACATGTTGTTACTGTTGACAGACCATGTGTTTCCAGTGAAACGTTTCATATTTTCAATGTATCAAGCCAGTAGCATAACTAGATAAAATATTCCAAACATCTGACTTCTAAACACCACAAGGGAAACCATGGAATTGGCAGGAAAGGGAAGAGACATTAGAAGACAAAGGGGATGAAAGGAAAGACTGAACAAAGTTACTAAACATCCGCACTTGCAATATCCTCAAATAGGACAGGTGATTAATCAAAAAAAATTGCTATGGAAAAAATCACTAAGTTTTAAGATGCTGAAATGTGCTACCTTCCTCATTGTGAATATATGTAAAAATCCTTTTAAAAAAGCAGTAAGGTATTCCTTCAGTCAGTGATTTTAATTAAATATAAAGTGACATGGTATAGCAGTCTTTATTCTTAAGATATTCCATGGATCTGAATAATTTGAGTAACCAGATTCCAGGAAAGCAGCGACTGTTAGTAAAACGAGTCAACCATTTTGTGTAAGCATCAATGCTGATCCAGGCAGAAGTGCAGATTTACTTCCAAGTACACCACTGCATAATACATTTTCTCCTGGCAAATTGATACAAGCAGAATGGAAATGTTCCTCAGTAAGGTAAAGATCAAAGAGAACTTAACTTCTTGCTCCTTTACCTTCTCCAGGTATCCTGCAAGAAAATCCACGCAGGCGGAAACTTGCAGCTGTATGAACTTCAGTGAAGTCAGGATGGCTCATAGCAGGTGCCTAGCACCTTTACTCCTTTTTTGATTTGGGGGTTTTAATGCACATATTTCTTAGTTTAATGCCTATCGAAGTGTCCTGAAAAGCTTTGTTTGATTAAAACATATACTGCTATAAATAATATGTCATTAGGTCTCTTCATACCGAGATGCACCATATCTAGCAGTTAACAACTGTAAGGCTCTAGGATTACAGTTAGGAAAGCAGAACATTAAAACTTGCAACTCTAAAGGAATCCTTAACTCAGGAGAAAGTAACTTGGTGTAGGAATAATATAGTAAGGCAGCGTACTGCAAAATGTGGCATTTATTACAACTCTGAAGACTTCCTAGCCTCAGGGAGAGAAAGGATCATGCATCACAGAAACGTAGTACAAAAGTACTTTGTTCAGAACACAGTATCATAGACCAAGGTATTTAGAAAAATGTTTACAGGGACATGTTGTTGAAAGCCATAAGACCAGACTCTGTTTTTATGGTTGGTAAAGAATATACAAGATAGAAACATCGTTAACCTTAACCAAAGAGACTTTTTTTTTTTTTTTAAAAAGGAGGTTGAGAACAGACATAATGTAAAATTAATTCTGAAAACAGAAAGAAAACCAATCACAAAAGCCCCCCCCATGATTCAGACAAACTTCAGAATGCATATGGAAGAAAAAGAACAGGACTTCAGGGAAGAAAAAAAAAAATTGAATTCTTCTTTTCTATCTACTCCGTATTTAAGTGATAATGTATTGTATGATAAAATGACTGCTGACCAGCATTCTGACAAACAGGGAATATTCCTTTTGAACTTGTCCTCTAACCTAAGCCCAGGCAGTTTTCAGCTTTCTTCATTCCTTCCTCATTGGTTTGCCCTTTAAATCCTGAGATAGCCAGCTATCATCCTTATCTTCTATTGTGAAGCCTTCCAACAAGAGGCTGAGCATTTCTAAGGTTAGGAGGAGCCAAATGACAGAAAATCTCATCTTAAGTGCTGGATCCTGACAAGATGAAGATTAATGTTGTGACATTTAGTTCCTACAAGAAATTGCACCAATCTTTTATTATAAAGGGTTCCAATCCGATAGTCCTCATTATTCAAGTACACTCAAGGCTCTACACACAATCATGAGACAGGTTACTATTAATACTTAGCACTTTTGGATGAAAGAATGTTTTCAACCAAGAACACAAGACACAGTAATGCACATGACAGCTTGTACCATATATGAACAAATATTCTGGAATTATGCTCTGCAGCAATACACAAGAGATAAAAATGAAGGAGAGAAAATGAACTAGAGACAATGAGAGACATTTCAGAGCACATATTGCAATGATAGAATCCCTTTAATAGGTCTTTCGAGCTCAAAAAATTGCTTGAAAATTGCTTGAAAAATGCTGCTTAAAGTGATTTCCTTTGTTACCATCAGGTCTCTGGTACCATTGTTTACTGATACTGTGTTTCCCAGGCTGAAAGATGTGGCTTCCAAAGAGTGCCAGAAAACAAACACATTTCCAGCTGTTAACTTGACAGTAAATTTAATAGAAACATAATGCCGAATTTATTCATCTGCTACCAGAACTTAACTTCAACAATCAATAAAATCAACTTTTTTTGCTAGACATGGTTTGGAAAAGTGTGCTATAAAAAATCCCAAGTATAGAAGATACAGTTTGGCTATCTTGCAGCAAGACTTAATATTAATTTCTTTGTGCATACATATGTCATGGGATCTAAAGGAACCACAGAAAAATACAATGGAATGTTTAATTATTTTGCAAATAAATGCTAGTCATGGCATCTCTCACAAATCTTATTTGGAAACTACGATTCTCAATTACTACTTTCACACATCCTGGAAACGCATTGCAAAATGTTCTGTCTCATAATGCTATCATTATGCATACTAGATTTCCTCAGCTGGAAATTTCTAAGAGCTGTAATAGAAGGAAAAATTGAGACATTACTTTGTTCTGACTTAAAAAAATAAGCACACAGTGCTGTACCTATGGTTCTGCTGAGGCATCTGAAGGCATGTCTGACAAGACTTCTGATTTCTGACAGCCTGAACTAGCTGTATTTCTTGGCCTGTAGTCTTCCACAAAGAATGAACTGATTGGGATCTTACTTAATCCTAACACTGCTATTGTTCAACATGCTAGAGAGGACTGATAATCTTCCACTGATCCTGCTCCTTACCTTCTGCCAGTCCAGGAAGAGAAGGAATTTACATCAAGTAACTGTCTCTAGGAAGATCACACAGAAGCTCTATCATGTTTCAGCACATAAATAGCCAAGAGCCAATACTTTCATAATACTCTGTTTTCTCTGATATTGCCATGTCCCTCTGCAGCACATGGATATAAGAATATGACCTTATATGTAAAAATATTATTCAACAAGCATACAACACCAGCAACATTTGTTCTTAATATTTATTAATGTATATATTGTATTAAAAAAGTGGAGAATCAGTTCTGTGAAGAAACAGAAATCTAACTTATTTCATAAGCCTTTCTAATTATTTACATATTTTCATAAGCCTCTGGTAAACTTTTAACGTGGGGAAAAAAGCATTCCGAATATTTGCAAAGGAATCTTGAACAGGACCTCTATTATGTTCAACCAAATACAGATTATATAATCTTATGGGTGCAATTACCTGCCCCGCTCTCTATCAACCCCATGCAGCACTAGGGCCTGAGAACACAGCAAAATATTCCAGTGCATTCTTCATTACATGCTCAAATCCTCAACAAGTTTGCAAAGGAGCAAGTCACATTTAAACAATGTGTTTACACATACGTACACAAAAAAAAATAGAAAACTGGTTACAACTGTCAAATTGACATAATCAATTAACATGTAGCTTTTTAAAACCAAAGTTTAATAGTCTTTTCCAATATTGTTCCCACTAGATCTTTGAAAGACTAGAATTTTGAAAGAGACTTTTTTTTTGCAATTTCTTGAAAGAAGAAACAAAAAACATTCCCGACAAAGAACATAAGAACGACTTATTGTTTTGCTTTCACTTTCCTTCTTGCATCCTTATGCTTCTTCCGGCATTCCTGAAAATATTTAAATTTCAAAACAATATTATGAGAAGTTTCTAAACCATGTGTTGTCTTTTAAATACATTTCTTTCATACAGTAAAGTAATTGCTCCTGTGCACTACAAAGGTTCAACAACTTACCTGGCTGGACATCAAAACATGAGGTTATATACACTACCATATTAAAAATTTGGATAATTCCCTGGTAGTAACAAAGTTTCAAGCCCTTCTAAAGCTCCTTGATTCATTTTTAATGCAAATGAAGTAAATAAGCAGCCCTGTTCCCTCCTCATGCTGAGCCTTCTTTTCAGCTACAGTTATCAAGTAACAGAGGTTAAAATACTCACCTCAAGCAATAATTCACGTCTATTTTCCCAGGTATCTTTTTCTTCGTTGAGGTTTACTGATCTACAGAATAATTTAGGGCCCTCTGCACAAAACAAAGAACAATTTAACATGGTTTAACACCTGGGAATATGTTGTCCTTTATAAATCTCATGAGTAGAACACTGACAGCAAGAGTCAGAAGGCATGTTCTCTCTTCTGCATATGCCTCTCTTGTCCCTACAACATGGCTCAATCAGAAACAGAATTACATCCTGGCATACTAAGGGAAATGAAAAGAAGTGCCAGTTTTCCTTAATAAGCTGAAATATAAATTGTAGTGAATCAGCATCTGTTTCATTAAGAACTCAGGAGCATGATCCTACAAAACTCCCAAGAAAATGTGTGCCTGCTCATGATTCAGAGCTCTAGGTTTCAGTGAGCACTGTAAATCAGACATTTAGACTGAAAGATTGCAGTACAAGAACTGTATTAGCTACACAGTAACTTTTATATAGACATTGTCTGGACAATTTCTAACTTGCCTCAGGAAACAAGCATTATTTAAGATCATCCTGTTATTTATTGTATAACATATCAAAAGCAACTACATATATTTTTTAAACTATGAAAGTCATTATATCTACAGAACACCCCCTTCCCCCCAATTACTTAGGATCAAGAACTATATGTCAAAAAATATATGAGCATATGAGGTCTGATGAGCATACTGAATGCTCTTAATAAGACCAGAAGCATGGAGAAAATTAAGATCATATATATGCCTGAAAGTATCCAAACTGTCTAAATAGCTTGCCAAATGATTCCGTAAGTTTAAAAAACTAAGAAAGTTACATATTAAGGAATGATCTGAAAACAGGAGGGCAAGATAACAGCTCTGCATTTATTATACTGGGACTGTACATAACTTCTGTTGGGATATGCTACCACAATTCATACCATAGGTAATGATGGAAATTGGCTTTTTTTTTTTTTAAGACCTCTTCTATGCTTCAACTAGAAAACATTAATAACTAGGCAATTTGTTATCCTTATTAAATTTCAGTAGAGAGATGGAAAAAAAAAAGGGTTATACCTCTTAAGCGTTCATCATCTTTGGAGAAAAAGAAAAATCTAGCACTTTTTGTCTGTGGTAAAGAGAAAAACCTAGAAAAATAAAAAGAAATTTTAGTATCAATTTCTATTCATACAAAGCTGTAATGCTTCAGAGAAATAGTATGCATTAAAGAACAACACTACTCTGTATTAACCAAATGTAGTCTTCTATTATTATTATTATTATTTTTTAATTAAAGAAAGCATAACGTATATTTGACTTTTGGCCCAAACTGCTACCTAGTTGAGTTTTCATGCATTCAGCTGGAAACTCAGTTTTCATATTCAACTTCAAATCAAGTGTGGTAGCAAGATTTTTGAACAGTATGTTCTGTGCAGCAAGGAATGGCTTCCTAAAAAGGACTTATATTGTTCAGAGATGTAGAATAATGATGTTAGCTTTCCATGACCTGAATGCTGCCATTAAAAATTCCCACAGCCTCAAACTACTACAACCTAGCAGACAATAAATACAAATAGACTTGCATTTCTTTGTCTCTTTCATTTTCTGATGCCTCTGGCTCTTCATCATCCTCAGAGCTGCTGTCTTGGAAACGTGGATCTTCTTGCCATGCAACTTTTGCAGGTTTTATTGTTTCAAGTACGTAGGGTTCTGCAGTAACACCACCAGAAAAACAGATTACTCCCCTCCTTGCAAATAAAAACTGCTACCTAAGAGTGAAGTACTTCAACTGGAAAGGACAAATTTAAGCTGGACAGAAACCTCCCATCAAATGTTCTTCTATGATCATCTGGGGAGATATAAATTTAGTTTGCCTTCTCACATGTTACATACACACCCTTAAAATCCACAACTAGCATCATCACAGCTTGGGGAAAAAGTGCAGTGAATCCTTTTGAAGCTCACTGTTAGGATCCAGGGTTCTGACCAAGTCATCTGACCAACCTAACAAGTCACCGTTAACTGAGTTGGGAGTAACAGTAGGATTTCATATTTTTAGCTTGCAGAAGATAGAATATAAGCTTTCTTTCATTGTGATCTTAATAATGAGTTTCTTTGTGAACTAAATTCATAATGCCTTAGCTTACTCTTTCTGGGTGTTCAACTAAGCTGTGTTATTTTCATGTATGTGCTGCTAGCCTATAGCATACATGGCCAGTTGCCAGGTGCTCAGTTAACAGCCAATAACTTAAACATACACCTGAGCCCTTACTCCTTCCTTGGCCAGAAGGACTGAGGTCAGGGAGTTAGGGTACCCCTTTCTCTCACTGGATCAGCACAGTGCCTGTGCAGCGCTTGTCAGTCCGGCCAGGGAGAAAAGAACCAGCTCTTTCTCTCTCTGGCAATACAAAGCAGTTTCCAAGCCCAATAGTAAATAAAGTATGAAATATAAATATTTTCTTAAAGACAAAGATTAGAATATTCTACTTTGGGAAAAAAAAACAAGCATTTGCAGGGGAATGGACGAAGTTTGAGTTGTTCACAAAACACTTATAGCTTGTGCTGCAAAAACAACAAAACACCCCCAAAATACCTATTGGTTAAAAACTTACTTACCGGTGAACTCTGGACTACATCTCCACTTAGATATTTTCCACTTTATTATAGTGACCTCTTACATATTGCTATCCCAAAACCCATATTGCAGTATTCAGAAGACACTGATTTTTTTCTGAAGTCAGCAGAAATGAGCTCTTTAGATTTGTCAGCTTCGCACATAGTCTCTTCTCGTTTCCAATGTTACTACTTATTAAGGGATTTGATTTCATATTTGGGTTTTTTTTTTTTTTGGTTTCATAACATTTTGTTTTTCTTTAGGTCAGGACACTTTTTTTTTTGTTACCTAGACCCAATAATCATGTATCACGCAACTTCAAATTTCTGAAGTTATAAACATAAAATTAAGTACATACTAAAATGTTCTAAGATCTTGTGCTCCACTCTAAGATCTTCTTTTGCTCATAGTACTACCTTAATTAGCATACATTTTATTTATAAAATCTTGGTTGTTTTTTTGCGAATCCTGGTTTGTCTGGTTTATTTGAGAAATTTAACGTACGTCAACACGTTTTCCCATCACTGTTCAAAAAACAATTAGATATTAGTTCCTTCTCAAACCATTAGCCCTTGCATAATTCTGGGGATGCAAACACAATTAACTGTGATTTAAACTACAAAGACCTTGGCAAGTATAAGAGGAGATCATAATGATTTTGCTTAACTACTGAGTTTAGCCTATAAAAATTCCCTGGGTTCTGAACTTAAAATATACTATACAACTTCACAGTGCCCGACAGACTTCTCTTTAGAAATTGTACTATTAAGCATGTTCTACTGTTACCTTCTTTTATGGTTGACTCATCCATATCACCGAAGAAGGAAAATGTAAAACCACTAGACTCCTGAGCTACATTACTGCCAACATTAGGTCCCAATGTCTGATGGTCAGGTGAAGTGGCTTCCTCTGCATCATCTTTGTCCCAGGGTATTACTTCACTTTTTTTTGCTTCACTCTTTGAAGATCCAAACAACTCTTTTAAATCCATAGCAATATCATAATATATTTCTTTAGACACTTCAGGTAATTTCTCACTCTCTTCTCTCTTCTTCTTCCTTTTAGCTTTACTGAAATCAAATTTTTAAAGGTTAATGACACAGCACGCATATTTTTGAAAGAAAGGCTCCCTTTATGTTAATACTTCCATCAGATTAAAGAAGCAACCTTTATATTAATGCCTTTCTAAACTCATCTGAATACATTAATGAGTAGTTTCACTTTGAAGTCTTTTGTTTGTTTGGGTGTTTTTGTTTGTTTGCTTTTTGCTTTCTTAATGATTCCAGGATCAGGGAATAGGATATTCCAAAGTTCAAAGGACAACATAACTGCCTTTTCAGTTAGGCTTCTGACCCATTTCTTTTCTCCTCATACAACTTACACACCCTTTGAGGGTGAGCAGGGGAAAGACTCTCAGGTTTAACTTTATGAAAGGGCAGCAACAATTCTACTTTATGATTAACAATGTCCTGACTGTACTTCAGTGATGAGACACCACTCATTTCATGTGTGATGGTATATAATCTCAATATGAAGAAGTTTGAGACAGGTTTCTTTTCTTGCAAAGTGTTAGTGGTTTCTTTTCACAGACATGCAACTATCATAGCCCATGACTTGAAGCAAAGTGATAGTCTGAGGGTGAGAAAGGAGGACAGAAAACAGTGTGCAGAGTAGAGTGACTAGAAAGAAGACAACACCATTTGGCGGTTTTAGCCATCACAGTTCTTACTAGATCTCTATTTTAGCAATAACAGGGATAATTGAGGAAAAAACAGAGCAGTTGTATAGTTTCAAACTCAGTCCTGCTGTTTTTGAAAGGCAGCCTTCTAGGGAAAGAAACATCAGTCATAATTACTAAGATGTAATACTACCTCTCTTTTTCTGGAGCATTTGGTTTCCTTTCAAAAATTGCATGGTCCTGTCTTGTAGGATCATAGCGAAGGGCATTAATATCTCTAGGGAAATAGAAAGGAAACAAAAAAGCATGAGACACTAAATGCCCACATCAAAGTTACCCTAAACATTTATAGTCAGATTCAAATTCACATTTACTTCTTTACTAAAAAGTCTCAAGTAAATCCAAAATCTAATAGGTATTTTAAAAGTATCTTTTAGTCGGAGTCTTCATCAAGAACAGTTATAAACAGAATTTCTTTAGTCAAAATATCATATTCAATATAAAACATGCATCTCAAGTTACATAGGTTATGTAATAAAAATGAGTTTACATGTGCACCTGTGTCACAGAACAGTTGAGGTTGAAAGGAACCTTTGGAGATCACCTAGTCCAACCCTCCCACCCATCTTTCAAAACTTAAAACGTTATTGAGACTTTCAGCTACAGCAGTCTAAGGTTTAGACTGACCCCAATAGTGTGGCAAAGCACATGCTGGCTTATGACAACGCAAAAAGAGAACCATTTAGTTCTCATCCTCCCCCCAGTTAATGCTTAATGCATAAATTAACTACTTTTAACTGCATCTATACTGTATCCTTAATTTGGATATTATGGAACACTGTATCTCACAAAAAATTCCTAAGATTACCTCTGGGGTACCACACTATTTCCACCTCTGCTTAGTCTTTAGAAAATACATGAAAATTTGTACAAGTCATAACATAGTTCTGCTCTTCAGTAGTCAATTGATATAAATCCAATATTTAGCACTACTAACTTCCACCAGTTTAGTCCACAGAACAAGTTCTTTTAAAGCAAGTAGTTAAGTGTCAGAATACTTTCAACAGTACATTTCTAAACCTCTCTCATCACCTAATGAAGGCTGAAACAGGCAGAATAGTAATATGTAACAAATTCCTAATATAATGAGGAAATTTCCCAAAACCATGGAAAAAGTTTGATGCTAATAAAGAACAGAAGTTACACTATGGTTTCTGATAAGTATCCCTTGGAAGATAGGATACCCAACTCATCTTCATCTGCAAGCCAGAGAAAACAACCACCTTTCTAACTTCTACGGAAGTTAGAGTTGAGCTTACTGACCTACGAGTCAACTTACACGCTCTCTGGTTAGCTGTTCTAAATTCATCTCTGCAGAGAGCAGAAACATATAGGCAAGGACTTACTAAAATGCTAATTCTCATACTCAACAATCCAATCATACAAAAAGCTGCTGCAAGAAGCTTAAGTGCCCATTCAATCACCTTTTCCCTAAAATAATGATAATTACCAATAGCATAATCTACTGGGACACTGAAGTTGGTAAACTGAATTAAAGGCTGACTTCAGGTGCACACGACACGGAATGAAACGTTTTTTCAGTCAACTGACTAAACAGAAATTTCAGTTGCATAACATTGACAAAAATTAAGTCTTTCTAAAATTCCTTCTTTTCTGACAATGCATGATTCATACTTGAATTTTTTAGCATTTGCAGCCGTTTTAGTTGGCTTAGAGTGTTCTAGGTTGATATTCAAGAGGTTTCCCAGTATTTGCAGATTTTTCTTCTTCTCTGCAGCAAGCTCCTCTTCTTCTGTCTCCAGTATCTTTGTCTCTGCAAAGAAAAAGATAGTAATTACTATTTTTTCCCACTATGACCTGATTAAGCATGCAATATTTGATACATAATATCACCATAACAGTAAAAGAGCTCATGCAGCTTGACAGGTTTCCTCTAAAGCTGCTTAGAGGCTTCTTCCTTGCAGTTCAGCTAATCTTTGATTAGAAATATCAGGAACACCTGCTTGACATGAAAATCAAACCAATTAAATAACTTGCTCCCTCCTCACATCACATAACTGCAACCACTCTGCCACTGAGGATGCTGTACGGAAACATGCTTAAAATCACATTAAACAGTAAAGGGAGTAGTAGAACTAGGAGAAACTTGAGTTTCAGAAATAAATTCTGAGCCCTGAAAGCTAGGTTAACAATTTAATTTTTGGTAGCAAAAATGAAAGATAAAAATAAAATTGAAAACTTTTTTGCCTTTTTCAGCTTTTCTGCCTTTTGCCACTTTAAGATATCATTCCTCCTATAGTTGCCAAAACATAAGTGGACTCCAAGATAACTATAAAACAAACAGTTGAAGTGAATACAAAAGTCAAAAACTTTTTTTAAGTCACCATTTATCCTGCGAAAAACATGGATAAATACATTCTAATATCCTAAAAATATCGTACTGTATTAAAAAAAAATTATTTAAAATGTTGATTTATCAACCAAGTCATGTCTCATTCAACTATTACTTTTGCAACACACATATTTAAGAAAACACAACTACCACTATATAACATGCACAGCCACAACAGGGTTGGGTTATTTTCTTCGAATTATTTTCCTTGAACCACCAGAGAAGCAAAGGAGTTCATGAGCTATTTCAAACATCCAAAACTAAGGCTCCATTATACATCACTATTACTACGATTAACCAGGAAATAAGAACAGGCTTACCTTCTTCTTCGCTGTCACTTTCAAGGAATCGAGCATCCAAACGAAATCTTTCATCTGTGCCAAATCGTGATTGCAAATGCAAGAGCTAAAGAAAATTAAATAGATACTATTAAGTTGCTGGAGAATTACTGTAATCATTGCAACATGCTAACAACTTTTAGCTCTCACTGCCTCCACCAGAAGTTTCTCTGTATTTAAAGATGACAACATCAGAGAACCCTTTCACCCCCCCCCCCCACCACATAGTATTTCCTCCATGGCTACTGTTTCTTCTATTTAAATGAGGACTTTTGACTTAAGTTTGTCAAAATTTTCATATCCAACGAGTATGCAAACCTACATGATGTTATGTACTTCTGAAGTGGCATTATGGAGACTCAGGAGAAAACTGTAAATCACTCACTTTTTCACCCGCTTTGCCTTCAAACTGGGGTTTAATTTTGAATCTCTCATCATCTGTATCATCTTGCTCATCCTCACTGCTTTCAAACAGCCTTCCAGAAGGTTTAGGAGCAGATTCCTTATTTGTTAAGCAAAGAGAAGATACAGAAAAGCAGCCATTTTCAGAAGTTTGAGAAAACAATCCATTATCAACTTTCTCATCTGTTTTCCAATTTATCTGAAAAAGCGCATTTCTACAACAAGCAGCTCACTTCTATTAATCTGTTTCATATCTTACTTTGCATACCTACCTTGTGTAATTTTGTTTTACAATTATCACTACTAAGTTTTAGCACAGGCAAAACATCCCCATACAGATTAATTCAGGTTTTACAATACATGAGAGTTAGGCATAAAAATCCAGCTTTCTGAATATGTCAAGAGAGATCAATTTTAAAATACCAAAGTCTAAGTATCCCCTTTCTGAACGGGATTCATTTATGATATAAACTCTATGACCCCATTTAAGGCAGCTGTTAAATAGCAACTATTACAAAACAAAAGATAAGTACTCAATGGCTTCAAAACAATTTTTACAGAATTAGAGCTTCTTTTAAAGAAAAATACAGGGCAGGGACTCCAAATACAGGTAACAAATATGTAATAAGAGAAAATTCTACATGTGAGGAAAAGTGAGAAAAGAAAGAAAAAATTTTATGTAAAAGGTTAGAATGACCCTAATCTTAATAAATTTCTAGGGAAAAAGACAAAAGCAAAACCAACAGTGTAAAGCTATAGAATATACAAAAAAGGAAAATAAAAGATGTGATGATACAACAAGCTTTATTTCAGCAAAGAAGTACTTAATCGTGCTTCAAGTATGGTGGTAAAAATCCTGAGGAATCTGGTAAATTAGGTCTTGATTAGGTAAGGTTTAGAGAGGAAATCCCACACAACTTCTTTGGACCCTAACATCATGTTAAAGATATGACACTGCTTTAATACATATTCTTTGTCTAGTAGCAGATAACAAAGATTATCTACAGCAAATCTTAATTTAACACATTTTTTTCATATCACGAGCACAATGCACAGATAAGCAGTAAATGATATAATACGCGATGCAGCAAAAGAACATTCTGGTGGACATACAGGCAAAATCTCATATTACCAAATTATCAAACCAGTAACAAACCCAACTACTCTTAGGACTGCACAGCTATCCTGACAATTTAACAGCAGGTTAGTTTGTGCATCTGCATATGTTGATGGTTTTCAGTTACACGCTGTTGAAAAGAGCACAGGATACTAACAGAGTGACAGTCTGGATTATCTGAAGCTCCTGGGTCTTTCTATACTACTCAAGTCAGATCTCTTCCTCTTCCTTTAATCAGAAGCAGTGGAATTCAAAATTAATTACATGTAAGCCCTATAACGCAAACATTCTTTTTCCTTTTTTAAAAATTAAAATATCATGTATATAGACCTCAATTTCCTACAAATTTTAAATTTTCCAGCTTTATTAGTTGCACAGTCATGCTAACACATTTTTAGCTAAAAAAAGAAAAGAAAAAAAAGGCAAACATTTATCATTTACTTTTTTCTGTCACATTGCTATGAAAAACATTCTTTAGAATAAAAGGCACAGTCATATCCACATGGAACTGCCTTTAAGAATATTGAACTTTTTCTTATAACACTTACTTTTTCAAGCATATTTCCCAAACTTGCATCTTTCTCAGCCATCTCATCTACTTCAGATTCACTTTCCACATCTGAACTGAAGACAATGTGTTTATGCACGCTTGCTGGCTGGCTATCCTAAATAAGAATAAAACTGGGAAGTTAAACATACCAAATACTTGCTACGGTCACAAAGATGAAACTAAAAGACATTTTCATGGCACTCAAGGAGTCTATTACCCCTGTTGCAACTCTAGAGACATCCCAGGAATTAAGTATGTTTCAGTTTGTACATACTCTGAAATGATAACTGGCAACGTGATCAAAAATTCCAAAATATAATTCTTAAATCTTAAATACAAATGACTAGTTTTTCTTTATCTACTGTACACTGTTCAGAGAAAAAAAAAAAGTAATTACCAGATTTGAGAGAGCTCCCTGAATGAGCTTCTTCTGTAATTCTCTCTCTTTTTGTCTCTCTTCTAGAGCTGCCAGCCTCCTCTGGTTATCCTGCAATTGTTTCTTTTTTCTATCAGGTTCCTTAGAAGCAGTAGCAAGAAAACAAAGCTCTTTACTTTCCGGAATACTTGTCTTCCCATTCTCATTGCTTACATCTCTCTCCAATTTTTTTGAAAGCAATTTTGGACTCTTCAACCGTCCTTTAATATGTTCCTCTGACGTGAGAGCATTACTGTCCATGTTACTGCTCTCATCCTCGCTTTCATCAGCACTAGGAATGGCATCTCTGCCCTCTGACTTTCTGTCTTCTTGTTGAGAATTCACACATTTGCTCTTTTCTCGCAAGTGTGGCCTGCAAATAGGCTGATCACTCTTATCTGCTACAATGGCAGCATCTGACAATTCCTTGAGCTGGTCACAACCCACATGTTGCTTCTTTTCAGGGCTGACTTGAAGGGAATGCAATGGAGTGTTCTTAGATGCAGATGACTCTTCCCCACAGCAAGAAAAATAAGCTTCAAAACCTAAGTTTCCTACAGACCTCTTCTTCAAACCAGTGCTGTCCTTAGTTAGCTCTTTTTCACAAAGGGACCCCATTCCTCTGAAGGGCTGATACTTCAAACCTGAATTATTTTGTCCTTTGGTGCTTTCTTCATCGTCATTCTCCTCCCCCTCTAAAAGGGCAGCAACTATATCATCAGGACAGATACATTTCTTTTTAGGTACAGGGGGAATTTTAGAATGTTTTTTATTATATGTGACATTGCCCTTAGCATTTTCTTTAACACTGCACTCACTAGAACTCTGTGTATTATCTGCATCTTCTACTGAAGCCTCAGTGTTTTCAGTAGCTAATGCTTTTAAGTCATCTAATGTAAGGTCTAGACGGTAACAGTTTTGCATCATGGATTCATAAACAGAACTGGTATCAGATTCCCCTTCCTCAGACTCTGAATAAGAGCTTTCACCATCACTTGTCTTATCTATACTGTTAACTGTGGCACTCTGCAAGGCAAAAATTTTAGATTTTCTCTTTTTCCCTTCTCTTCTAATGTTTTCTTCTTTTAAATTATGTGTTTTCAGTGAGGAGTCATTTACCAAACCACAATTTTTATTAGCTAATGTTTCTTTATCAGCTCTTCTTTCCACATTTACCTGTTTACAGTCTTCTAAAATTGTAGTTTTCCTGCTACTTAGATCAGGAGTTTTACTCACAGCAATAATTTCATCTGTATCTGCTGAATCATAACCATTGTCACATTCCATAGACTCTTTCTCTCTACTACTTCCTTTGATGACTTTCTTCATGGTATCTGGATTGTCTAAAGACCAGTGAGTATTGTATTTTAGCTCAAAGTCATCCCCAACAATTTCCAAGTGGTCACTTTCAGTCTCAACATTTGTTTCAGCTTTCTGTATTCCCATCTCTTTCTTTATCATTGCTCTGATTTCCTCTTCAGAATCAGAGTTACTGTCAGAAACACTCATTATATTCTTCTGAGATATAGCTCTAGAAACATTGCTTTTATCTGAGAGTAAATCTCTGCCTGATGTTTTACGGATTGATGGAAATAATTTAGACATCTCAATGGATTTGGATTTTGATCTTTGAATTAGTTGTGACGAGCTTATGTTTTTTGACTGTGACTGGCACCCGGAGGGTAGAACTATTGTTCCATTCAGTTCCTCACCGCCCAGTTGTCTCTGTTTTTTAGGCGGCTTCTTTGTTACCGGGAACTGCCCTTGTCGCTTCTTGCTTATGCTGTCATCTCGCCCTTCCAAATGCCAAGTGAGCTTGGATACAGGAACTACATGTGTCAAGTCTTGCTCCAGCTTTCTAAGGTTATGGCAGTATTTTGATGGGTCATATTTCACAATGTTGTTCTCAGTTAAGGAATAAAAAACATGATTCTTTCAGCAAGCAGACTTCCAAACTTTACGGATAGGCTAAAATTTAAGTGAAAGGGTCTTCTTTAACATTATGACCATAAATCTTTCAACTAGTGACATGCAACCTGAAAAACTATTCAAATCACATGAATTTATTGCAAGATTTACTTAAGGGACTCAGTAAATTAAACATGACATAATAGTTAATAATATGAAAACTGTTAAGCAAATGTATTTTTCCCCAGATGAAGAGAGAAAGAAGGGAATTGCATTTATGTCCTATGAATAAGAAAAGGATATTTTATTTTTCTGTTGACTCTTAAGATGAAGGACAGGTAAGACTCTGCCAAATTTACCAACAACCCAATTCTACAAGAAAACAAAATCAATTAGAGTTAAAAAGAAAAAGGGGGAAACATAGGGAAAAATAAATCACAATAAGCAAAAAAGTAACCCTGGAATAAAACGAAGCATATATTCTTTGATAGTAGGAACACTATAATAAAGAACTGTCTGCGACTAATTCATTTTTTTGTTTAATAAGTGATATGTTTTTGTACTGTATGACTTAGCCAGCTTCCTTCTCAAAAAATCTAAATCTCATTCTACAACCTGCAATTAATGAAAATAAAGAACAGAATTTCTTCACTCTGCAAGTACCATTTTTAATAAAAAGCTTCTGGATTATGAATTAATAGCAGTTACCGCACACATGGTATCACCATTCTTTTGCCCTTTCCTCCTCCCCACCAAAGCCCAAATCATCTATCACCCTCCAAAAGTGTTTTGTGCTCAGGAAATAATTTTGTAAATGTTGTAATAAATATCTTTTTCCTTGCCTAAACTTACACATTGAATGATAGTTTTATTCAAAGTCTTACTTCTGCAAGTACATCTGGACTGACCAGACGAATGTATTAAAGCACAGAGAACAGACCCTGATGACCCAGCAGTCAAAAATGCATATGTTTTATAAAAATAAGACATATATTCTCCTCCCATGCTTTTGAGCAACATGAAGATACTCTCAACATAAGAAGATAACAAAACATTAAACACAACACAGAAGAGTGTACAATCAAAATTATTTCCATCATTACAAAGAATGACAAAAAAGGAGCCTTCTACATGTCCACACTTAAGGTATTCCCTTAGACTACTTTTCACAAGTCAGACTATTACGCTGTATGCAAGTTTCTTCACATCAAGTGTAAAGATCTGACACAAATTCAGATGCAATAAGCTTGTGCCCAATTCTGCTTTTGTTTTGTTTTAATTCTCTGTACAGCTACCTCGCCATACCTTATGACCCGGCACCTCTGTACCTGGTACTGCTTTCATGTGAAAATCTACAACTCCAGCCTTTTCCAACGATTCTAATAGATTTCTTCTGTCATCTCTCTGTGGCTTTTCCTTCTGCAGCTTTGCTTCCTCTCTCTCCATGGCAAGTCTGTACCAAAAAGCACATCATATGTAAACAGATTCACCTGTGTGCTAAACCATGACCGGCAGTGACCCTCTCCCACAGAACAGTAAGTGTTCACTTTTAACTTAAGGGTAGCAGATCAATTACAATCACAATTACACTAATTTCTTAGCAAAACAATGATGGAAAACCTGATGCAGTATCTAATATGCATCAGTGGTGCACCAGTATCATTAAAAAATAGAAAAAATAAGTGTATAGCATATGAAGAAAGTGAAGCCATAACAATATAAACAGAAAAAAAGAGTTAACTATTAGCAACAATATATATTTGTTTCTTGATTTTACCTGTGTAAAAAGCTTTCTTTGGCCAACTCAATTTGTAGTGTCCCCCCCTTCCATTTTGTTTTATTTAAAATTGACACGCCTGTAAAACAAGGAGACTGAAAATGAGTATTTTCTACATTAAAAAAAAAACCCACACTCATGTTGGACTGAATTACACTTTTTATGATAGCTTGGAATTCCTTTAGTATGATCTCACACCTGATTACTCACTTGATTAAAGTCTACATATAAAATGGCAAATAGCTTAACCTTAAACAAGAAGCTTAACATCCAAAATAAAAAACCTGACTTCAAAAGCATAATTCAAGTATGTATGGTTTAGTTCAAATAGCGATCTGAAAATTCAGATATATGTGCTCTGATGTTTCTACAAGACTATCAGATAGTCTCTTCTCTACTTAACTTCTTGTACAGTTAAAAAAAAAAGAAAGAAAAAAAAAGGAGTATTTAAGGAGAGCTGAGAACCAGAAGGAAATTTGTTATACTAGGAACTTAAGGAAGGTGAATATCATGGTTTGGGGTTAGCTTTTAGTTGGTCTCAAATGGCCTTCTTATTCCTAATGGCTTTCTTATTTGTAGATACAAGGATATACTACCAATCCCTGTCTTTGGGCATAGGTATCTTTGCCTGACTTTTTTGCTGCTGCAGATTACACACACAGTTTTGTAACCCTGCAAGTAGTTTTGTAATCCAACTATATTTGAATTTGTAAAATTTCTTTAACATAAGCACACTTTATGTAAACCCTCCTTCTGGGTTTCCTTTCATATAAAATATTAGAAGTGACTTGATATGTTTTTTAATGGTTTTTAAATGTTTTATAGACCTGGTTAAAGTATTTGAAGCACAAGGCCTACTCCTTTTCATAAAAGGGGCAAGCCAGCTCCACCTCCTCCAATAAACTGTTTGATAAACCACCTGCTTCAGCCACAAAGCAGCATTTTAATTTACTTAAGTCTACTTACTGAAAATATCTGTAAGAAAGTTTCCATAAAAATTGCAACTAAAGCAGATGAAATGAATATTATTGCAGAATGAAAATGCTAACTTCTACCTTGACCATATCCTGACCTGACAACATAAGATACATTATCAGTGATGTAACTTGGTTCAGAAACATAAGTTACTAAAGAACTTATAAAAATGTACTTACATTTTCTAAGATCTGTTTCAGAAATGCTGACACTGATGTAAGCAAAAGTTTTCATAGGGTTCCCTGCTCAAGAAAAATATTCAGTTAGTTTCTGTATAATTTCAATGCATCCTTTAAAACTGAAACATGAGTTAACTCCTGAAAATAAAGTGCCTCTGAAGCAAAAATTCCACTTCATCCAACAAATAGAAAAACAATTCACTTTTAAGAGATGATGCAAAACTGTTACCCTGTTCATCTTTCCTGGTAATAATTTCTGCATCTAAAACACGTCCAAATTTGCTGAATCTTTCTTGCAGTTCAGCCTTAGAAACTGTATGGCCAAGTCCTCCAACATATAAACGTCTTGAAACTTGTTTCTTCTCCATATCAAAATGTCAAGCTGTTACATCTGCAATGAGTGCTCTGTTTTTCTGTAAAAAGATAATAATAGTTCACTATTACTTACATTGCAGTGGTTAGTACAATCATAGTATCAAATTATGGGACAAATCATTCCATAAAAATATCCTCCATAAAGAATCTACTGAGAAGGGTGCTCCTTTGCTTTGCACTACATAACATGCTCTGCTACAGTACTAGTATTAGTAAATACAGCATTGCTATGAGTAACCAGGGATTAACATATATTTAGCTTAAAACATATGGCTGGGTGCCTGGCAGAACATGTAAATGGCTCCACTTCATTCCAGTATCTTAATGGCCAGAAGGTTACAGGAATGCTATTTCTACCCAATAATATTGGGCTTCGGTATTAATTCTACTTTGGGTGCAATGAACAAGTGGTACATTTTACATCAGAAAACTAAATACAGAAGAACAGAAATACCAGGTATAAAGCTTCAACTAAGTTCCATGCATGGAAATTTTATTCTTCTAAGACTTTACTTAATCCAAACCAACTAGGCTTCCCTAAGCATTGGTCAAAGGAAGTCAGTCTGCCACCTGCAACTTCCATCTCCTTAGCTCAAGCACTTCTGGGCAGAGTCATACGGCTCAGAGTTTTGAGAAGGCCGACTTGCGCATTGTGTGACAGAGGTACCTTTCACCACCTGGACTGATGGACTTTGAGAATTAAGCAACTGAAAGTTTGTGAGTCCTTAAGCGTTTTACCTTTAGCAACATTTTAGCTAATGATACTACAAGCATTGAAAACCCACTAATGCTTAGAAATACAACATTTGTAAGGACTACCATAGATGATACTTATGCCCTCCTACATATTAGAACTTTAAAAAGGCACCAGAGATTCAACTAAGTGAAACTGTTTTTAAATACTTCTACCACAGCAGGTGAGAGGGTCATGAAGCTGTTAAGAAAATAGGAACCAGAAGCTGAGCTGCTGAGTGGCTTGTCAGCCACAGCAGGGCTACAGTAAGCAGTTAGCTGTATCACTGCTTTAGGGAACTTTTCTGCAGGTCTGTGTGACAGTGATATAGTGGAACATTCCTTTCTACCTCAACATCTTGTTTTCAGGATGAGTGAGAACAGGAGTGAGACAGAGAATGTCAAAGCACTAGCTCATGTCACTTACTCTTCAGTGTTGAACCATCATCAAGCTCTCATTCTTCAGATGTAGAAAAAAAGAATCACAGCAAACAAACTAAGCCTCAGAATAAAGTAACCTTATTGATCTTTGTATATCATGTAGAAGCATGGAGTTTGTTTATATATACTGTCTTAAAACAGCTGGCAGTTTTATGAGTATGCAGAGCACTGCAAACTCATGTTGGACAGGACTGAGTAAGAAAATAAGTAAACTCAGAAGGATGCACAGAATGTAGTCTGATTTCCTTCCCTTGTCACAACAAACCCAATTTCATCTTAAAAACAGTATACTTTAACAGTTTATTCCCACAGAAAATAACTCAATGCGTGAACCCTAACGTAAATAAAGTTGTTAAAATGGATATTTGACAATATTTGAAAGATATACCACTCTTTTTTCCTATCTGGTCATTAAAAAGCTCTGTTTATTAGCATACAGACATTCACACAGCAATGGTAGAAGAAGAAACACATGAAGATGTGGAAGAATGTGAAATATAATCACAAATTAAAAGAAAAATAACAAAAAGTTACACAAAGATCAGGATAGATTTTTTTTTTAATTATTCAAAATCTTTTGAGACTTCAGACAAACAACACATTACAATGCATAAAGCCACCAGACTCTGGTCAGCAATAGCAGATTTGAATTCACTAACTAAAACCACAGTTCAACATCCAAATGAAACATACAGAGAAACCTGTAAACTTCAGACATTAAATATGAAGATATATAATATCTATGAAAAAAGACACCTGGATTTAGATGCCTATAACTGATATTACATAAACAAAATAGCAGGACCTCTAGACTAGTATATTTGGAACACAGTCATTAGAGAACAATTTTAAGTAAAACATAATTTAAGAGAAAAAGTTAAATTTACACTTCAAATTTGTCTTTCTGTCATCATTAAAGGAATGACAATGCTTGAAAGCACTGATACTTAAAAAGCCTTCCAACCAGGAGGACTTTTTAAGAGGAAAATAACCTACTAAGGCAAGCAAATATTATCTAAAGAGCCAAAACGCTTAGTTTCTCAGGGAAACAGTCGGTCCCTAACCCATCCCTTTGCATGGAAGGGCCCAGACGCCACGACAGCCGTTACGGGCTTTCTCGGTACCCTCAAGGGGGCCCTCGGTTCTGGCAGCTCTGCTCGGCGCTCGCGCCACAGAGGACCGGCCGCCCCAACGGCCGCCCGCCAACGGCCGCCCCCCGCCGCGAGCGAGCGAGGGGGACGCGCGCCGCCGCCGCCGCAGCAACAGAGCCACCCGCAGGCCTCCCTCGCC
>NW_020448052.1:213093-281032 GCF_003343035.1 Apteryx rowi | reverse complement strand
AGACGACGGAGCTTCTCCCTCACCACCTCCCATGTGCGCTTCTCGCAGTGCAGCCCCGTTCTTCTCCCCCCCGCACCCCTTCCTAGCGCACGCTCCGAGAAAAGGGTTCCGCCTCCCGACCCGGCCGGGCTCAGACTCGCTCCCCCTCGCTCTCCGGTTCTTGTTTGCAGCCGGTCAAGTGTATTGGGAGCACATGGGTTGGTCCTGTGACTCTGGGGAGGTTTGAGCCGAACCAACCAGGAAGAAAGGAAGGGGGAGTTCTCGCAAGATGTAATTGAAAAGATAGGGAAATATCCGAAAAAATAGGGATCTAACCACTACGGTCGAATATCCGCTGCCGCTGCCGCCGGGCGCCGCGCTGGGCCGTTGGGGCGGTCTGCGCGGTCTGCGCCTGTGGCACCTGCGGGCCTCAGCCGGGGCTTGGGGCGGGTAGCAGCGGCGCGGCGCGAGCTCTTGTCCAGGTGTCCCCGGTAAGTTTTAAAGGCTAGACGCAAAGCGGGCAGACGCGAAAAAAAACCCACTAGCTCGTTTCTCACAAAATCTTGCCTGCTTTTCCCAGCTTTTCTTGGAGAGGGGGCAGCATAAAAGCAAGTGCTTGAGGCGTATACGGGAAGGTAAGTAGAAGCTTGCGATATATGGCGTTAGCGTACAAATGCGTGTGTGTGTGTGTGCGTGCACGCTTAGTGTGAGTAGAAGTGGTTGATTGTTTATCATTAGGAGTATGTTTTATTTAATTAAAAGTAGGGATTTTTTTTCTTCTGGAGATAATCTGTTTGAAACTAGAAGTAGTCTTCGAATCTTCTACAGTCTGGTAAAATTGCTTAAGTTAAAGCGGCTATGGGCAGTGTATGTGTTCTGTTACTGTCTTCAGAAGACCCAGCTATTGAGAGGGGTTAGCTGACAACCTGCCTCAGAGTCCTGGCTTCCCCCCCCCCAGTTACTCCTGATTGCAGTTAAAACTTTCTTCAGGATATTCTCAGATAAAGAAAACCGGGAGGACACATTAAAAACTTCTATTTCTTGTCCCTGCTAATCTTGTTTGTTGTTGCATGTTGCATATGCACGTTTTAAAATTTCAGAGAAAGTTCATAACTAGACAAAATCACTGTGATTCTTTGATGGCATTTAATGTTTTCTTTGTCACTAAATAAACTTTTAATGTAAATATGTTTTGAGTATTGTTTTTTATATGTAAAACATAATCCATATTTTCAGATGCCATTCTGAAATGGACGGAGACTGGATGAAATCATGACTATTTAAAAAAAAATAAAAAAAACCCTTTGATTTGCACTCAATCCCTGACTTATTTTTTGCATTTAGAGGCTATGCAGTTATTTGTGTCTTAAAACTAGTCTATTTATAAATTTAGATCCAATTAAGTCTTTCAGCAACTAATGTAACAAAACCACCATTTTTTTTCCAATTTGCTACCTATTTTTGGAGAAAACTCTGCTTTTTTTCCTTTTTTTTTTTGTTACATAAAGTCAGTGCTCAGAAATTTGTTCTTTCTCAGTCTTTTGTTGTTGTCTAGTAGCTTCTTATAGCACTGGAAGTAGAATCTTTCCTATTTATGATGCTTTTAGCAGGATGAGTTACCATGTCATCTAGGAAGCTTGATTTTGTACAGAATTATGTTGCATGCAAAAAGCAGCCTTTCTGCTTTCATTATATCTGCTTGCAGTCCGTTGTCTTTATAAATGGACTTTTCCACAGTTTTAGTAGGAGTTATATTGCAGAAAGAGTACTATAATATCAACTGCTTGCCTTCTAGCCTAATCCTGTTTTCAGATTGGTGACAATTTCTGTGGATTTTAGTTGCTGAGGATTGAGGCTTATACATTCGTTTAATCTTTCATAGCAAATGGGACCTTGTGATACTTTTCATAGAATTCTTTAGAGATGTTGTTAATTACTGCATTTGTCAAAGCCATCTGGAATATTTAACAACTGTATCTATCAATTTTTCAGTTTTCAAAAGTCATTAGATGCAAGTAAATTGTCTCATTTTAAGTAGAGGGGAGAAGAGAGGCAATTGCCTCATGTTATAGTTGCCTTTTTAAAATTAATTCCTTGGATAAAAATAAAGGTTTTTGAAAAATGATTTTTTTTTAACCTAAGAGGCATACTTCTTTTGTTTTATCTAGTAACATTGATTCTGAGAAATGGAGAACAGCATTTATCAAGTTTATGAAGATGAAATTCAGTCGTTGGAAGAAGAAATTAAAATGTTGGCTGAAAAGTATGAAGACAGTCAACAAGAATCCACATTTTTTTCTGATGAGGAGATACTAATGTCAATGTATGAGTTTTTTGACGTGTTGGATTAATATTAATGTTTCTTTGTCAAAGTTGTTTAGGTTAAGCTTCTGCCTCTATTTCGTGGCATTAGGACTTTTGCTATGTTATTTTTACAGTGCTTAGTATACTGCAGAACTCGTTTTGGAGAAGGGTCATATATGCTAAAGGAATATAAATAATAAGTAAATAGTTAATTTCTTGTTAGTGCCTTTTTTTTTTTTTTTTTTTTTTCAGGCAATCATAGTGGTCAGAGCACAATACCCAATACATTACAGTGTGGGCCTTGCAAAGCTGTTGGCTGCAAAGACCATGTTTTCCGTGATGTAGCATGAAACATCTCAATGCACATTTATTCATCCTAAAAAAAAAAAATAAAGTGGGGGAGGACTGGGGGAACTCATCACTAGCTGTAGGCTGAGGAAGTGCTGCTTTGGGGCTTTTTATTTACATTATTTATGATTACTTATGATATTGCACAGTAAATATATTCTCTATAGGTAAAATAGGTCATTTAGATTATTAAAAGTATCACAGCTCATTTCTGTGATATGTTCCTCCAAATGGATGGGATGTGTGCATCTCATAACTTATAATAAAGGCTGCATCTACACGGCAGTGATCCTAAAGTATTTATGTTAGCTAGAATAGTTTGGTGTTGCAATAATATTGTCTACTGAAATGTAACTCGCTGAAAACTGTCACACCACAACATTCCAAAATCCTTTTATTTTAACTGTATTGCTGTACCGATGTGATAAAACATGCTCTTATATCTGGGTCTTCTGCCCTTTTGATTTTTTTGTTTTCAATTATAGGAAGTCATTTCAAACAGAATTTCAGGGAGAGTTGAAGGGACAGGAATCTCCATCGGACCTGAAAGCTCAGCTTGAAAGTCTAGAAACAGATCTCTCATTTTTAATGAAGTTTACTGGTATTTGGTTCACAAGTCATTCCAAGAAAACTGTGGAAAAAAGTAAGCATTTGTTTGCCTGTTAGTGATGCTATACCAAGCACTCTGTTGTTAGATTTGCAGATGCATGTTGTAATTCCGTTTTCAACATTAGCAGAAAAAAAAAAATTGAATTTCAAAGTAATTATCTTTCTTGATAAAACAGTTTCTGATAAATGCAGTGCTTTGCATAGCAAGAAAATGAAAGACTACCATGAAATTAGCTTTTGTTTTCCTTAACATATGTTCCACTTACTTTCATCGTTTATATAATACTCAATATCAGTTGGTAGTTTAACTGTGACCAGTAGAAGAAATGCAATAATCAAGTATTAATCAAGCATTTTGTTATTTTCATTTATAACAGCTGGAAGCAGAACAATACAGAAGCACAGGTTATCAGGAAATTGCCACTCCCTGCCTTTTCAATTGGAATTTCAGCTTCTTGAAATAAAGGTAATGATCAATGTATGTTTAAAAAAACAAGCAAACTAACAAAACTTCAAATGGACAAGTGTTTAATATTTATTTCTTTACTTGAAGTAAAAAAATATTTACTTCAAGTAAAGAGTATTTCAAAGAATATTTACTTCTTTACTTCACACCTGTTTTGAGAGAACTGAGTAAAAACTAAAACATTACAAACCTGAACAACTTTTTTTTTGTTTTTTTTGTTTAAACTTTGGTTAGCATCCTACTTGCTTGGTTAGTATGACTAACCGTTACATCGTGAGGACTGCACAGAAGTTACACTAGTGATTGCAGATGTTTTGCAAGGAAACACTTTTATCAGAATTCTTGGCACAGAATCTAAAATGATGAACAGCAGAAAACAGCTGCTACTCAAAATTATAATGACCTTTTTGACGTCAGGGAATTTTCTTCTCAAGCAAACTTGATTTTCAGCTCTTTCCAGCTCAACTTTAAAGGCAGGTTACAAATGGAAAATGTTTGCAACTGATGCTATTAAAAACTGCCTTGCTATGGAAAGGTGTCCTTCCTAATCTTAAGAGAAGTCATTGTGAATTTAGGAAGTTAATATTTAGGTATTCACATATGGACTGCACAATTCCTGTCTGCAAAAGCTCAGTTGAATGAGGTTATTCTGCAACCTCTTAAGTCCATGTGTGACTTAAAATTTGTGGTCCTGGTGATATTATTTCAGGGTTTGCTTGTATAAAACTGCATTTAACTTTGAGCCTGGAAATAGCCTGGATCAATCATGGGACTTGGTTGGATTACTCTTTATTTATCACTTACGCACTTCTGAAGAATGATGACCTTTTATTCCACTGTAAACTTAACCTAATGGAGTGAAGATGAATAATTTAATGTTAAGTTTATATAAATATTAAAATATTTAAAATTGTCCTGAAACATTCATGATGCTTAAATCTACAATACCATTAGATGGCAGTACTTATCTACTTAATGCCTAAAACTGTAATACTTCAGTTCTGATGAAATACGCCATTTATTTCTTTGAGAGTAGATGATATGTAGAATAGCAAGTATAACCCCCCCCAACAACAACCAAACAAAAACTTTCAGTGGAAAAATTACAATTTTGAGTTAATTTTTTACATGAATTAGTTTTTTGATTAAAAAAAAGTGGTGCCCATAGTGTGCAATTTAAATCATAATACAATGTATCAATTTACCGCAAGTTAATAAGTTTTGAGTCTCTGATATTTTGTTCACCTATATTGTATGGGTTATGGAAATGTTCTGAAAATTGTTAAATTAGCCATGCAGACACTAATGCAGAGTACTGTTTTTATTTGTGCCATAATAGACAAATTTTGTTTTTCATTTTTGATGTTGCATACTCAAGACAAGAATTATATTTACTGTTTTAAACAGATTTATTTCTGTTTCTTTGTATGGCTTCTGTAATTGTATATGAACTTGAATGGTATCAAAGGCTTTACATTTACTTAAAATGTTACTGTGTTACAGCTATTGTACAAATCATAACTTAAATGGTTTGATTAGAATTGTAAAATACAACCCATTGTGTTTCATTAATGCACAGTTCTGCCTTTCATTTTGTTTAGAACTATTTAAATCAGATTTTGAAAGAATTTCATAGTTCTAAAATTAAAGTTAAAAGGGTTGTATTTTTAAGACATACAAGCTTGTAATTCACATGATTTTTAAAAAATTACTCTGTCCCATTTCATCAAAAGGAAAAACCATATCTCGCAACTAGAATGTTAGGAATTCCATTCACACATTTTGCCTAATTCTAGTTGACTATTTGTTTTGTAAAAGAAGTGGCAAGTTGTATTGGTTTTGCTACAGTCTTTATATACTGTGCATGTCTTCCTACACCAAAGTCAATGGGTCCTCTGGGTGGATGCAGAGGTCTGCCTCCATAGCTCTCAAGAAAGTTGTAACCTTAGGCCAGAATACTAAAACTGGAAAACTTAGCTAAAACTTTTTTATCCCTCAAGTTTTTACCTATAAAAATGGAGAATTATGGATGCCTGTTTTGGAAGGTATGACATTAACAGCTGTATATTAAATACCCTGCACTGAGATCAGCATTGATAAGATGGTATAAAGTTGCAACTAGTTTCATCCACCTTGAGAAATGAAATCAGACAGCTGTTTTTGAGAAATGCTCAGTATGTAGCAAATACTTTGGTATCAGGCAGAAGATAAAGAGAGGGTTTTTTTTTTCACACTATTAACTTGACCTGTTTAATTTTATTTAGTAGTTAAATTATTTTACAATTAACTCTGTAGTATCTATAATCAAACCAGTTGATATACGGTATCAAATAATACAGTAACAAATTGTTCTTGTAATTGTCTCTAATTTGGTCTTAAGCAAAATGTTAAATGTCATTAATGTTAAAAGCTGTTTTCAATGATATAACTGTACAAAGAAGGATAGGCATATCCGAGTTCACTCTGGCTAGCTTGAGTGGCTAAAATTATGTCTACTATTGTGGTTCTGGTCGCTCACTACCCGACAAAATTTGCTTCTTAGTAGGTTCTTTAGTTTTGGCAGTGTAAGATTAGCATACAGTTTATATGCCAGAGTTGACTATTGTTTTGGCATCTTGGAATGCAAGCAAAGCAGTTCCCATCTGTTCACGCTTGTGCACAGGGGGATGCTTACAAGTCAAAACATGGATGAAGAAGACATTTAATGTAAAAACATTGTATGATTTTTCTCTTATTGTCCTTGGGTGTTAGGAGAGGACATCTTCAGTTAGCTTGAAAATCTGACAAAACAAGTCTAAAACTGTTGAGAAAGTAGTCATTCAAATAAAAGTTGCTTTCTTTTCACAAGCTTTCCTTTTAAATCTTATTT
Organism: Apteryx rowi; assembly: GCF_003343035.1. Taxonomy (NCBI): domain Eukaryota; kingdom Metazoa; phylum Chordata; class Aves; order Apterygiformes; family Apterygidae; genus Apteryx; species Apteryx rowi. Next base: position 274,457 of record NW_020448052.1, on the reverse strand, counting down.
TTATTTGACCCCAAGATGGCATCTTGACATACGTTAGAATCCATTTGTGGAAAACCAGTTTTCTTGAAAGGTAGCATATTAGCTTGTAACTGCTAGCAGCTTCTTGACAGCTCCCTGCCCATGTTGAGTCTCTTGCTCTGAATTTAAATGATTTTCCCTGATGTTACTTACTCAATCCACTAAATTTTGTAGTGTCTTGGCTCGGTTTTTTCCATCTTTATTCATGGCAATGTTAGCAGCGCTACTGTCCAGCTGGTACTACAGATCATTGTGGTGTACTTGGTTTTGACTCCAGCTTGTCCATTAAGCTTGTTTCCTGTGTTGCTATTCCTATTTGCTCATAGTGACTGGGTATAGGAAAAACAAAGTATGACATCTCCAGTATAAAGTGAAGCATTTGCTGCAGTCTTCAAGCCATGGTTTTAAATCTTTTCATTCACTTTTGTCTAACATATTGATCTGTTGCATTCAAAAATGTGTAATAAAAATAATTGAATTCTTTTGTGGTCTCATTTCTACTGTTTGAACACCTTTTCTTAATGTTTTTTATAGCTTGTTAAATATTTTAATTTGGAAACATTTAAACTTTGTATTGTCATGCGGATATCCGTGAGTAATAAGTATTATTGTAAAAAAATAGAAAAAAGATAAGAATTTGAGATAAAACTGGAGGTTGTAAAATAAATAAAAAAAAGGAAAACTAGTAGTTTTTTTTAACTCAGGATAACATTTTTATGCTTTTCGGATGAAACATTATTATATTTGTTTTTCTGCTTTAAATGACAACTATGAGTTGTGTTGAAAAATGAGAAGAAACTTAGATTAAAGAAGTGAAAGTGACATGGAAGGAAGTAGATGATCCTCTCATGTAGAAGTCTTCCTTTATATATGTGTATTCTGTGTGGAGTAGTTCTGGTATTATTCCAAAAGCCTCGCTCCTGGGATAATACTGATTGTTAGAATGAAATAAAATGTTTAGATAAACCATACTTCAAAGAATGTTATTTTAAGGATTTTTGCAGTTAGCAACATTTGCATATTTTTTTTATCTGCTATTAATTTTTTTTCTTTATTGAAGAAATTTCTTTGATGCACATTGTTATTTCTCTAATCTAGAGCAAAGAGAGCGTGTCTGCTGTTATTACTGATCTCAACGTTATAATGGAATCTGGGGAATATTCAGGTGTAAGCAAGTTTGTGTCCAGGTAAGTGTGTGTGTGGTGGGTTTTTGTTGTTGTTGTTGTTGTTCTGTTTTTTAGGGAAGTTATTGTATGGGTTATCTGATACTAAAGGCAACACTGAGCTTTTCATATTGAGTTATTTTCTTTGCCTAGTAACATGTTATCAGCCCTGTCTAAACACTTCCTATCCCTTGTCTGTATCCTCTGGGAGAGATGTTGAAATGAATGTAGTTTTTAAGGCTTGAAAGGACTGTTATGAATTGATGTTAAACAGAAACAAGGTTTTTGATGATAGTGTATTCTAGCTGTATGGAATTGTTTGGTTCAGAGAAAGATATGGGTATAGGTGAGTAATGACTAAAGTGTGCATCCAAAATCCCTCTCCAGTACTTGCCTGTTTCTAATTCTCTGCTCACCACCGCATTTCCCTTCCTTGTCTCAGAAATTCTTTTGCAGATGTTTTGAAAACAGTAGATAATAATAATTAAAAAACTGGAATAGTATATTTGTGCAGTGGCTTAAGAAAACATACGTACTAAAACTCTCAAGCATGTGACTACTTATTATTTGTAATTATTTTCTGGGAGATGTCAGCTTCTTTTGATGCACAGGATGAATAATGGTCAACTAATTTCCTTTCTCTCTGATACTTCACTGTGAAATCTGCTAGCAAGCTACTCTGAGAACAATTCTATTATTTATTAATTAATACTAGGTAGTTGATTTGTAATCTTAATCCTGCTCTTTAAATGACTTTTTAGTTAGATTTGGGGAGGGAGGAGGAAGGCAAAGGGGCGGGGTGGGGAAAAGGTCTATTATGTTACCTCTGACTTGGTTAGCTTGTACTGAGAGCTGAATTTTTTCTTTAAGAGGAAGAGGTTTAGTATATCCACACAAATCTCTGCCGCTAAAGTTAGTGGAATAACTGAGATTACTAGTTGACCACTCACTGAGAAACAGGATTTAGAAGAGAAAATGACCCTGTGTTTTCACAAGTATTTTCTGACAGAAGTGTCTTGGAGCTCAATAGTAATACTGGAAAGGAATGCCTCGAAGTAATGCCAGGCTTTATTTTGTCCTAGCTTGAGCACTCCTCTCATGTGCCTCTCTCATCACTACCCTGGGCCTTTTCCATGTTATACCGGTATTCATTAGTAAGCGTAAGTTTTCATGAGTGGCATAAGATGAATTAAGGCCTTGCTGTAACTAAAGAAAGCAATTCTATTCTCTCCTTAGCATGTATTTGCACGTCCCATCTGTTATCCTTGCATCAATGTATATACTTGTGAAGCTACAAGGCTAGTAGGATCAACATAGTCATTTCGTTGAAAAAGTAATTTGAGAACCCCCTCCCCCTTCCCCCCGCCAAATACCTTCAGTCAGTTGGATATGACTTATAGATTTGATTTGTCTTGCAACTTTATGATATTTAGTGCTGATCTAAGTCAGAAACTGTGGCCAGAGTGGGGATGATGTTGGCAGTGTCTGTTTTGACAGCAACCCATCATTAGATTGGTTCAGTCTGACTATAAGATCTCCCTTTATGGCTTCTTTTCTCAGTCCCTTTATTTAGCTAGTTCCAGTTTCTTACTTTAAGTCACAGTCTCCTCTTTTCATGTCCAGTTTCAGTCTTTGCCCAGCTAGCCCTTTATTCTTCACTCCACCAGTTACTCTCAGAATCTTGGATCCCAGCTCTTCCCTCCCTCCCTCCCTCCCTCTCTCTCCCTCCATTCCCTGGCTGACTGAATCTGCTCTTTCTCTGTATTGTTCTTTCTTTTCAGCTTCCCCATTCTTCTGACCCCATCAGTTTGTTTCCTTCTGTCAATTCCCTGTTAGTTTTCTTTTGCTTCCTTGGCCCAGTCTTGCCAAATCCATTGTCTTGCTCTGTTCTGTTTTCTCTGGTGGCCTGAATTTTTTTTTCCTCCTCAGCATTCTAATTTTTTAGCTTCATTTTTCATAATGCATGACAAAAGGGGTCTTTAATAGCACAAGAGTTAAAAACTTGGCAGACAGTTGTAATTCCCAAGCCCATCCTGCTTTGGAAGAAAATAGAAATTTTAGAGCACTTGAAAATCACATTTTTAAAGGAAGCAAAATTCAGCAATTTAGTTTATTTTCAAACAGATACTGCTGCAATATATATTATATATTTAAAAAAGACATACAGTTCTTTAAACATGACAATAAAATGTGTGTGCAAATGGAATCACAATATTTGTTCTTCTGTTTTTGAACTTTACTTGAGTCCCCTGTGCACCCATTACCACTTGTGGTATACTTCTAGTGTTGAGGACCGCAGTATCTGTAAAAAAAATCCTGTTGGTAGTCTTTTTTTAGACTTGACTTCCCATTACTTGATTGGGATAGTTAACTATTGCATAATTATGTAATTAAATAGAATGGTTTTTCTGGACATTTTGAGAACTGCTCCTACTTTAGTAATTAAAATTTAACTGTCAAAGTGAAAGATTTGTGAAATGTCTGTTTTATATTAAACATTCCATGGGTTAAGTATCTTGGAAGTGAGGGAAACATGCACAGCTGTAAGAGTCATTCCTTAGTTTTATGTCCTAGTGCAAAAAGTCTTTCTTACTGCACTGAGTTAAAATATATTTCCTCCCTTAAAATAACAAAAGGAGTCTACTCCTGCTACAACAGTTAAAGTTTTTTAATATACTTTTGTATTGTGTTGATGATAATAATACTTTGTAAAACTGAAATGGCATTTGGGTAGGAGCATGTGATTTTAAGCTGATACATAGTTACTTTCTGTCACAAAATGTTTTTTGCTGTTTTTGGATAACTTCTCTGTAACATGGATGTTAGCTTTGGAAATCAGTATTTTCCACTCCTAGTGGATTTTTTTTCGTTACACTCCAGTGACATTTTGTAATGTTTAATTCTTTCCAAAAACAGGCTAAAAGGCTTAAAGTTTAACATGCACATGGCTTCAACATTTAAAAGCAATAATAGTACTGCTGAAGAATTAGGCTAATTTTGGCTACTTAGGAATTTGCCTAATCTAGACCCAGTATTGTTGGTCTATGAGAAGTTTAAATGCTACGAGAGACTTATTTGAAGTGGTGTTTTTATGTGCTATTTCCTTTGCTCCCTTGGTAACGCAGAACAGCATTTATATTATGTATGTATATCCACACCAAAACAGATTTTTTACCCCCTTCTAAGTACTGAATCCAGTTTGCTATCTTAAATTTAGCCAGCTTTGTATCTGTATATGAGAAGTATATACTCAGGCATAACAGGTCCCGTACATCATGTCTCTTCTTCCAAAATTATTACCTATTTTGAAATATAGCTCTCTGCATAAATTGACTTTATATTCTGCAATACAATTCAAAATAATCTTTTGCCTATGTTAATGTAATTTGCTGCTTGGTTCTCTTTCACATTAGATATAGCTGCTCCACTCGATCCAAGAAACCTCAATGCCAGATTTTTTTTTCTTAATGCTATTCAAAAATGCCATTCTGTGATACAGTTGGGCAGTTCGAGGATGGCATATTGTGTTGTATTTTTTTCTTCTCAAATTGGACATTAACAGTGTTGTTAGAAAGTCACTTAGCTAAAGATGAGAGATGAAAAGGGCCCTATCACCCAATGAGTTTCAAATTCATCAGGAGCCAAGAATTAGAAGTCTTTGTCTTTCATCAATGCTTCTTTCAAGACTGTAGTTCCTTCTTCTTGCCTTTACCCTTTTGCATGTCTCTTAAAATCTGCTTGATGCATCTTTGTAGCTCCTAAGTATGTGTCTGATCGTGCTTCATTTTGCATCAACTTCTAGTCTGCCAGTATCAGTTTTGATACCGTAGTCTCCTCCTCTCAGGAACATGCCTATGCCTTTTGCAGGCTGCCTTTTACTTTGAAACTGAGTCTCTGAACTTTTTAGCCAAACTTATCTCTCTGCTTGGTCATCTAGCCATAAAAATCTCCATCTGCTGTATTGCCTAAAGAGGAATCGGAGAGGAGAGAAGAAATAAAAATAAACTAAAACATAATGCTAAAACAGTAGGTGACTAACAGTTGAAACTGACAGTTGCTTATTCTTCTTATCGTCTGGTTTGTGAGCTTCTTTTAAACTGTATAAAAGTGGATACTCATAAAAATCACCAAGTTTTTTAAAAAATTTTAAGTATGTAGTTTTGTAACAAAATTTTGTATTGCCCCCTATCACATATGTAGATTTTAAAAGGCATACTGCAGTATGTTTAGAATCATGCTCGCTAGCCAGTGAGATGTGGGCAGTCATTACTATGTCTGGATATTTACTATACTATGTATAGTGTTTTTTTTTTTTTTAATATATGCCCAATTACTAGTTGTGGTTAAAAAAGCTGTTCAGAACAATAAAACTAGTCAGCTCTTGTAAATCAGCATGTGTCTACTTCAGTCCAGGGACTCAGTTTTTACTGTGCTGCCAGCATTTTTTTTGTCTTGGCCTGCTTTTGTTGGCAGTTGTGACTAGCTTTGGTAACTTCCTTTAATGATGCTGTTCTTTCCAGGCTAGGATAAAACATGTTTGGCTTTTCTTTTACATTTTCAATATCTGAATGAACTTCACATATTTTTCCCAGTTTATGTAATATGTTGGAGTTGCCATTCTTGTATAATAAGCAAATTTAGATCTGAGACAAAGTTCTCCCTTGAATTGCTGAAATGACTTGGTAATACACTTTTGCAACCACTCTGTGTTAATAGCTTTAAGTTTCTGCTCTCAGGTGTTCTGAAAATTCAAAAAAGAATAGCTAATCTGAAACAGGAAAGATTTGGAAAATCAAATTTACATGTGCAATGTCTATATCTGGATTTAGCTCCTCTGTAACTTTCTGAAATAATCCAGAATGTATGTCAGGTATCTTCAAGATCTTTCCAGGCAGGTTATGTAAATCTGCAAAACCCTATGTTAGTAACAGGAATAAATCTTTGCATTTCAAAGCAGTGTATTTTGAAGCAATGTTTCGTCAGGTATCTTTTGACAACGGTTAGTGGTCTGTTTCATCTGACTGTGGCTTAATATCAACAATGACATGAAGATTTGTCACCCGTACGATTGAAGAATCTTGTCGCTTCAGGTGTCCTGACACTCGGCTTCTCTTAGTTGTTTTCTTAGCTTTTGTGGATTTTTGCATTCTTAGCCACAAGAGTTATTCTTAGCACATTCTGTGCAAGTGTTCCTGCTCCCTTCCATCCACAATGCTGGATAGACGGTTTGTTATTTGGCAAATTCTGCCTTCCTATATTCTCTCCTTTCCCTTCTCTGTCCTGATCTCATTCACAGTCTAATACATTATTAGGATTTTGAAGAATAGAGATTTTTGTTCCTTTTTCTTAAAGAGAAGCCCCCCTGCCAGCTCCCTGCTTACTTTCTCTAATGTGTTTTTTAAATACAGTTCTGCCTCATTTTCCTCCTTTGATTAAAAAATATATACAGGTTCTCAGCTCTAACGGTTGCCTTTATTGTGCTGTTAATGATAAAGAGAGTGATTAAGGCCCCTTCAGTTTGTGATGGTATCTGTCCTAAGTAAATATGTCTCTTAATTCATTTGGTTCTAATGATAATTGTTCTAAGGTAGATTTTTGTGTCTGTTACCAATTCCTTGTAACTTGGCTTGCTTTATTCTCTTGTTGCCTGCCTTCCTGGATATCTGAGGGAATGTAATGGCATACATCTAATAAATGTTTTGCTTATGTACGTTAGTTGACATACAAACTGACATAGTTTTCCTGTGAGGGCGTAACAGTAAATGACATACTGAAAACTTCCTTTGACTCTGAAAGAACTTTAGTGCTAGTGATTGAAGTAGAAAAGTATATCACTTACTTTTGCTAGTGTATTGTAAATGCTCTAACCGTGCTTATAACTTTTTCTGAGGCAGAATTTCTACTGTAAACAGAATTTCATGATATAAGGGAGCATACCAGTCCTAGTGTTTGGTACATTGCAACTTCTGTTTTGTGTGAAATCATAAGTACCTTATAGACTGAGAGAAATAGCAGTGACTGCTCAATCCAAGTTAGTAAGGTGTGTTACTCTTCAGTGTCAATTTGATGTTTTGCTATGCTGTCAAATAGGAATAATTACGTGTGTGTATCAAGAACAGCTTTTATTTTCAAAATTGCATGTATTTTTCCCCAGCTGCAAGAACTGATAATAAGTCAATGATGTAGTGTTCCTTGATTCTGTACTCAGTGGTGTGTTTAGAATGTATTTGGAAATGACTTGAATAGTAATGTCATATATACTTCAAAATGCTGTTGTTTCTTTGGGAGGGGGAGCTTCTGTTTGATTCTGTGAATCAGATACTGTGAATATTTAATTTTGAAATGGTATTGAAGCTTAAATGGTTTAATTTCTGTGTAGATGAAACAAGTACATGTAGGAAATAAACTTCCTTATGTTCTCAGTGCAGTATCTGTTTGTATTTCTTCCATGTTTTGCTTCTATTTTTAACTTGACTTTAGAACTGAAGTCTTGAAATCCTAACTTCTTAGGTTTAGCTGGCATCATATATTGTTGCTTCTGTCTGTTAACTGAGGTCAGCAGAAACGGAAAAATCTTATTATATTAAGCATGGAATCATTGTATGCGATCACTTTCATTTTATGCTGTTCAATCTCTGAAACTGGCAAAGCCAGAAATATAGGAATTTTTCTTTTTTGTTTCTGTTATGCTTTGTCTGTTGTATTGGACTTCCTCAGAACTGCCAGAAAGTAAAATGACTACAGCTGACCCTTCTGTTTTCGGAGGTATTATGGATGAAAAATTAATTATTTGCAATAATATAGTGCTGTTAAAACAGTTCCTTTCCTCTGTTGTGCAGAGACACTGAGGGAAGTTCTGCAAGAATCAGCTCAGCTCCATTCAGGCTTGTTAGTTGTTGCCTAGAACTGGCCTGGCATTACACTAATATCTCTGCACTGCACTTCTCGGTCACTGAATTATCTGCATCTCCTCTTTATTCCCCCATTATCAAGAATATGACTGTCTTCCATAATAGCAGATAAATCAAGATTTAATTGTATGCCAAAAGTTTTCTTTTAAATCTAACATGCCATGTATGATTTAGTGAACAAACTGTCTTGCTTACTCCAGTTTCAAGGTCAGTCTTGCAAAGTTGAATGTAATGCAGGCAGAGATAGATAATACATGTCAATCAAAGATTTGGTTGGGTACAACAAAGGTCACAGAAATACTCAATATATAGGGATGTAGTTTGGAAAATCTTACTGGTTTTGCAGGTTAAAGTTTTATTATGTAATACCTTGGAATTTACAAAATAAGAGTATTAGAGGAAAAGCATGAAGTCAAAGTAACATTTTACAGGAGGACCACTTGAATTTACCAAGTTATCACATATTGCATGTAGGACTAATTTTATTACTGCTTGTTTTTCCTGAGGAATTCTTCAGTTACTCAATATCTACATCTTTTTTCCTGTCAGGATTTTTTTTAAGGAATTCTGGCTTAAAAATTGAACAATATTAATTATAGTCTTTAGGGGGAAAATGCAAATTTTAGGCTATAGAATTGATACTTCTGATTAGTACTGTTTGGGATAAAAGACATTTTTTTTTTTCTGCAGCACTGAAGAACACGGAAATCTTTTGCCGTTTTTCAGAAGTCTTTCATCTTATGCTGAGTGGTATGAACATCGTAGATGCACCTTCCTACATTTCAAGGTAATGTCTGTCAAGCCTTTCTATATCAGTACTCCATTTGGCTCTTTGAGTTCATTGTGAAATGATGAAATCGGCAAAATTTTAAGACAGAGGAACAAAGGTAAAAGTAGCGTTCTTCAGTGGAGTAGTGTAAGCTACTGGAGTAGTATAAGAAGATTGATTTTTATCATCTATTGCTCATGTTCCTGTCAGAGTGACAGAAATGAATATATGTGGCTTTTATGTGGAGGAGGAAGCCAGTTTTTCATTGAAATTATGTTTCATCTAGACAAAAAGAGCAAAAGAAAAAAATCAAAACAACATTTATATTCTTTGGTATTTAAATGTTAGTTTTGATGGGCTAGATCTGTCTGTTTCGAAAGTGTGACAGCATGTTTTGGGGAGACAACACTTCTAGTTCTGGAAGGTTTTACTTGAATTGGAGATAAACTGTTCCTTACACTCACCTGGAAAATAATAGTTGAATTTAGTTCCAAATTACTGTTATTTGGCTTGTTTGCTTTGTCTTTGTACTGATTTTAAGATAAGTAAGTATTCCTCAGGTAAAAGTATTGTAGTCTTACCAACACATAACGTCATGTATGATGAAAAGTTGATGTTAGAAGAGGATGTTTAGCTACTTAGTTGTTTTATATTAAAAAAAAAAAAAAAGCAAGCATGCATATTGCAAACGGAAAAGCTCAGGAAAGCTTTAGTACAAAACTTTCTCTGTAACATCAATAAACAGAATGGAAGCCTTCCAAGCAGTGTAATTTTGGCGTTCAGCTATGTTAACATGTAGCTGGGATAACATGCTGTTTTATGTCAGCTAGTCCATGGCGAACTCTGGCTCTTTGCTTAGTCCTCATGTCTTTGGCAAACTCCAGTTACTATGCCTTTACTGTGAGCCAGGGCCTTGCAAATAGATAGATACCTGTGACAAATTAGTTGACGCAACTTGCTTCTGTATCTGAAGTGCTGCCAGTTCCATTTATTAATGTACATACTCTGTTGTTCTAAGTATTTTTTGAGATACAATAAGTATAAGACCTGACCTATTCCAAAGACAGAATTTTCCAAATAAAATATTTTTGGTGACGTAGTTAAAAATCATTTTTTTTAGACAAGGAGTCTTAACTTATTTGTGCTTTTGTCTTTGTTTTTTTTAAGGAAAATAAGTAACAGTAATGTTCAATCACTGCAATGACTTTAGGAATCTTGACTCTTGCAAGTGTAGTTAAAATACTGTATATAATGGTATGTACTTTTAAAAATTGTATACTTACACTTATAGGTAAGGGTTTTATAAGTACCAAGCATCTAATGCTAGAAAAATAAAGAATGAAACATCAAAAACTGTATTAAATGAAAGGATACTTTTTTAGGTTTCATTACTGGCATGTGCTTGCATTGGAAAAGGTTTGTATGTAATAAAGATGATAATAGTTTGGTATCATGTCTGAGAGAAGTGACCTGAATTGACTAGGAGACTGATGCCAAGGGCAGTGCCCTTGAAAAGTATTGTGAAAATGGTATAAATCATTGTGATCCTGTTAAATTCCCATGAAAACAAAGAAAATGTTTTGGAGTATACCCTGAAGGCATAAGGTTCCGTTTTCTTGGCTGGACCATCTTAGAAAGATTCTTAGATGTTTATTATAGTCGCTAAGCTTGCTCACTCTTTGAGTGAAAGGGAAGTGTTTTCCCCTTTTAGAACAAAACTTTCAACTGTAGCACACACAAAGGTGTTTCTAACTGTCTTAGCAATATTGTTTCAGAGCTCCAAAACATCAGCTAGTGAGGTAATAATCATGGTGATATTTGTTTACTAACACCCTTGGCTGTACTAAATAAAATATACAGTATGTCACTTTTTATGTATTTAGTATAATTCTTTTCTTGTAATATATTTTTGTTGGAGTCAAACACGCCAAGCTTATTTATGTGATTTTTACCTACTCTGTTACATGCTCCACATGATGCTCATCTCCTCCTTTTCTCAGTTTGCCTTCTGTAACTGCTGCATAACAGGATGTCACTGACTTCCTTCTGAATATCGTTCTCTTTTCAATGTGCTGTATTTCTGTCTATAGTCAAAATTAGGTGTAATATAAACATTTGTTGTCAAAGGTAGATCTTTACTATCACTCTTTTGTCCTGTGAAGAGTAACCCTGCAAATACTGGCAAACTCCCCATCATCTTTGCTTTTCAGTGGAAATATGAAGTGGAAAACTGCTTTTTTCCTATTATTTTTTTGAATCTGGTAGGTCCTTCTGAGTTGTGTGCTGGCTTAATCAATTTCTACTATAAATTAATCAGCCAGATTAAAAGAAATTTTAACTTCTGATAATATAAAAAAAGAAAAATTCTCATCAGCAGCTACATAATAAACTGAGCTTGTCTAATCCTGACTGTCCTATGTGAGGACTTTTTTTTTAATCGTTCCATAGTGAGATAAAGATTGAGGTAGAGTGCTAAGGGATTTGTTTGTTTATTTTGTATGATCAGCCTCACTGATGCTTTCTGATCCTTCGAGCAGTGGTATAAGCCTGGTGACAGCAGCCACTGAGGCTTCTTGGACCATGGTTCAGGGAGTAGTTGTAAATTGCACTCATTTTCAAATCCACTACGGAAATGAAAAAGTAGAAGGGACCTACGTTTGGAGGTGAGTTTTAAGTTGTCATCTGTTGCAAGGAAAAGCAGTTTTAAAAAAGTATTTGTTCAGACTCTGCATATAAAGAATGAAGTGATTTTCATGACAAAAAGATATATGAAGAAACACTCGCTGAAGACTCACTATATATTGCAAGTTTACCTCAATATTACAAATACGTTTTCTAAAGTTGTTTCTCTCTATGGGAAAAGATACTGTTGAGAAAGGCAGACAAGTTTGGGACAATACTTCATATATGATTGAGTATGAGCCTATGAAGAAGTTTTATGCCTTCTCATTTCTGGCAGCAGTAGTAATAATTTCATATAGAGATAAAAGACTTTCTGAGTTTCTGAGGGTTAACAAAGAGTTCAAAGATCAAGTCTGACAACTCAAAATGCATTCAAAACCAGATTGCTAAGGAGTATATGTGTATTTGTAACTTAATATATCATGGTAAGTTGTGTGAAAGTGACTAGCAAGGTACTTTTAATATTTGCATAAAAACAAGTGAATGATCTTACTTTGTAAATATTCACAAACAACATTTAAAAAAAATCAGTTGGTGACCTTTATGGTGTATTTTTTTTGTACCAGCTTGCTAGACTTCAAGTATATAGCCACATAACTGTACAGTGCTAGAGCGAAAACTTATTTTGGGTGTGTGTTTTGTTTTTTGTTTTAGCATTTTTTTAATGTAATTTTGTTATTTTAAGAAAACCCTCAAAACTACCCAGGCTGTTAAGGTACATATAGACAGTAGAGTAAGAACAGGGAAGATAGCTTTTTTTTTTTTTTCCCCCCTTTATCTTCTTATTAGTTTTGATGCATGAGAAGAGAATAAAGTAGGAGTGATTGAATACTTTAAATAATAATGGGGTTTTGAGATGAATGACAATTGCAAGTTTCAAACAAAATTGGACTGTACTGTATTTCTAAAAGTTGACCTATCACAAGTGGCAGTTTTGTAGTGAGGGTTTTCAAAGTTATCAAGATTAATGGTAATGGTGGGATGGGTAACTTGGATCAAGGAAAAGAGCAATTTAAAGTATGCATTGATTTGACTGTAAACAGACTTCTACAGAAGGCAGGGACAGGTTTAAGTAGCTGTGGGCAGAGCAAAGTTCTCTTGTATGCGCTGCGTGCACTACACTATATACACCCTCATTTTGTGCTTTGGCAGTTGTGTTTTTTTACAAAAACAAGTTAGTCTACAGCTTGCATAATTCACTCACACAAAGTCGAGTTGAGTGCACTATTGCTACCCTCCACTGCTGCTCCTCTGCTAGTGCTTTAAATAGATTTTGAAGTGTCTCGCAAGACCTAGCTTATGTTTTTGTGTTTTAGCCTCTGTGATACTTGCATAATATTACTTGTATGGCAAGGTCTTAATAATGTTTATTGTGGCAATGCAGGATATGTGTACAAAATGGATTTACAACTACAAATAAATTCTGATTTAGACATGCCTTTAGTCTCCTCTGAGACTCAACAGTTAAAGTATGTTCGTATTGCAGTAAGAGAAGATTGTTGAAGCTGATGCTGATAAACAAGAAAAAAATCAAATTTTATTGGAAATACAGAACAGCAACAAGTGATAGGAAAACAATAGGATAATGTACATTCAGCTTGATAAAAGTACTGGTCACAAAAATAGAAGGCAAAAATTCCTGCATACTGAAGCCCTTCTCAATTAACATTTCCTGACTTAATTTGCTAGCAATTAGGGAAAGTAAATTAAACCATATGAGATAATTTACTGCCTGCACGAGAATCTCATAAGATACCACTTGTCCACTTCTGTTTGCTCACAAAATATTTAGACCATTAAATTGATGTTACTGTTGATCTTTAGCACTTTTTCAAAAAACATATAGCTTTTTAATGGAAGTATTAAGTTTTTTGGGGTAGTGGTTAGGTTTTAAAATATTTATGTGTGTGTGTATATTACATGTGCAAATACTTGGGTATGCACATATATATAACTATTTCCTTAGAGAGGTAATAGGATGACTTTTGATATTTACTAATCTCATTAATTTTGGAAAGAGCTTTATTTAGTAATAACTATTTGAGATGAGAATAAGATCAGAGGCCACTACTTACGTAATGTTATTACACTTAAATTTTTAGCTGTGTTTTCTCCATCTTAGGCATTTCTCCAAATAGAAATGAATGAATTGGTTGGGTGTTTTTGTTTTGTTTTCCCTAGGATAAGTTTGGCTCGAAGTTGGAATGTATTTTTACATGCTTTGGGGCTGTATTTTATCTTTTGGTTAAAAACCTGGAAACATCAGAGTTTTATGACTTTGCATGAAAAATGAAAATCAAATTCTCACTGTAGAACTAGGATTTGTTATCAGATGCATTAAGACAGTGGAATTTCTTGTTATATCAGTCAATTTAAAAAGGAGGAAAAAAAACAGGAATTACTATGACTTTCTTGAGTTATGAGTTCAGGATAAAATATTTTTGTCTTGCTTTTCATAACTGTATCCTCTTTCAAAAAGATGAACCCACAGTTGATGTTTGATGTAGTCACTTAAAAAGCTTATTAGCTCTCAACACTCTTAATGGCAGAGCATCAGTATGTTCAGAATTAAATGTGCACTTAATAATAATTCCCCATAGCACAAGCACTAACAAATCAAGGCTTAACTAAATAAGATAACAATAATTAATACAACATATCTTATAAAATCAGTATCCTTGGTGCATAATGATACATTATCATGCATTTGATGCTTAACTATTTCTACAAATTAGAAATCCATAGTAGCTTCAAAGTTAGTACGACATTGATCTTGTAATAATAGTTAGCACATTTTTGGCATTCATTTATCTGAAGAGCTTTAAGCCCCTACTAGGTATTTGGAGGGAGAAACTGAGAATGAAAGTCGGCAGAAATGTATGGTTGTCATTAGAAACAGCATCTTCTGTATCTAATTGTGTGTAGTTCTAGGTGAACCGACTGTTGATAACTTCACACATTCATTTGCCTTTTTAATAGACTCTGTGGTTGAAAGTGGTAAGAGTGAAATGATGCTAACTGAATTTGCTTGAAGTTAACACAATTTTTAGATTAACAGTAGAATCAACTTTTCAATTTAAAGATCTAATTTGATTTTTTCCTAATGAGTGAAAGTATTACTGTACAAAGGCATTTCTGTTTCTTTGCACTGAGCTCTAGCTGAAATCCTTATAATTCATTTACAAGTAAAATAATTAATTCAGCTTTGCTGTTAATTATATTTTGTCACCTTTCCTTATCGAGAAAAAGCAGTGGAATGATGTTCAGGCTGTAGCATGTGTTAATAACAAAGGTACCCAGAGACATACTGCACTGGACCCTCGCTGCTGTGTTAAAATGGGAAGCTGAAGAATGACTCCTGTGAGTACAGCTGAGGAAAAATTTAGAGGAGGGGGGTGTGCGTGTGTGTTTGAATGAATGTGTGTGTGTATGCATATGAATACACACACATATATATGAATATATGCATGTATATATGTATATATATATTTATATACACATATATATTCCATACATACTTGAGAGCGAATGAGAATGTTTTTGAAAGAAAAATATTTAAAGAAGTTTTAACGCATCTTTGAAAAGTTCTTCTTGCTGTATTGCTTGGTACCCTAAAGTCTATAAATGACTTGCTTGTTTTTGACAAACCAAGTATTTAAGGAAGCTTTAACACATCTTTGAAAAGTTCTATTTCTAAACATAATTTTTTTCCAATTCAACTTTATTCACTACACTTTTGAAGCTTAACTAAAAGTTTCGTTTTGGAGCAAACAAATGTTTGATTGGATGTCAGATGTATTTTTCATTTATAGCTTGCCTAAAAAATGTTTGGGGTTTATCTGAAAGTAAAATGTAGTGATTATTTTTTGGAAATGGTGAAAAGTGTTAACATGTGTTGCTTGATTTTTTTACTTGCATGATTTTACCTACATGTAAAGATTGTGGTGAAATAAAAGTTGAGATGGTGTGTGTGTGTGTGTATATTTTTACATTGTCATTAACAGAAAAGATTCTGAAAGCAGAGGTGTCATTGTAACTACTAAGCAAAGTGGCTGTTTGAAATTGTTATTTCAGAGCAGAAACACAGTTTAACATAGTAAAAGGTTCTGGGTATGCAGAGAAACTGCATTAGCAAGGGAGAGGATATGAACATGTAAACAAAGAAATAGAAATGATCATTACATAGGCAGTGGCTAGTAGTACGTTCCTACAGGCAGTGTTCTCAAGCAGGAAAAAGCGTTAACGTGCTTTGCCAAGAGAACTGGATTTCCTTCCATTCTTATTTCATCCATACTTGTGCGAATATAACGTGTATTGTTAGATTTGCAGAATGTGTCATCATTGATTGTAGTGATATTGTTGTACTGCAAAACAAAACAAAGTTTGATTATGAGTTGAAAAATTTTCAAGCTTTCATTTTATTCCTCTTAACTTCACATTTTATTGTCATTGGGATTGATTTGCGTATGTTCTACAGACATACCTAGGAATCAGGTATTACCCAATCTATGAGCAGATAAATGATTTAAGGTTGTTTGTATTCTTGACAAAGGATTATTGCTTACTTTTACTGTTTCTTATCCTTGTCTACAAAAACCAGTGAGAAATTCTGGCATAGCAACTAGCTAACAAACAACTTCTGACAGTAAGAGAAGCTTATTTTAAGTCTTAACTACTTTTTCCTCCTGTATGTTAAAAAGAAGTTCAGGTTGAACGCTGAATGGTTGTGACATACACGTTAGAGATGAAGTGTTTTATTTGGTGAGTATTAGATAACTGTAGCACAACTGCATGTGAACTGTTTTGAAGGAGAGTGGGGTTTGGTTTGCAGTATGTTCCTGTTGAGGCTCTCTGTGATACAATACCTGAAGATGTAGAATGCGCAGGCTCTCTGGTAAGTTAAGGGGAACTGATTCCAGTGCATTATGTCCTAAGTAGAGGTAGGCCAAATTTGTCAGCTTCTAGTAGAAAGAAGAGAAAGATTATTAATGCTTATATTGCTTACTAGAGGTTGAGTAACCCATGGGTCTGTGATAAGACATCAGTATTTTTTTCTGATCTTGTATGATGAATGAAAGCCTCTAAAGTGACCTGGCCTGAAACATTCTGTTGCTCTTTTGCTGTGAATGTTGAATTCTCTTATATGAAGAAACTTGTAGAACAGGTCTTCTGTGATTTGGAATGTATCAGCACATGGGTTATAAAACTTAAGACTACTTTAACAGCCATATCCTAGTTAGTTAGTGCTTAAGTAGTCCTCAAACTGTATTTAGGGCATCAATTTTGAATCCAGTATTTCTTTGTGTTTGTGAGAGAAAGCAAGAAAGAAAAGTAGGTAAGATTACATTTCAAAGAGAAAGTAATTTTTGAGATGAACTACATATGAGAGTGAGCGAGCGCACTAAGAGCTGTTATTCCAAAGTGTCTTCAAAACAAAGCCTGTAAAGCTTTCTGGTAGTCTGTTTCTTGAATTATAAAAACTATTGTCTTTTACTTACCTTGAAGGCATTTGCTTTGATTCCTCTGCTCTTGATTCTGTTTTGGTTTGCATTAAATGTTGTTAGCTTGGGAGGTAGAACGGGAAGTTTTACAAGTCGATTTTCAGCAAGAGAAAGTTCTTCCAATAAGAGAAGCTTTGAAAAGGCTCCATCCTCTATTTCTTCAATCCTGTTTCCACTAAAGTCAATTCTTCTCAAGGTAGCTTCACACAAAAGAAATGAAAATATAAGTGTTGAATTTATAACTACATGACATGTGAAACATGTATGTTTGTGTATAAATTAGGTGGCATACTCTAATAATGGATGAACCATCCTATTTTGATCTGCAAATGGCAATACCATGAAAATCCACATTTGGATTTGCTCATAGTCTTAAACTTTTTTAAAAAAATCAGGAAAATATGCTGGATTCTCCCTGTTTTCATAGGGACAAAATAATTTAAGACATTGATAGAATTTTCAATGTTGTAGAATGAGATAGCTGGGAGATATTTCTTCAGAGTGTTTGAAGGACATGTAATACATGGTTATTTAAGACTGGCTGTGATACGGAGTTAAATTTTATTCTTAGCAATCTGTTCTTTCTGTTTGATTTGGTGGGAAAATAAGACAGATACATGCGCCAAAGTAGGTTTTCATGTTGCCTTTACATTTCCTCTTCTAAATACAAGAACTAAATTAAATAGATAATAAAATTAATGGACTATAACAAAGTATAAAATGCATCTTATTTTGGTGTTCTTGTCATGTTATTAAGAGACAACAACTTCAAATGAGTTATCAGTTAAGCAGAAATTAAAATCTGAATATTTACTTACTAATGTCAGCAAAATCTGAGACTGCTATCCTTTTTATTTTGTTAAATCGTGCATAAAGATACGCTGTTTCCTTTGGCAGTGGAGGTACAGCTTCAATATCTATTTCTTCACAGTATACCGATCCACTTAAACACACACAGAGCAGACAAGTAGGTAAATCTGAAAGCGAATTATTTTATGAGTAGACAATTTAAAGATATTCACCTATCATAAGCTTCAATATACCAAATATAATTTTATCTCTTAATCTTAAGGTTTCATTTCTATTATTAGCTTATTTGATTGTTCTACTAGTAGCAAGTTCTGAGAAGACAATACTCTGCGTTTTGGTTGTGGGTTGGTTTTTTTTTTTTGAGTGGTATATTCTCATCAGGCATATCACTTTCATTGTGTATATTTTTTCTTATCTGAGCTCATCTTGAAGTGCTATTAATATTAATTCAGTTTCACTCTGTCTTATAGTATTTGTGAATATGATTACTGCAGTTGTGTGGACATGACGAATGTCATGTAGAACTGTTCTTTTCAAAATGGAAATCCATGCAAGAGAAACATCTGAAAGTACATCTTAAGTTTACTTAGGTATTAGTTTGAGATCATACATTACCATGTCTTATGAACAACTCTTTGTATACCTCTTCAAAGCGAAAAAATAAATGCTATTTTATGTAGTTCAGACAGCGAATTAGAAAATTTTAGACAATTTTACTTAGATCGGAAAGAGTATCTCCTAGGCTCATCAATCTTTAAAAATTAGTATTAAATTACAATTTTTTTTTTATTATTTTTTTAGAGCTGTCCATGCAGATACCATAATTGCATTGGAACTTTTCTTGTACTTAAATATGGGAGGGTTATGTATACACTGTGTTACTCCTAACTACTATTTTGTCTAATCATCTTGCAGAAAAACTGCAGCGATGGTGATTATACAACTATTTTAGGCAATCTGTTCCACTTATTACTGAGTTTTTTTAATAGCTGTTATTTTAAGTAGTGAGATGAAACCTGTATCTTTTCTTAATGCAGTTTAAGCCCATTACAGCTTGTCCTGTCCACCATACACATTAAGAAAATATTCTTTTCTGTTTTGCATCAGTCTTTTATATGACAACAGTTTACAAATACATATAATAAATACGGCTTTGCTTCCAATTTTGTCACCACCATTATCTGACCTACTGTGTTTTCTATATTGTGAGATTTTTGGTTAGCTTCCAAAATTGATCTGGGTATGGTACAGACAGTAGTGTCATTTCAATTTTATCGCTATATAGCAAAATAAAGTTTTTTTTTTCCACAACCTATGATGCGTTAGTGAAGTAGTTGGTCAATACTGGGAGGCCAAACCAATATATCTAATACAGTAATTCATATTTTCTTAGAGGTACTGCAGAGAATGGAATTAAGATCTTGAGCTTACTTTATGTATGTTCCCATGTATTAGACTTCAGAGTTCTGCTGTGGTTTTTTTTGGGGGGGGATTTTGTGTCTTTTTTGTTTTGTATGTTAGTGCACAAAATATAAAATGATTGTGAAGCAGTGTTGGCACTATTTAAAAGGCAGCAGTTCTTGTGTCTCTGACTAGAAGCTCTGGTGCGCTTCTGTAATTTTTTATTTTTTCCCCTTTAGATGGGGGCTTGCTGGTGAATACTGCGTGGTTATAACTAATCTCCTCGATTTTAAACATTGGTGGAGATCAACACACCAGTGGTCTTGCTGAATCATCTGTTATTTTTGGATTTTTAAATTGCAGATGTACCCAGAAATGTCCCCCTCTTTTTCTCTGCTCTGTTTGGCAGACAAGATATTTTTCCTTAGACATGTAGAAATTATCATGACTTATGAGTCATTAGTGAGGAGAAGTCTGAACAATACACCTCAGAGCTAGTAGGAAGCTTAGGCTAGTGAAGAATGTTGCTAATTTATTTTAACCATTTTTGTTCTAGGAATCATATTATGCCCAAATACATTTACATACCAATTCATTTATGGATGTTTTATGTGTTGTTGGCAAGAAGAAAAATGTCAAAACTATATAAATATTAACCTCCCCGATCATCAGATGTCAGTTATGACAACAGCCATGAGAAAGATGTTTAAATAATTTCTGGGAAAGCTGTTTAAGTAATTTAAATGTACATTTCATCATGACCTGGTTAATCTGTGGACCTTATTGGGGTGTTTCTTCCTTTTCTTGGTTGTCCTGCCTAACTTATTTAACTTGGGTACATCTCTGATTGACCAGTAGCTTTACAAGCAAGATGGGGTAAGCTTATAGATATTCTTATAAACTGTGCTTTGTGTAATCAGAATTTAATTGAAGATCCTCTTTCAGTCTTCTCCATCAAAGGCAGAAATTTAGAAGGCTTTCCAAAGGAGATATTAAAGATGTTCATAAACAAAAAGATTAATACTAGTATTCTTTGTTATGCCTTGAATATTTATTTCTTTATGTAAAATCTTCTTTTGAAGAAATTGGATGTTACAGTATTAATATCTATTAACTTACTTGTATCCTTTGTTGGTGGTACATTGCGTTCACTGTCATCCCCTTGCAGTCTTAGGGTGGTATTAGGAGAAACATTCATTCCATCCTTTGTGTGAGAGCAAATGTTACAAAAAATGGAGTATTATAAAAATCTTCAACAGCACACTTTTTTTTTTAAAAAAAGAACATTCTACAACATACCTTTTTACGACAGTTAATTTTTAGAGAAAAATAGTCTTTTATATACTGGATGACTTTTGTGATGTATTTTTCTTTCTGTACATGGACTCCTCACCTTGGAAGGCAAGAAGGGAAGATATTGCTGCTACAGTTTTTTTTAGTTTTTTAAAAAAAGGAGGGGGGAGAAATACAGACTATGTGGTGAAGGAATACATAAGTGATAGTGTCTACAAAAATTTGGACTTCTGAAAACAAACTACATTATGCAAAATTTGAAAGAGTTTGCCTTTGTATGGTTGTTGGCAATTAATAATTCTTATGGATATAGGCTATGTATGTTTTGTTTTACCAAAATAATCTCAGTAAAATAACATTTTCTTCCACCTAGTTATTCAAAATTCCCTATTGAGATACTCTACATACATTTTCAAGAGCATGAAAACTTGGTTTTCAAACCTGTTCTTTTCAGATACTGGCCAAAATGTAGCAATGCAGTTTCCATTGAACTGCAGCTAAGTCCATTGTAAGACCTGGGCTGCTAATAGAGCCTCCGATGATGCAGGAAATGGCAGTCCAATTTTCATTGAATATGATAGGAATTTTAGAGAATTATATTCTCTTTCTAGACTTATAATATACACACATCAAGTCATACTATGATTTGCATATATTAAGTCCCCCCCCCCCCCCAAGGTTGACTGTGGCAATTGTGCTTGGCTAGCCTCACTCATTGCCCCCTTTGATGGGGGATGGTTGTAGGACAGAGTAAGATAATGTCCTTTCTGGTCTACTTGACTATTGAAAACACATGGGGAGAAGTACATTAGCAGGTGTTGAAAACATGTTTTCTTTTCCAGCTGTGCTTAAAGATCAGGGTCCTGGCAGGAGTACAGTGACCACTTGGAGAGGGCTTCTATGTAGATTCTGATTGTGCGCAAGTGAGCCGATTTCTTTATTTTCTCATTCAGGCAGGTATGACACAGTTCATCTGCCAGAGTAATGTTAAAGTAACACTGTCTGTCAGTTTAATTTTGATACCATTTTTGTTTTATTTAGGTTCTTGCATATATTTTACTGTGGGAACTTTTGTGTTCTGCAGTATAAAATCCTCAAGCTTGAAATGAAGCCTGAGAAACAAATATTTTGGACAGCTTCTGTCTTTTTGACCCTTTTTTAGCCTATGAATCATCCTTCACTTGGCTCTTCCCTGCGTCCATCTATCCAGGCTACGCCTTTTTTTTGAGTATTTTTATGTAATGTTTGGGGTGGATTGGTTTCATCTAGTAAGACTTTTCTAATCAAGTGAGAGTGCTGGAGACAATTTAGCAGTTGTAGAATGAAACTTCTGTGTAGGTTAAGAGCTTTTGCAGTGTTTGATGTAGAGAAGCTGGACTTGAGCAGTCAGAAGGGAAGAATCAAACAAGCATCAAATTCTATAGGTTACTGCAATTTTGTTCTTTGAGAAAGCCCAGCCTCAGAAATATATTTGCTGAAGTTAGTTTTAGAGCAAATTAGTATAAACAAATGTTTTTGAAGAGAAATAATTCTTAGAATTTATTTGGTTAGTTACTAGACACCATTACCTTATTCTGTCATTATGACATATTTAAATAGAAGTGGGCCTCAGCTAAAGCTTTTAGATGAATGTTTCAGATAGCAGTACAGTTCAGTACAAGAATTTTGGGGCTTTCTTGCCTTTAAAGGAATGAAGTAAAGTGTTGTTAATGAGATAATACTTTTTTTTTTTCTTGTTTTTTGTCCTGTACTTGATTATCTGGAGCAGTAAGAGTTTCAAATGTCCTGTCCAGATAATAGTAAATCTTAAGTGATGTAATTGCTGAGGTGAAAAGATATTTGAAACCCAGCAGATGCTAGTCTGGGGACTGATGCATTTTTCACATTGTGTCCCTCATATCTGTAGGATCTTGTAGGAGTTGTTAATTTTGGAGCAGTCCAGGAACCAAACTGACTGCATTGCTCATTTGTCTGGCAGAATACTACTTCCCTGTGGGAAAACTACCTTTAGTAAAAAAAAAAAAAAAAAAAAAAAAAAGTCTGATTGTGTTCGTGTTAGGACCTAGCAGTCAAGCATTATTTCTTTTCATATCCCTTTTTTCTACAGAGCTGTGTCTGCAAGCCTAAATAATGCAGACCCGTACCCCTTTATCTTGGTATTTCTATGTAATGGCACACAACTTCTTTAAGGAATCGACTGTCTGTCCTATGCTTTTGCTAGCATAGTGATGTTGATGAGGCATGTGAAGACATGATCCTTGACTGATGTATTACATACTAGTAGCAACTTCTGTGTAGGTGGAGTTATAATTGGACAAATGCATATATACTGTTGTGGGTTTTTTGGCTCATAAGGGGATTTTTAATATCCTTGTATGAAAAACATTTTTGCTGATCATAGCAGTATCTGTACCAGGAGTAGTTTTCTAGTACAGTTTCCTACTTGAGGCATGACCCAAGGAAGAGTGTGCGTGTGAGTTCTCTGCAGAATACAGTGCATAACTAATTTCTGCAAGAAACAAGAAATGTGTCAACAAAACAGCGGGATGGATTATTTGAAGAATACTGTCAAATACACAAAGTGAAACAATAGATTCCTCCCCGCCCCCCCCAATACTTAATCAATATTTTGGAAGTATTTCCTGGCCTGCTATAAAAATTCCTAGTCATAGAATATCAGCACAGAAGATAGTTTGGATTATAACTGCAAAGAATGCATGACTTGCTTATGTAGGGAATGCACTGAAGGAATGTTGACCTATCTATATATTTAAATTCCACCTCCCTCTTGTACTCCAGAGACATGAATTCCCCATAGAAAACCATGTTAACATTTTTTACATCTAAATTCTTAAGTCTTCTTAAAACTTCTAAGACATAAGGGTCTATAAAGCTGGAAGCCCATATTCAATGGGAAGAATTAGTCCTGATTTGAGCTGGAATCTAATTAGATTTATTAATCATGACTGTGCATATCAAAAAATATGTTAATATTGAGTGATAAAAATTACTGACTTTGCCCCCCATGTTTCTTTAGATTGGAAACAAGGCCTTTCCTGTTTCCTTAGGATTTTTAGGAATAGAGGCAACCTTGTACTCCATAAAAACAAAGGAGGTGATTGAATTTTCTCTCCCAAGCTTGGCTAATGTTTTTGGAGATAACTTGCACAGTGGTAGTGACAAAGTGTTTTTAGTATGCTGTGGGACTAAAAGCATGCTTTAGGATGTACCTTTGGGATTAATGCTTCCCTCTGCGTTTTGGCATTTAAATGAATTACCATGCACTTTTGTGGTTTTACATTTGGCAAAATGAGACAAACAGAAAAGTAGATAATACTAACTGATGGGATAACTGAACGGGGCACGGAACTATACTACAGTTCTTGTGTAAATTCAGACCTTTTTTCACTATAACAAAAGCAACTTCATATGCTCACTTATGAAAAAGTTCTGTTGTGGAAATTAAGATATTGTGTTTTTCAATTTCTGGTATTTTATGCAAGACTGGGGAAGCTATGGTTTCAAATAGTAAACATTGTAATGAATTTTGCTCGGGTGACCTTTCTAATAGTAAAGTTCACTTTGTTTTGTTGATCACTAATGCAAACTTTAATAGATTAGTTCTTCTGATGTTTTTGCTGAAAATCTCAGTTCACATTCTTGTTTTAAAATTGGTTCAAATACACACTAAGGAGTTATATTGGTCATGCAGGATCCAGATTTTTGATTGGGCATGTTTGAGAAAACTGTTGGCATGTATTTCAGTTACAGCTAAGGCTTGAAATATTCTAGAAGCTAGTATTTTTGCAACAAATGAATAGAAGATTGTTCGCACATCCCATGATTTAAATTGGGAGCACTGGCGCTTGTATTTGTTGCACATAAGGAACTAATTTATTATTTTGCAATGAAAACATGTCATTGGAGACCTGACCTGATGGAAATAATGGCTGATTGCATTCCTAGAATTATCCTAAGCAGAACTGTTGGCCTTCAAAAGACCTCTAGTTCATAGCACTGCCAGTACAGACTTTGGTTAGTCTGTGGTACATCTGTTGGCATCATTTCCTTGTAGGTGTACTCCTTTTTCTTCTTTTTCCTAAAATGTACATAGTAATTTTTTTTAACTACTCGGTTGTGAGTGGTAGCCACATGTTAGTTAAAAGTTTAAGTTTAAATGGTCTCTTTTTCATAGGTTAATGAAATAACATGTTACTTCATCACTGTGACAGATGCCAGATTTAGAAATATGCTAGAAATTTCTTAATATGAATGATTGCTTTTTTTAGTCCAACAGTAGACAGCCATAATTATAGTAGAATTGGGAAAATATTAAAAACCAATTATATATAGAATGTGATTTTCTATAGGTATGCTGCAGTTCATTGCCTATACTAATGATCTCTGCTGTCTTTTTTCCTGTTTATCAGACTATTGCAATAAGCACAATTAATATTAGCAAAAATTAGCTTGAGCTTATTAATATTTGGCTGTTATCATTTTGTTTGGATATGTAGTATTTTTCTTGGCAACTAGTTTTGAGACTGTCATTCTTACCTTTGCTGCCCGCCTGCCTGATGGAAGCTGTACAGTTCTCTGATGTGCTGTGTGTCTCTTGCATCCTTTCAGACGCAGTCCGAACAGAGGTATGACACTTTGAATTGTCCCTTTTAGCTGAGGCTGCTGCACTTCATTTAATTCTCTGTTTTCGTGTCACCTGTTTAAGCACTAAACTAACAGGCACGTATAGGAGCACGCAACAAAACCGTTGAGAATTGACCACTTGGGGGAGGTGGCGAGTGCCGGGAGGTATGCTCGCTGCTGCTGCTAGCACTCTCAAAGTGTTAATGTTATAGGTGACTGCAGCAGGACTGCATATCCCATAGAAGTTCGAGACTGCTAAACTGATAACTCAAAAGAATTACTGTGGTTTATGATGGCATGCCATATAGGATGAGAACTACTGTTTCAAATATCACTGATATCAAAAAGCAGAAAAAGGAATACTGAAAAAAACCCCTTGTTTTCAATTCTAACTTACTGCATTAATACAATGTTACTCAAATTATTCAGCTACTACGATAGTATGTACCCTTCTAGACACTCCTAAAATACTAGACACGTGCATACAGCATAATTAACAATAATTCTTTAGTCTTAACTTGTGATAGTCTCTTTTGTGGGTTTTTCAAACCGTAGCAAGGATAGTATTTTTGTGGTTTTGCTTTGAATGCCTGTCTCTCACATCTGAAACCACTGTATGTTTTGCCATTATAAGACTTTTCCATAAAACCTGCATACATGCATGTAACACCTAATTCACTCATATAATGCTTAGCAGTTAAAAAATATTAAATTGATAAGATAAATACCTTTTTTATATCCTTGATTTTCGTTTCATAATCTTGTTCAGTCAGGCTTCCTAGAGTAACATCTGTATCATACTCATAAAACTTGAGTGATTCTTGCTGTATAGGTGGTGCTGACTTCACCAAAGATACAAACACAAACAGAAAAAAAGTAGGCTGCAAAGTCTTCATTTTAGCAGAGAACAATGTATCTGGCTTTCACTGAGCTGTTGAAGATCTGCTAGAGTGTTGACTATGGAGAATACTTTCTTTGTGACTGGAAATGAAAATGCAATCCGTCAAAACAATATTTAAAGCCTAGAGGACTAGTTGGCAGGGGTTTCTAACGCATAAGGAACATGGAACAACTTTTAACTCTTGGTATCCTTTAATTAGACTTTAGTATTACATGAACTGTTCTTAACATGAAAAGAAACTGGGAAATCATAAACAGCAGTTTCCAACTAATAAGAAAAATATTATCTTACTTGTATTTGCTTGTTTCCCAGTGTATTATTTCTAATAATAGCAAGAAGATTTTGGTAAAGCATTATTTGAAATACTTGGCATGTAGATTTTTGTAAACTAATTAAAACAACAAAAGTTCAAATGCATTTTTTTCATGTTGTCAGAATAATGACTTTCAAACCTAACTACTCTGTAACAATAATCTGTCTCTCTGTCTGTGTTATCTTTAGATTTCAAAATAAACAAGAGAAAAATACCTATACTTTTCCCCTTCCTTATGGAGAATACTTTACAGGCTATATACATTTTGGGGGGAAAAAGGCTACAATGGTAATCTAAAAACACTTGAAATACCTATACTTAACTTTTTCAAAATAATCTTTTATACAGCTTTTTTTTCCTGTTTACTGTAATTAAATGTTTTATTTAAGCTTTAGGTCAACAAATTTTTAGGAAAAAAGTCCACCTACCGTTTTAGCAGATTCAAAGTTCTTCTGTGATTGTCCTAAAACCAGATATTCTTATCTATATGTTAACCCAGATTGGTTTGATGAAAGAGTAAAGTTATGGATTACATCCAAGTAGTTGAAATGAATGCTATTTCAAAGATTGACAGTCTTAAAAGTGCTTTCCATGGGGTAAAAAACGCTTTGCCAGCATTCTTTCCCTAGGGTAAGAGGTAATATCCTGGAGCAGGGGGTTGTACTTGGAATAACATTTGTAAATGGTAAATCTGTCTAGTTCATCCTACTTTTAATATTACTTGTTAAAATGGTAGCTTTATGCTAAGTGGTGATTTATTCTTTGTAATTGCTAAAGCTTTATGTGTAAATCGAATATTAATTTTGCAAAATAGAGGTCTATAACAAGGCATGTGTTACCCATTTTGTTTAATAGTTTAGCTAAGAGACAAAGCAGCTGCTTTCTGACTGAGACAGAGGTAGAGCCAAAACATACGTATACTATATTAGTCACATTTTTATGAGTAATAAAATGTTTCATTACAAGTTGTATATGTTTAGAGAAGTTTCAAGTAAGTATGAAATGCAAACTTTTCGGTCAGAAGAGTTTTGGAAACACAAAATACTGTTTAGAATTTAGGAAGTTTTTTGGTTGAGATTTTCAGACAAGTAATTTGTGTCTAAATGCTTTATTAAATGTCTTGCTAGACAATTTATTGAAAAATTGGTTTCACAATAAATATGTTTTGAGTAAAACTGTGTGTCAGTAGTATAGATAGCTTAATAAACAATGTCCATGTTTAGGATTTTCATCTGAAGTATAAGCAGCAGTTTTCTAGATTTCTAATGCATTTCTTCCTCCCCCATCCTTTTTCTTACTATGTATTTTTGGCAGTCAGTATAAATGGGAGCCAGATGACCAACTTGAAAATTTACAAAGTAGCTTTTTTGAGTCTTTAAAAACTGTGTAGCAATAAAACAGTATTGGGGGTATATTCAGAATTATACTTCTCTTTCATTTCCATGGGTTTTTTTTAGATAGCACTGCCAGCTAGAATAATGGTGAGGATAAACAGTGGACCTATTAGATTGTATTTTCTTGTAAGTTCTATCTTGTTTAGAAACCCATTGCCATTTAGAGAACCATTTGCTCTCTAATTTTTTTTTTCCAGTTTATAATCACTTATCACTTTCTGAACTCATTAGGGTTTTATCAAAATGTTTTTAATTTGGTTCATATGCAAATTCAACAATGTCATAGTTAGAACTTACAGCATGCCGTAGGATAATGATTTTACTATGAGTATATAACTGAAATGAAAAGGTAAGAGAATCTTAATAATGGAAACTGGATTCTGAATCATATCCTTTGCTGTTCTGCTGGAACAATAACAAGTTGAAGTTTGAAATTCAGTTTTGTGATTAGCATATTAAGGTGTTTTCCACTGCAGCGCCTGGGAACTTTCAGTCAGAAGCACTGATTTTGATAGAAAAGATGGATTTGCTGAGGAAGGAAGAGGCAAAAACATGGCAGTGAATCAACCCCTTCTTACTATCTCTCACTGTTTCATGCATGTTTCAGGACTAATGGCAGCAGCTCTGCTTTCCACTTGCTCTTCTCCCAACTCCCTCTTCCAAATATCCAGATTAAGATTTCATCTTGCTCTGGCAAATCCAAGTTTTTCTTACACTTGAATGTAATCAAAGGGTAAATGTGCTAAGGTAAAAGTATTAAGTATTGGAATTCAAAGCATGATATAAATTGATTTTGAAGTGCTGAAGTCCTAGATGCCTTGACAGCTACATATATGAAATCTTCAGAATGGCTTATTCCCCCCCCCCTCCCCCCGGCACCCCAAAATATCTGACAGTTTTTAAAAGTAGGGGATGATTACTAGCTATATGAGCTTTTGAAAATCTAGGAAGCCTTTGTGCAAGAAAACTCTTACTTGCTTTGATCTGGAGAAGAGGGTCTGCAATGTTAGAAGACTTCCATAGTGGCTTTTGCAGAAAACATTTTCAAAAGTCAGTATTCAGCAGGGTCGTAAGACTTCAGTGGTATGCTTACCACAAAAACACTGCGTACGTACTCGCTGTTGTTATCCACGCACTTGTAAGAAACTCATGAACGCTTACATACAAGATTGATATGTTAGGTAAGTACTTTGTCATGAGGTCATCAAGGCTTGCCTTAGGCTGTAGTTTCACCATTACTTCAAACTGGCAGGGCCCAATAAAGTAGTAGTCCTGCCCCATATTCTATCTGCTCGTCATCCCTTGTGCCAGGAAAAAAGGGTATCAGTGAATCATTTCACATAAAATAATTTTATCTGAACATCCAGCAAGTGCTTTTATCAGCACAAGGATGGGAATGGCACAAGTGGCTGCAAGCAAGGAAAGATAATATTGCTTCTTTTAGCAACAGTGATGGTTTATTCTTGTTCAAAATGACTTGCAATTTCCTCAGTATCCAAAACGACTGATCATCTGAACCGAAAAATGTGGTTCGTATGCCTTGGCCATAGGGAAGCTAACAGGAAGTAGTCACCATGGCAAGCAGGGAATGCTTTTTAGACATTGTTAACACAAGTTTAATATGTAGGTATCTATTTCTTAGGTTCTAGTTATAAGGATCTATATATTCTAGAAGGTGGTTTCTTTTCTGAAAACCTAAATAAGTCCTGCTGTTAACTAATTGAGCTCCAGTTTTTGAAGAGGGCCTTGAGAAAGTATTTAAGGGATGCTTTCTGATTTGTCAGGTGCATCCCTTTTTTTTTCCTTCAAAGACCAATTTCCCCACAAAGCACTTGTATCTGAAGTGTTGTGCATTTAAAATGGCTATTTTACTAATAGCATTGAAACAAAATCCTGGCTTTAATGAGAATAATAGTAATTTCCATACAGTTTTATAAGGATATGAGATGTAGCTGAAGGCGTAAATGAAGTATAACCTGGTCTTAATTCTAGTAGAGGGAATTCAAGCCACTCTAACAAGGGACACTCACTCTCTGGATCTACTTTCTGAAAACATAAGGAACTTAAACTTAAGGAAACAAGAAATTTAAGGGAACAGTGTTGCATACAAAACTACAAAAAAGAAACAGTTTTCCTTAAAAACAAAATTGTGCAGGGTCATACTGTAAAAGTTACCGTGAGCAGTTCATATCCAGTGTATGCTGCCAGATAAAATGACATCAGTTTAAGTGAGAGGGCAGTTGTCTTCATTTTCCATGTGTTTCAGCCAAAATAAGTTCTCACAGTTGCTAGCATGTTAATTAGCTTTATACTGTGAGCATATTTAGTACCTTAATCCTTAATAGCGTAGTACAAAAGTGATAGAAGAAGCTTTTACGTGCTTGTTTTAGCATTGCTTTAAAATGCTGGTTTTAACATGAAACTGAGGCCTGGATGACGAGAGTTGTCTATGTGAGGCAGTAACTTGCAGGCGCTGTACAACTGCGTGACCTAAGCAGGACGTTACCAGAGGGGGCAGCCTTGCCTTGCAGCGGGGTTTTTGGTTGTAACTTGCTTTTCCAGGGTGCCTGCGGGAATTCCGTGGGAGCTGCGACTGGCATTCTCTGTATTCAGGAGTGGGACTCAGGATTGTGTGATGGGAGGCAGAAGACTAGGAAGAGGGAAGAAAAACAAAAAGGGTCTTGTCTTTGGGGTATGTAGGTTAATACAGATGACTACGAGAGAGCAGTAGGGAGAGTGCCATAAGGTCACTGTCAAAATCCTCCTTCTGAAATCAAACTAAAGCTGAGGGGTTGGTTTGTTTGTTTGTTTTTAATACTCAGGGTGGTTCTATATTTAGGCAAACAAGGTGTATTTTTGCAGCTGCTTAAAGACTTTGGCTTTCATCTTGTATCATAGTCTCCAAAGGACAATATTGGCATGTTCTGTAGTTTCTGTTTTTCTGTTGGCTTTTTAAGTGTTCTCAGAAGAAAGAAGTATGGATTATTGCTTAGCTTCCTCATGCCTGATGGACATCAGGAATCACTTATCCAGAATGTTCAGAAATCAGTGTCTTCAGTAAAAATGTGCCTGGGACAGAAACAGGTGGGGACAAATTATGAAAGCTTTAAGGACTTCTGGGGGTATGCACAACCAAGCACAATGCTTTGTATGTGACTTTTGTTAACTTCCTACGTGGAACAAAGCCAGTAAATGTTCCTTAGCCTGTCTCTTATATGAAGTGTGGTAAACACTTCACAATGTTGACCAGCCGCTCTGGATTGGTATTATTAAAAAAAAAAAAAAAAAAAAAAAAAAGTTTTTAGAGAGTAACAGGTAGTTACTTAATCAGATTGAAGACATGTATGAAATAATCTGCAGAGAGTGAAACATGAATTTACTATCATGGAAAACAAAGGCATAAAGTGATATTAAAATTGAACTCAATGCTTGTTTTTTATTTTGTTTTCTTCCTAAAATAAATAACTTCAATATTCTGACTTGTTCTCCATTTTCTTCTTCTAAAATGCAGCTCTTTTCTGCTTAACCATTTATGCAGTCTGATTAATTGAGCCTTTTTATTTATTTTTGTCTCTCCAATGGTACAGCAATGTGCTTTGACTGCTGCATATGTGTGGTATGAATTTCTCTGCAGCTCCTACATCCTCTCTGCCCTTTGCTGAAGTCCTGATAGAGGAGTGTAAAATTAGTTGTAAAGCAGTTTAATGTTCATGCTGAGGCTGCATTCATCGTGGGAAGAAGTAGTCAGAGAACCAAAAAGGGAGGAAGCAGCCTCCTGGGTTTGTTCTTGAGTAATGCACAGAAATTAGATTAAAGCTGTAACTCCAGAAGAGCCATTGTGCAATATGAACCAAAGTATATGCCAATTCAGCATCTGGGGCGTGTGTATGTGGTTATTAAGTGTAAAGTAGATGCTTATCATGTCTTAATAAGAAAACTTAGAACATTCCAAAAAATTCAGAATGACCAAAGAAATATTGGAGATAAAGTAGAATTTGTGTGTGAATACCTGTGGTATTTTTATGAAAAGTTGCAACTATTTCCAAGGTTCAGTGAATTGGTTTAGTTTTAGGTCATTGTTAGGGCCACCAGCTGCAAAATAGAAACATCTGAAAAATGACCTAAAGATTGTATGAGCATCTTTTCATGTGTTTCCAATTTATAATCGAAATTTGTTAAAGCTGAAGACATTACCTTTATTTGTTGTGTTTCTGTAAAAGAAACAGACTGTGAATGTTATGAATGGATTAAGTTGTTATGATATGAATGGATAAAGCACATGCACAATCATTATCAGTAATCAAATTATTGTCAACAGATACAAATGATAACTGGAGTGAAAGTACTGTTTGCTGGTTGCCCAAACCCCTATACTGAAGATGCATTCTGCTGAGGTTTAGCTATTTATCTATCATCAGCTATGTACCGAATCAAAAGCCAGTCTGTGTCCATTTATTAAAATTTGCTTAGAATTCTTTCCTGAATTGACATCACTTATTTATAAAAATATCATCAGATGTTGAGAGCCATTACTGTGTCTACAGGGACACTAGCTGCAAGGCTCCACAACTCATTGGCCTTATACATACTGTACTTTTATGTTCCTGTCATGATGCTTCTTACATTATTTTTAGCATCTACTTCACTCTCTGTCTTTATGGTTAACTTTCATATTTGTCTATTTTTTCCTTGTGTTGTGCTTTATAATAGGGTAAGGTTCATTTATTTTGTTCTGTGGATGATGAATTTGTATCTTGGATTATGAGATTAAGTTATTATTTATTTTCCTTCTAAATTTATTAGGTTGTTAGAAGTGCAGATTTTGGACAAAATTTTTAAAAATATATGATAAGTGTAGAGTTCATAACTTACCAAATCATGCGTATGCTATTGTTTATAGCTGAAAAGTTCATACTCTTATAGTAGTAATGGAAAACAATTGTTAAATACTTAGAATCTCTTCTGGGGTATATTTTTTTTCTATTAAAATACTATGTTCTCCTTTCATGTTTTTCAGATAGGAAATTCCTATGTTTATTGCTTGCAATGATCAGGTTAGGAAACAACGAAGGAAATTGATTCATATTAGAACAATGGAATGTAAATATTTCAAAAGAAGTCAGAAAACTTGAAATATAAAACATCTGTTGACTATAAAGGAGTTTCTTGCCTAATCCATGTAACTTTTATCAAAATACATAAGTAAAAATCAGAAAAACTAAGCCTTAAAGTATTAAAAAAGAACAACCAACAAAAAAAATGCAAAATAAGTTGCCAGTGATTTGAGGCTAAAGGAAGACATGGAGACAGTTGGGATAAACTTTTGTTATTTCTCTCCTTTATTTTGATTTTTACGGTAGTCTCTTGTGGTATAGGTTTGGGAGGTGGGGGGAAATCTGAGTTTGTCGGTTTTGTTTTTAATTTTGAGAGCCTTATTTTTGTGAACTAAGTTGAGTCACAATTGAAGTTTTCCCAGAAATCTGTGAGGTATTTCCCCTCTATAGGTTTACATAGGTATCAGTGTTCTACAGCACTCTAGTAAAACCTTAATAATATGAATAACAGTGGTGATATTTAGCTTAGAGTTCAGGAAGGTCCCATCCTCATTTACTGAGGCAAGACTTGGAAAGCACAGTTCAGGATAATTTGACGAAAGCTGAATGTAGATCTCTGTTTCTCAGTTGCTGTGTTCTGGTTATGTTTCTGCTGGTGTTTTAATTAGGATCAGGAGTGCATTTTCGAAGTGAATCTGTTGATAAGCCCCCACTTACTGCACTGTGCTTCACATCACACAGCGCTTTGAAGCATATGGGCTTGTTTGTTTTTGGCTGTAACGAAACCAATGTACTCCAGGGGTTTACCTGATGTGCTGGCAGCTGCTAGTGGATTTCAGTTCACAGGGCAAGACTAGGCTGAAGTAAACCTCCTTTCCCTCCAAAATCAGAGAGAGTGGATATCCTGGCCTCACCACAACTGTTTTGCTCCACTGATTCACTTCTAGTGCCCCACCTTAATTGCTGATGCAGACACAGTGCTGTCAGCCAGATCAGGTTTTGTTTCAGTATTTACTCTCCGCTGTAAATAAACTCATTAAACTATTTGCTGCTTGCTGGGTTTAATTGTTCCTGATTAAAATAAGTAGCATTTTGATGCAGGTTTAGTTTTTTGGTTTGTGAATCTATTCCATACTTAAAAGGACCATAGAATACTCTGAAAATAAATACTAGAGCAAACACCAAGCAAATATGTTTTGATACCAGAATCTATATGGTTATATAGTCATATAAATTGGCTTATACAGAGCTCCACACTAACATGCCTGGGCTGCTTCATGTGCCTGAATTAGTGTAGGTTTCTGTCTGGTACGGAACACTGCAATATGGAGCATTGTAGACATGCTATTTCCTAATTTAATGTATAAGAGTATGTCTTTGTATACAAACATAGCTGATAGTGCTTGAAAAAAAGTTTAAAACTCATGTTTCAAGACAATAAGCATACACTAATAGGGAGAAGCAATGCCAGCTTGTTACTACAGTCAAGGATAGTGAGAATGTAAGAATGGACATGCAGTTCAAAGCAAAGAATCACGTGCAATATCGTGTCTCCAACAATGGTCAAAAGCAAGTGCTTTGGGAAGATGAGAATAGGACAAGCATGCATGGTAACTCCTCATCTCCCTTCTCCAAATATTCTTCCAATCTGTAGCTATTTTCAGCTCTGCACTTCTTGCACTACTGTGATTTGTCTAGTCAACAACCTGAAATGAATCTCTTCTAAGAACTGCAATTACTTATGCATTCTTCCCTTGAACCCATGTGTAAAATTGCTGCAGCAGCTACTCAGGCAAGCAGTTTCAAGGGCTTACTACACATTGATTGAAAAATCACCTCTGGTTTGTACCTTTCCCATTTTAGTTTCATTTGATGACTCTTTGTTCTTGCACTGGAGAAGACAGTGAGCAGTTGATCCCAACCCACACTGTCTATGCAACTCAAAATTTTGTAGACTTCCACTCTATCTCCCCTTTGCCATTTCTTTCCTGAACTGATGAGTTCTAGCCTACTCGATGTTGCTAATTTAAAAGCCATTCCTTATCTTTGGTGCCCATATTACCTTTCTCTGATCCTTTTCTTATTGTGACATATGTAGAAATTACAGGTATCTGAAGGGATCAGAGGTGCATAGTGTTTAATGTCTGCGTGAACCATATATTTGTAGTGATCTCTCTTGTTTTCCATTCTTTTCAAGTTATTTTCTACATTTATGTTTCTTTTCTGACTGTTACTGGGTGTCAGAGTCCAATATGCTCTGACCAGGTTCTTTTAGATATTCCATGCATAGAGGGTGTAAGCTTTAATACCAAATTTACTTAATTGAAAATATTTGATGTCGCACAGGATTTTCATTTAGCAGAGTGATTCAGCAATATACAGAAATCACAGTACAAGTGTAAGTTACACTTAGCAGAATATAGCACTTGCAATATACAGCTGTATCACAGTACAAATGCAGTTGTCATTACCAGTCTCTAACATGCTCACTGTCATGACGCTGGGCATCCCTAGTCACTGGGAATGAAAACATGGGTTGAGACCAGGTCAAGCTCGCTGCTCTCTTCAAAATTCTTTTTTCAGTTGTTCAGCTTTTATACTCTGTGATGGGCTGAACCACATACACATTTTCCCTTATGCTAACTCAGGGGAACATGCACACTCTTTTGATTAACTCAGGGGAAAACATTTACACAACTAATTGATCCACTCAACTGATATAGTTTATCTGGAACAAAGTCCACCCTCTGGTCCCCTTTGTGTTGAGATAAATTCAGCTTTTTTTTTGCAGCAGCAGCAGCTGTGGTCAGTCACCCCCTACGTTCTTTCCTGAGCTTCATGGGCACATGGCCCTTGTAGTCTCCTCTGAGCCTTCTCCTGTTGTAGGGCAGCACTGGTCACTCACACTGGGTATTAAGCCAGTGTTTTCCTGAGACTATCTCATATAACTCCTGAATCTTGCTGCTGAGTGATGGTGATCATGATTTATTAGTTTTCAGGGGAAGCTAGATTTTTTTTTTTCCCATGACTATCACTTTTGATTTATCCATGCTGAATTTCATTTGCTATTTTATGATCCTGCAACTGGTTTTGTGAGGTTCTTTTGCACTTGGTCATTCTACATTGGCCTTTAGCAATCTTTGTTGTCACCTGACTGCTTAGCCCAGTTTCTTTATCATTGGCAAATGTATTAGACGGAATAAATCCCAGAACATGCCCTTTGCAAAACTCCCACCCGTGGGCTTCCTCCTGTGCAAGAACTGCCTGTTTGCTTGTGGGTTTTTTGTTGTTTTTTTTGTTTGTTAGTTTTTGTCCACGCCCTTGCCTCCTGCTCTGTGGCTGCTTAGTTTCCTTAATTCAGCTATTCAGAAATTCCTGTAGACTATGGACCAGGATCTCCCTCTTCCACATCCTTGATGATTCTTTCAAAGAGCTTCAAGAGGTTTGACAGTTAGGACTTTCTTTTGCAGAAGCCATGTTCTGTCTTCCAAAGTAAATTGTAATTATCTAGGTATCAGTTAATTCTGTATTTTGTCCTAACTTCTCACTTCTCTGGTACAGACAGAAAACTAGCAAGTCTTTAGTTCCCTGACCATGCTGAAATCTTTCTTTAAAGAATAACATTGCATTTGCCACGAATGAGATAATTCATTTTTCATTCAATTAATATTATGATGGTTCTTCCAGTATTAAAATTTTCATATTCCATGTGAATGAGTTTAATGTAATAATTACTGGAAACTTTTGAGCTTTATTATCACAGTTAGAGTTAAACTTTATTAAGAAATAATGAGTTGCTACACAGTCAGTATCTTTAATGTTACCTTTAAATTAAAGCTGAACTTTGTTTCGTCTATGATTGTTTTTAAAGAACAGAAAGCTTGTGATAAGAAATATATATATGTAATACGTGTACTATGTTTGAATAGTGTTCTTTTTAAAGGTAAGCAAGGTTTTCAAAAAAGCCTGTCTTAATTTAGATTTGCATTTTGTGCACTATTCACCCCTACTTAAAATCTGAAATAGATAAATGTTCCCTAAGATTAATATACTCTGTGTTCATATTAATAAAGCTATAGAATTATAGGTATGTATATTTAAATTCATGTGTATATAATGTGCATGTATATAATGAGTATTTAAATAAGGTGATGAATACACACATATATTCCTCCTTCTTGAAGCCAAAGGCCTACCTGAGCTTGATAAATGTTAATGAACTTTTTTTTTATTTGGAAAAAGGGAAAGATAAATTCTGCAGACCTGTAAATTTCTTAATGCTATTAAATATTTTGTGATAAATATTAATCTGTTTGTGAAATACAGAAGAAAAAGGAGAAGGGGAGAAAGAATAGACTTCTCAAATTAGTTGATAGAAGACATACAACTTAATCATGATACAATGAATTTTGTATCAATAAATTTTTGCAAGTAGGTGTTCTTAAACACTGGCAAATGTTTGTTATATTGA
This sequence comes from Apteryx rowi, assembly GCF_003343035.1. NCBI lineage: Eukaryota > Metazoa > Chordata > Aves > Apterygiformes > Apterygidae > Apteryx > Apteryx rowi. Next base: position 237,132 of record NW_020448052.1, on the reverse strand, counting down.
TGGCCTTAAGAGGAATTTCTCTCCATTAAAAAAGACCAAAATTTTTGATAAAGTAGATTCCATTTGCTGATATTTTAACTGTTGCATCAGAAACCAAAATATACTGGTGATTTCAAAACATAACTGATATTATAAAAAAAAGACTGAAGCTCTTTAGAAATTCTAATAAAAATTTTCTTGCATAATTTTACATAGTATTTTTAATTTTCCTAAATATAAAGTATAATATAAAATTAGCAGCATGATATATGTGGCTGTATTTCTTGCACTCATTTGTTTTTCCTGTGAAAATGGTGATATTTCCACAATGCTAAAAAGGTTTATCAGGAAATTAAGTGTTGAAAAATACTGAATTTAAATAAAGGGGGCAAAGTGCCCTAAAATATTCTCTTACCCTATATTTATTTGATTCTGTTTATAGGCATAAGATATAATAATAAAAAGCTTTCTGTAGCTCAAATATTATATTTCACTTTTTTTTTTAGGTTGTTTAAAGCAATTTGTGTTCTGCTTTGAAACAGAATGAAGTAGTTAATTGGTATTATCTGTGCAGGAGGATAGTCTAAATTAATTATTAAAAAAAATGGATTGCTACTTTCTGTGTCTGTTCTACTTGATGAACAATTGTAACAAAAACTGTTAAGTTTTTAATGCCTCTAAAACAATATCAACTAATGTATATGTAAAATGCTAATATTAGTGGTGTAGAGTTGTATTAATGCACATCCTTTTCCCTAGATCCTAAAACCTTTGATAAAAGGTGGTTCATTGTCTACATTACTAATAAACTAATATCTCCTTTTGTGAAAAAGGGTTGTGGTAGTTGTCATACAAGCTGAGAAGTAAAAATTTATTATAATACACATTTGCAGGACTCTGCAAACAGAATCTGAAAAAGATTTGAAACTCAAAGTTTGCTTTTTCTGTCTAATTAGAAATTGAAGCAGAAGTATCTACATTTCTGGAAGATGTGGAGGAATGTTCGGAAGTATTTTTGTGATCTTACTCTTATACTTTTCGTTAGCTGTTTGTTTCCTGCTGCTGTCAGTAGTAGGATACCCAGCTGGACAGGCTCTTGCTGTTATCCACATGTTTTTATGGAGCATGACATTGGTCTGTATAATTCTCATTTTGCAAGTTGGATCACTTTAGAACATAATAGCTTTTTCATATCATTTTTTTTCCTGTTGCACTGTGAATGGAAGCTTTTACTTAGTACATAATTTATACACAGCGAAAGTTAGCTGTCTCAGTACTGAAGGATCAAAAATTCAAATATTGCACTAAAACCATGTTTTACTAAAACATACTGTATGCTTCTCTTTGAATTTATATGATAAAGATGCCAAATGAAAAGTCAGTCCAGCTTTAGTATGAAGTTCTTAAACATTTTTTTCCTCAGATAAAGGTGGTCTTTGCATATATTTACATGATTAGTTAAGATAGTTTTTTGAATGTTTTATCTCAGCACAAAATTGGTGCAGTCTGGCTTCACTGCAGTTTGAAATACTAACTGGAATGCCAAGGTAATTGTTAGTGCAATAAAATTTTAGGTATCCTAAACTATTAATTATTTGCTATACGGACTATGGTGTGATCTTGGGATGTGATTTAAATTACCAGTTACCACTGTGAGCTTATTCATACTATTTATATTGCTCATAACTTTGTTATGTCTTCAAAACAGCTGGAGCACAAGCAAACAAATCTATGCTAGCTTTTATCTAGTTAGTAGGGATAGCGATTGTGGTAAGACATGATATCACATTCTTTTTTATAAGCTACCAACCCAGAAATGAGTCCATCATCAACTCAGGTTATATACTCAGGCTGCTCTCTATTGCTGACATGAGTGCTCTGTCTCTGCTGCTAGTATTATATTTCTAACTACATCAGTAATGGCTTATTTACCTACACTAAAATCCTACCTCCACTTGACAGATATATCTTAAATATCCCAAACTAGCCAACTGTTCTAAAATGGATATTAATACCCCACAACGAAGGAAGGGTTTCCATATACGCTCATTACCCATGATTACTTCATTGAAAGTAAGCGTGAAAGTAATTGTCTTCAGTTTCGTGATCTTCTTCAGTTTCACGATCATTTGTTTCATGATCATCTTCTGTTTCATCATATTCTTCTGGAGTTAAAAATCGGCGGAACACTGGTACTCTTAGCTGTGTTGACTTGTTAACATTACCGTTCTGTTCACCATAATAAATGGTTCGTATGTGAGGGAAGCAAAAGAATGCATATGTGCTTATTGGAACTGTAAGCTTATTTTGGTCCACTCGTATATAAGTTAATTGATTGGTGTTCATTGGATCAATAGATGGACACATCAAAGTAATATTTATGACTGTAAGAGAGAGAAAAATACTAATTAAAATACAGAAAATAAAGTTATATTTAAGAACTGTTGCAAAATTACAATTTATTTTTTGAAATTTACCACAGAAAATACTTTTGTGGTTCACAATATTAATATTATCCTTGCCTTTGTTTTAAAGCAATTTCATAAATATCAGTGATAATTTTTTTTTTAGATTTTTGAGGTTTAAGGTTGCAAGATAAAAGAAATGACTACCACTACAATTTGTAGCAACTCTTTTATGTGAATGGAATTTTTTCATAACTCCTTATCTCTGGATTTTTTTTATCAATTGTCTCATCAGAAGCAAGTTTTTAAAAGGTTTTAGCTTGTTATGTGAAAAGAATGGTGCTGACTCTTAAAAAAAAATCTTCTCGGAAATTATGAGAAAGGTGCAAAAGTACAAATCTCAAGTTTTCCTATTGTTTGGTCTCAACTAGCTAAGGATATATGTTTACACTGCATCTTGAAGAAGATGGGAAGGTATTCTTCCTGCATTGGATCAAACGCTACATAGCTGCACTTACTCCTGAGAAGTACGTTGTGTATGAGCTCTGGTTCAGTGCCATGGTAATTGGTTAGCTCAGAGCACAGATAGCTCAGATTACCTCTTGAACCATGTGCAAATTTGGACCTCTGCCGGATTCTACACTCAGTTTATACATGACCTAACTGAGAAGCTGTATGGTGGCAAGTGCTGGAAACCAAGAACACAGATGTTTCCAATACTTTTTGATTTAGGTTAAAAGTTCTTAAATCAGGATGGTAGGGAAAATATGCCCTAGCCGCCTCTCCCTGCTCTTCTCCCCCCCCCCCCCCCCCCAAAAAAAAAGAAACCCCAGCCCCCGAACCCGCCGTGTTTTACTTTCATAGATTTACAGCCAACAACATACTTTCAATGTCATTGTCTTCAATATACAAATGCTGCAAACTTCGTGGAATATAGAATACTTGTTTCAATTTGTTGTGTCCGAGATTAAGTTCTAAAAGGTTAGACAGCTTGAAGGCGTTGTGTGGAATGTTCTGCAGGCTGTTGTGTGACATTCTTAGAGCAATGATCTTTGGCAGTCTGCTGAAATAGTTTTCTGGAATATAAGAAATAGAATTATTTTCAAGAGAGAGGTACATAAGTGATGGTGGTAGATCAGGAGGCATGGTCTGTAACCTGTTGTTGCATAAGTTGATCTGCATTAAATTTTTCAGGATTGAAAAAGGCCTTTCTTTGAGTGCTGAGTCATCAAGAAGGTTATTGCAGAGATCAAGCATGGTTATGTTAGGTAATCCTTCCAGTGCGTCCCCAGGTAACCGAGAAATCTTATTGAAGCCGAGGAGGAGTCGCTCTAGAGAGCTGGGGAGTGGGAATGGAAATTCTTCTAATTCATTATGCTGTAAATGAAGCTGCACTAAGTTTGAAAGTTTGGCAAAAACACCATGGTCAATCATGTGAAATTTAATTTTGTTGTAGCTCAGGTTAATTTCTCTTAAGATGGTGACATTAGTAAATGGTCCTGCAAGCACAGCTTCAATATCGTTGTTTTGCAGATAGAGTTGTTGGATGTGAATAGGGATATTTGGTATCGTTGTAAGTTTACGATGATCACAGTACATTGATAATGGAAAAGCTGGTGGGCAAAAGCATTCTCTGGCACACTGGACTGGAATAGGAAAATGGGGAGCTTCATCTTGTGTACTTGGATGAAAATTAAAATAATACGGATGTTCATGATCTGGCTCTTCATCGTATTCATCCCCAAAATCGTAGTCTTCATGCTGACAAATGACCATAGCAGCCCAGAGCAGGTGAATGATTGATAGCTGACTCAGAATCCCCATACTCAAGTTTGTATGTTGTACCCTATCGATGAGAAGAAAAAATAAGTTTATCAACTAATCATAAAGTAAAACATATTTAAGTTTCAGTTTTAAGAAAAAGCAATATAAATAAAATAATTTGAATAACCAGAACAATGTAGTTTTCTGGCAACACTGGTAATTACATAATAAGCAAAAAAAAAATTTTTTTTTAATTTTTATCCTGCAAGAAACCAGCTATAAACAAATGCGTGGCTTTGAAATAAGCAGGAGTTTTCTTGCTTGACTTCAGTCAAGGAAGAGCTTTCTACCTGTGCTGTGTCTATTACTGAAGGGCACCACAGCAGTTGGGAGAAGTAGCATAAAAAATCCCAGTCTGCTTTCCTTTCTCTCTTTAATGAGTTTCAGAGAAGTGGCAAAAGGACTTTATATATGAAGTGCCGCAGTCTGGGATTTGTATTAGACACTTAGGTGTTGCATTCTTTCTAGTGTAATGGGAGACATTAGCTAAGCCTGACAAGTCAGTTTCTAATGGATGCAGATCGAATTTCTAGGGAACATTTCTTCCTCAGACTGTTGGAAACATTGTCATTGCAGTCTGGATTTCTATGCCTGTACCTGGCGGTAATTATTACTCTTTACATTGAGATTGACTTTTTTAAGCTGTATAATTCATTAGTATTAATAGATAAGATAATTTAAATGGACTTTAGCTAGCTTTTGATATTTCTAAAGGAAAATCTCATTCCTCATAATTTGAGAGATACTCAAAGATGGTAGGAGATGAGAATGAAACAAATATTTCTTTGTCTTTCTGTGCAATTCATGTTATAGGAGGAAAAGGCAGATGTCCAAGGTTCAAATGCGTGTAGCCTTGTTCAACTCTTTTAAGGTGAGGGTTTTTTCCTTGGAAAATACATTAGTTCTTCTCACTTGTGAACTGGCACAGAACAAAATTATGAATGGTCAATATCACAGAATCATAGAAGTGTTCTTTGGAAAGGACTTTTGAAGGCTGTGTAGTCCAGCCTCCTTCTCGAAGTGTGACCATCTCCAGCAGTAGCTCAGGTCAGCCTAGGCTTTGTCTGGGTGAGCCCTGAAAAACTCCAAGGGTGGATCTCCCTGGATTACCCGAGTTAGTGTTGCACTACCCTCTGGGTGAAGAAGTTTGCTAGAGTTACTGAGTATCCCAAGCCATGACTTGTGGCTGCTTTCCTTGTTATAAATGGAAAATTATTTTTGTTAAAAATAAAACAAATTCTAAACTATGGTGAGGTAATTGCAGAAAAAAGTTAGTGCAGTATTGCTTCTGCAGATACAACAGTGAAATAGATTACTTTGAAATACTTGATGTAAAATCGACAAAAACTGATATGGCGTTGGGGATTGTATGTTCTGTGGCATTTTGTGTTGTGTTTTCAACACGTAGCTGACTTAATACAATGCATTAATGATGATAAAAACTATTTTTTTTCTGTTCCTGTCATTGTATTTGATTTCAACCATTGTATACTGCACGTGGTGTAAAATCTTCACTGAAGAACAAATTTTCTTTATAGTCTTCCTGTTCCTCTGTAATCATGTTCTTTACAGACATGAACTAATTTACTTTCATAATACCCTTCTGAGGTGAAATAGTAATATTATGAAAGTCAGAATTATTGACAACTAATTCTGCATGTCAAATTTCAGATGCTCGAAGACTAACATTTTAAAGCACTTTATACAATCAGAGAAATACTATTAAGTCAAACAACTTAGATAACATCTTACATTTTGACTCGCCTAAGTTGTTATCTAACACTGCTGGTCAAAGCACATAAATTACTGAAAATTTTGTTGAGACTTTGCTCAGCATAGTGTGGGAACCCTGAGGCAGAAGTAAGCAGATAAGTTGTTGGTTTTGTTTGATTTAGTAGTGACATTCAAGTTCCTTAGTTAGGGACTCTGCTCCTTGTTTTCTTGCAGTTCTTCAATATTTTCTACCAAACACATTCAAACAGTAAGAAAGGAGAAAAGAGTTTTACAAACACGGATTTCTTGTGCTTCATACTGCTGATAGATTCCCAATGCATGATGTATTCTATGGATTGAATAAGAGCGAGAAAATCCTAAAAAAGTAGAAACAAAATCCTAGAATTAAATAAATCATCACAATGTGTCTGCAAAAGTGGCTGGGTAAAATCAGCTATGGTATTGTCTAACTCAAATTTCTGACTTTGCGTCATTTGTATTTGAATGCTCCTTTAATGAATATTTATAGCTGATAAGAAATTTAAAAGCAAGTCAGGATGGAATCAGTTGTTTGTAACCACACTGTAGGTCTTCAGCAAAGCCAGGCTTTTCATATCCCAACAGTATCTTCAGGCATCTGAGCTAATATAAGTAAATAACAGCAGAAACATATCTATGCAGAGTGCAGCCTTCCACTGCAAGCACTGTATAAACACACTGTGCTGATAAACTTTGCTGGGTTGAGAAGCAATCCTGTGTTTCAGGAGGAATGAACTGCTTTCCATAATTCTGGCAGTGTGTATCAGGAGAATGCCTTATTAGCCTATTTCTAACTCCTACTCAGGCCTGCTGGCGTTTGCGTGTATAAATCCTGTCTCTATTGTGACTTGATTCTGTTTTCTTGAACAGGTCCCAAAACAATCTGTCCCCATGCCTATTTCATGTTTTTGATTTCCTTTTCCTGTTACTTTTTCCCTCCTTGTTCCTGGCTCCTATCCAGAACTTAAGCTTCACCTTCTAGTTCTATTTTCTCTGCATTTCTTCTGTTTCTTCCTTCTGACCAGCACAGGTGTCAAGCCAGTTCTTTTTCCATACTGCTTTGGGTCTTAATAGGTATCAGAATATTTCTGATTAATAATTGCTGTTCTCAGTGCCACAATAGTCCTTATACATCAGGAGGAACAACTCAGGAAAGTCCTGCTCAGTTTGAGGAAAGCACTTAGGCCTTCATGCAATCAATCCACTTGTCATGTAGACAATGTAAGGGAAATGATTATGATCACTGCAAAGGGAATGATAAGTAATAGATCTCAAAGTCTCTAGCATGTTTTACAGAGAGGGAGGAACTTGTATTTTGGGAGCTTTTTATACCTTAACTGAATTTGGATGAATTTTTGGTAGAGTAATAACTGTCTTGACAAGTTTGAAGTTCATGTCTCAAAGCACTGACATACTAAAGCTTCTGCATAAAACAGTTCTAAGGCCTTATTTCCTTTAAAACAAAGAATCTTACCGCCTGAAACTTGATAATGGGAGAAGCAAGTCAAATGCACACAATATGATAGGCTGTATACTTACAAAATTGAAAGAAAATAGAAAACCTTATAGCTGATAAAAGAAAATGATTTTGCCATCTATAATAAACTAAAAGCTTAGTAACTGTATTTGCAAAAATTTTGTTAGCTGAAAGCTCAAAACTATATAACATGCATGAATCACTCACTACACAAAATACCACAATTGGTTCTTTTTATTCCTGCTTACCAAGAACACTTACTCTATGGAGGTCTGTGAATCTCAAGTTGTAGAGGGCAGCAAATTACTGTGTTGATGAAATCATCTGAGCAATATCCTAACACAGCTGGAGGAACAAAGATCTCTCTAAGCCATATTTTGTGGTGAGGAGTCTTGTGGGAAGGCAATGCAGAATAATAGTCTTTAGCCCTCTGCTAATTTGCCAGTAAAAAAGTTTCATGCCACATCATCAGCTATTGTAAATGCCATGTCATAAGTCTGTGAAAATATTTCTGCTTTTGTTATAATCACCTCAAAATTATGCACAAGACTTGTTCAGTGTTATCAGTTCAAGTTGAAAAATTGAGAGAATAAGACTTCAAATATATTTCAGAGGTCATGAGTTCATAGTGTGGTTTCAACTACATTCATTCAGTTATCCAAAGGATTCATTCTTTAAAACGTGAAGTTAAGAAATAATAAAAAAATTAACCGTATCAAAACTGAGGGAAAACATGTGCTAAGGGAAGGTCCTGGTGATGAACATCTTCAATTTTGTATTACCCCCATCTCCATATTTCTTCTTTCCTTCTCACAAAGTAGTCCTGCTATACAGTGTTTTTAGTATGATATAGTACTACTCAGCATCCTCTAAAGTTGTAATTAACAATTCACAGTAAGTTTCCAGTGTGATTTTTGATAAGATGTACAAAAAGACCATAAATCTTAGTATGAAACAGAACAGTATAATATAAGATATAAACCATATTTACTGCATAAATCAAAATATTTTTCATAGCCTTTCAGGACAAAAAAGGCACAATTATCTACCTTTGCTGTTATATGGTGTGTATTTGACGTAACTGTGATATATGCAGAAAATGGTGGAAAAGAACAGTTTCTTTTGTTGAGGAAGTAAGACTGTTCTGGATAAATTGTCTGATTTATTTCATCAGAAAATTCCAAGGAAGCATTTAACTATGATTTTGGTTTCATAAGAGAATTGCATTATTTCCAAATTATTCACAAGGAAGGATCGGGATCTTAAAAATGCTTAAGTGACTTAGAGATTCAAGAGGATAATGGAATAAGTTTTATTCCTTGTCTGGCTTTGAGCTTCTTAAAGTTGATGTTCTGCTTGACCTTTTCAAAGTGTTCTAGTCCTCAGCATTACAAAGAACAGTGTTTAAAAAGGTAAATCACATATGATTCTAACATTTGGGATATAAAGAAAAGCACCAGAAACCATGCGAACAAAAACAATATTGTGGGAGTGGGCCATGCTCGTAATAAAGCAGCCATGTGTTTAGGTAGAGAATACTGAACTGCAAAGGAGAAGTTGAAAGAGTAACATTATAACTATGTAGTCATTTATTAGCTGTACTGTAAGTAGTTGAAGAGTAACTACATTGTACCATCAAACCTAAATAATGCTAAAAAACAAAAGTAATTTACTTTTTTTAATTCTTAAAATATATTCATAATTATGAATCAAAAAATACCATTACGCTGAGTTTGTTATGCCATTTAAGTGTCATTTACTGCTGCTGAAATATATATAAATATTTAAGAGCAAGATAAAGAATATGGTGGATTTCTTTGGAAGCTGCATTATATTAACAGTTCTAAATAAAACTTATGCAAAAATTAAAGCTATTTTCTGTAAAGATAAATTTAAATTGGACTGAATTTAAATTTTAATTTCATACCTGATATTTTTCTATCGTTTTCAACTAATGATTGTGTCCCAAATCCTCTTAAGCTATCAGGAGACCTAAGATCTCATGATGCATTTAAATATCCACAGTGGCAGAGCAAAAGAGTCTGTCCAGATTTGTAGTGAAGCTCTTGATTTTAAGTATATATAGCTGCAGAAGATTATGCAGATCTACCCATGGGGTATGTTAAGACTGAATTCCTTTTTTGTCCCACAAACTATCTTGGACACAAATAAGTCTATGCTTTGTAATCTTGGTCAAGCTGTATGGTTTAATCATCTTTTATTTTTGGATTGTGATGTGGTAGGAATTTCCTTACAAGAAGAGTAATGAGAGGATTAAACTTAACATCAGACACAGAAGACTTCTTGTTTCAAAGGCCATGACAAATCTATTGTTTTCAACTTGTTTTGATTTTTCAGTGGTTTAAAAAATCATGTAGATAGATTTAAGGTGAATATTTTTCCTTTGTTTTGTAAGGACTTTTTTTTTTTTTAAATCCTGTTGAATTTATAAACTTTTATTGTTTTATTTATGCAGTTGTGCTGGAAAGCAAGATGTATGTCAAGCTCAAAAATAGGTTTGGCTTGAAGCTGATTTCTTTGCTTAAACTAGACTTGGCTTGGGTGGATCATTTCTTCGTAAATTAAAATGTTTAAAATGTTACCATCTTCCTTAACTGCATTACGAGACTTATGAGACTTGCTAGCTTTTTCAACTTTGGTTTTGAACTGTCACCTTAAGAACAGAGATTGTTCTAATATTCATTGATTTTTAGGTTTGTTTAACTGTTGAGTACTTCTGAACCTAAAAACTGCTTATTTGAAGTTTCAAAATTCTAGGCAAACTATTCCCAGAATAAGCAGAGAAGATAACTACTGAAACCGAAGTGGCATAATTCATGAATGGGATTGGCCCAGATATAAGGAGGAATAAATTATACTACTATATTTTCTTCTTCAGGGTTTTACTGTAAAAGATTTTTTGGTTTTTTTTTTTTTTTTAGTATAAAGTTTAATGGTTTATATAAAGACTAGAGGAAAAAAAAATCTTATGGAACATAGAGGATCAAAGGAAGTCAAATTAAGCTAAGCTGTGTAAGTTAATGCTATTGAGAATTCTCCTGGAATCACTAACTTACTAGAATTAAAAGGTTCTTCATCCGATATGTACGTAGACCTCACGAAGGAGAGGTCCTGGTACCTGACTTCTGAAGAAAAGCCTCAAGCTCAAAATTCTAAACCCCTCAGCTGTGAACTTTGAAGTAGTTCTGTGTTTTAGATAAGGACTGTCGAGGTTAGTTTGTTATCCCCTTGGGCTGCAGAGAAGAAAAGAAAATGTATGATCAAATATAATGAGGAAGTTTGATTGTTGTAATTTTGTTCTCCATAAAACCTGTGGGTCTCCAAAGTAAGAAACAGCCTCAAGCATATGTCATCAAGACTGGGCTGCACTTCCAAGTCAAATTGTAGGCAAGGAAAGAAAATGCAGCTAGAAATTGGCGTGCCTAGGCTTTTATAAGACTTAACAGGCAGTCCAGAAACACTGTCGGCAGACCCCTAGCAGCCTGTATGGCCCTTGTATGGCACCTGCAAAGGCACTTCTTATTTGTGTCTGTCAGCAGCAGAGGCAGCTGATTATCAAGCCTGCAAGGGCTGCAGGGTTTCTTTATCCTCTGTCAGGGCTAGTTTGAAAGTTTAGACACTGAAGGGTAGAGCTCTCAGTAAACCAAGATCTTGAGTTGCTTGTCCTTGCAGAGCTGCCAGCCCAGCCAGAGCCCAAAGAACTCAGTAATAATAGCTCTTACAGACTTCATGTTATTCTGCTCTTCAATGGAAAGTCATTCCAGAAGCATGTCCCTGTGTGAATTCACATTTTTAAAGGTTGTGGGAAAAGGGTCATCCTATCTGATAAACAGCGCTGCAGAGCTGAGGGAAGAGGAAGGGAAGCTAGAGTGCAGCTCGTGCGGGACCTACTGTTGCCTCTGACCTGCGCCTTATTGTGTGGTCGCTACACATTTCCCTTTTAGTACGTGGTATTAGAGGATCAAAACTCTGGCAGCCCTGCTCTTATGCAGGCTGTTTTACACATGTGAAACTTTGTTTTGCTAGAAGCTACTGGAAAGAACATGCTGAGCAACTGAGAACAACACTTTTGACTTCACAAAAAGTATATTTGAAAAATATTTCGTCAGACTTATTAGACTTTATTTTATGTATATTGATCAAATGGTGCTCCAAACTAAGTTTTTTATTGATTCTTTTAAAGGCAGATTGTGGTTGCTGGTTGATTTTTATAAGGTTCTTACAACTTGAATATGCATACTACAACCATGAATTTAAAGAAAAAAATTAAAGATGTTTGTGTGTAGGTTTTATAGCTGTTTTTTGTGTGCATGCTTCTCAAGAGAATGGAAAAACAAAAATTCTTATCTATCTTTATTACAAAGAAGTGTGGGGCAGTGGTTATTCTAAGCCTTGTGAAGGGTTCATTGGCTGCTAAATATCGTTTTGAATATAAACACTTCTCATTTCATCCATGCTGTGGAAAATGAAGAGGTTTTTCTCTTGTTTCTCCTTTACCTCCTTTTATTCTCTACCTATGTGAATTTGCTGATTCTGAGTTGAAAAACGTTCTTCTCCTTTTTCTTTCCTTTTCCCCACCCTACCTCAAGCAGCCGCCTTCCCATATCCCACTTTCTCCAGCTGAATGAAAAGTGCATTGCTGAAATCCGTGCTTGTGGTGCTTCCTTGAGATGCAGGCAGGTTGGGCAGATGAACGCCAAGTTCTTTCCTGTTCTGCATACCAGAAAAGGAGGGGTGTGAACACATGTAATCAAGGCCTCTACATATTCAGCAGCAGTTAAATGCCTTTAAAGGTACCAGATGTTGCTCCTGTATTTGAGAGAGATTAGATTGAGAGTTGACTGGAATTCAATGATGTGGGCAAGTCTGAGGTTCCCAAGCAGAACTGCTTCTCTCTATCTAAAATAAAGTATTACCACTTGGAGATCACTTAAGCTGATCATTCTAAAGATTTTGTGGTACTAGCTATATTTAATTCTTAAGTAGAAGTCTAGTTACTTACTGAAATTGTTGAATTTTTCTGCCATTCTGTTTTTTTCTATTTTTTTAACCATATACTCTTAATGTTTTGTTTTTTAAAAAACACCTTTGAAGCGTATTACTAGTTAGCGAATACAACTACGTGTGGATCTCAAAGACTGAGATGGATCCTTGTATAGAATGGATGGATGAGAGAGAGCAAGAGCTCATTGACCTTATAACATAGGAGTTAAGGAATCTATAAGTAACTGTGGAGTAGCATCTTATACTAATACACACTAATGCACTGAATTCTTAGAGCAGAATTCACTGTAGAAAAAAAAAAAGCATCCAGAAGTGATACGTTAGGAAGTCATGGTCTCATTAGATAGTTGCTTTACTGTTGAGCATGTGCTAGTGAACATTATATATTGCAACTTAATTTGCTTCACAAGCATCAAACTTCCTGGCATGTCCAAATCTGTAAGACTCAATTTTTTCAGTGGAACAGTGGTAAGAAGTGGGGTCTGGGTTTTTTGTTGTTGTTTTCTTTGTTTTTTGGGGTTATTTTGCTATGACAGTACCAATTTATAGGAACAGATAATTGGTTTTGAAAAAGAAGAAAGAGTGCTTTTTGCAACTTTTTGCTACCTGTATTGCTGTGTTGGAAGTCTTAGAAGACAGTAATGACTTTTTTGTTGTTTTTTAGTTTTTTTGGATATATAGATTTCTACTTTCTAAAGCAAGGACATTTAAACAGCCTTTGAATCGTATGTTTCTGCTACTAAAATAACAAGTAATCATGAAACAATTGATACTGACATAATAAAAAAAAATTAAATTCATGTAAGCAATATCTGTAGTAAATGGTATCAGATTACTCCAAACTATCCTGGACTACTGTGTGAAATTATAAACCTCTTCTGAGAGAGAAGAATCACTGTTGTTAGTTGACAATTATATTTTTGGCAGTTAAATATTTTGTTTAGCAAGTATGCTGTGGTTTATAGTTTGTGTGTATGCCCAGCCTGCTGTGACTGTTGCAAGACAGGTGGCTCGGGGCTCTCTTTTCCTCCCGCAGTGAGCTCTGGTATGTTGCCTACGCCTCTGGAGCATGTTATCTGTGCTTATGCCAATATAAAAAAGCAGTATCATAACCTGGTTTTTTGCAACTGCTGTCTACAGTTCCAGGTATATTCATTTTCCTGAAGTGGTGTTAGCAGTTGGACCTCAAGTTTTACCATAATCTTTATTTTGCTGTATTTGTGTCCTATATAAAATTATATAGGTAATAGTATATGACAAGTATCTGGCACTCATGAATAAACGCAAGTAATAAACATTGTAAATAAAAGAATGTGCGGTGTATTGTAATGGAGGAAAGGAGACAGGTGATATAGCTGAACGTGAAGTGCAGAGATCCTTGGGCAGTATCAGTCCAAGTCGTTAAGACCACCAAGAATAGTGCCTTTTGTATGCATCTGTATTGTGTCTCCAATAGTTTATTCAATGTTATTCATCTGAGATCAGCATAAAATGTCGCTCCTTAGAATCACCATTTTTCAAACTACATCCTTCAGTTCTTTAATAGTTTAGGCACGGCCTTCATGTATTTAAATAAAATTATCAACAAAGTCTGCAAACTGTCATGTTAATATGTGCAATGGACTAGAAACGTGCTGCTCACTGAGAGAGCGTTCTTAGTGTCCGCTTTAATACGTCCAACTTCCATTCCTTGAGTCTATCTCAGAGCAAGTACTTGCCTCTTCCCATTAATTTCATACAGAACTCCAGACTGCTGACTTCAATGCTATAAATTGATAGAGCAGAATTCACATGATCTCTTTTTAGGCATCTATTTTAATAATTTAAAATGGATCTTTTCCATTAGCTTAATTTGTTCATTAAATAACTATGAACTTTATGCTTTTTTGTTAAAAGAACTAGAAAATGTGTCTGCAACTTCAGATTGTTTCCATGTTGTCTGGAAATCATGTACTTAACCAAAAGAATAAGCTGGTTCTTTTAGGCACTTTAAGGCAAGGATAAAGAGTATTTTTCTAAGTTATCTGCCAAAGAATTCCTGAATGATCATGCATAGGAAAATGTTTTGCGCTAGCCAAAATTTCCCCCTCAAATTGGTGGAAAGTGCTTGCCTTCAACTCTTTTATTTTGAGTTTGTTTAAGAATGCAAGTCCTTGTTTGTTTTTACAATGACCATTGAATGTGTTTGTTCTCTTGGTAGTTATATTTGTTTGAACATTTCCAGAGCAATAGATATTTACAACTATCCTGCCTTGGGGCGTGGAGGATTTTGCCAGGCAGTCTTTCAGCTCTCTTCAGTAGTCTTAAAACTGGAGAACGTCTTTAAAGTTTTTCTTAATTTTTATGATCCCTCCTTCTTCTAAAGAAGCCCCCTTTTTTTAGCACATGACCTTGTGGTGCTTGTATAGGAGTAGGACATCACAGAAGAGAATCCTGCACTGGGTAAAACCAGAAACATATCTAGTCCTGTATCCAGTTTTTGATAATGGTTGACAGCAGAGCCTAAGAGTGGGACAAGTAAAGAGTTTTACTTCTGCAGTACATTTTCTTAGCAGCCAGAATCTGTGACTTGGAAACTTACGGAGCCTGACAGTGGTTTAGAGGCACCAAGTATTATTACAGGTTGCCATTCTTCTGTAAGTGTTGCTAGCATACTCTCTTATCAGGAGTGATAATGACCTCTGTGCCCTTTAGTTCCTCCAATTTTTCTGGATTTTCTTTAAATAATGTTAACCCTGTTCTGGGGAAGGTATTGGTCCATACACCTATATTCTGCCTGACGTAAAATAAATGTCATTTCATTGATGACTAGTAATCAAATTGAAATGTTTCTCTATTGCTGTCTGAATAATTTGTGAATCAAAGCTGCTTCTTGGCAGAGCTGACACAGGTGTCATAGTTATTTTATCCCATCACTTTGCAGTAGAAAGTCTTCTGTTCCTCTATCCTGAGCCATTCTGAGATTCTCGAAAGGCCTTATGGCTGCTTCTTGTGAGGACTTGAACTTGCTTCACACGTTTTTACGGTCAGCCATTTGAACAAAACAACTTGTTGCTTTGTCTGTCCTAAAACAGCATTCATGGTAGCCACCATTTCATTAGGGAGGATGAGGTGATTTGGCCATTAGTTACAGATCTTCCATGGCAGTCAAGCAAGTGTCCTTGTTCCCATATGCCGTAGTTCTGACTAGTTATGGAATACTAATTGACCTGACTGGTGCATTGCCAAATCACTTTTGGAGAGCGGAGGCATCTCAAAGACTTTTAGTTAGTATGGTAAGAACCCCTCCCCCCCCTTTTTTTTGTGTGTGTACTGTGTTTGTTTCTATACCACAAATAATGATACAAAGTTTTAATAAATAAGGTTTTTTTATCTGTTATATGTAATCAGTAAGAAGAAAGCTATAGATCATGTTTCTAGATCAGGCTTACTTCTACATTTCTGAAATGAAGTGTTGTGGTTTTGACTTTCAGCAATTAATTCTGAATATATTTTATTTAGCTTTGCATAACAATGCTAATTGTTCTAGGAAGACCTTTTCCTCAGAAAAAACTGGTTTTCAGTAAGAACCAAAATTCAAAGGTATCAACAGTAGCAAGGCATGATTTCATACTCCTTTCAGCTTAACTGTGGTTTGAAGGGCAAGAGGTAGTGGCCTATTGGCTACATGTTAGGTTATTCTTAGTGTTTATGCTCTGAAAAATACGTTCCTATACTATATGTAAACTCTGTTAACTCTATGATGCTTAGGTGACAGCTAAGGAATCTTGCCATGTAACTTAAAGTCCTTTGTTAGGGGGCTGGCTGTGTTAGAGGTAGGTAGAAGCTGGGAGTGTGTGTTTCCTTCTGCACAGCGTCGCAACAGAGTTTATCTTGGTATCACAGAATGTGCCAAACTTACAGGCCACTGTGTGGGAGCATAGTCGGTCAAGTAGAATATAAAGCCATTAACTTTACTACCCAGTTTAGGTAGATGTCTACATGGAACATACCTTCTAAAAGCACTCCAGTTCTTCATCTCAAGATTTATTGTCTTACAAGAAGATTCTGCTGATTGTTACTGTATTATTATTATGCAGTTACAAGTATTGGGAGCAAAATGTTATACTTTTGGACTGACCTTTACTTAATAGTCTGTACTTCTGAAAGTTATTTAGCTTTTTTTTCCTATGTTAGTCAATTTATAAATGGAAACAATTTCTTCTTTGTCATGTGAAATTTATTATTTGAGATAATAGCAGAAAATGTTGGGAAAAATAATTTACAAGAGGGTAACATCTACATGGAAATTGTATGTATTAGCTTAAAATATAAGTGAAAAATGCATATTCTGAACAGCAAAGTAAAATTTCCTGAAATTATGAATTTCTAGCTATGAAACACTAACGGATTAATGAAGTATAAAGCCTCTGAGGTACATTTTTTCTCAAAATTATTAACAGTTTGGCTGTGTCTTATGATGATCCATCTGAGCCTTGCATTCTGTACAGAAACCTCTACCTAGCTTTAAAGAACTCCTGAGCAAGTAATAATTAGCTGTATCACAGTATCACTGCTGGAGTAATGAGTAGACAATTGCCTTTATTACTCTCGCAGAATACCTGATTGTTCCGTCACTTCCTGAATCTGAGCATCTACTTATCTGGCTAATATATAAATGGTTTCTTCACTTTTTTTCATGCTAAAAATTTAGTCCGTGTTACTGACCCATGAGTTATTTATTCTGTCTGCTTCTGTTTCATCCTGTAGAATAGAAAGAAGATAGTGTTTGAACAGAGCTGGCAGCCTAGCCAGAAAAAAATTATGGTATCTGAATGTTCTTCCTGATGGCCTGACTGGGATATCAATTTAGGTAAAATAATATTTTATAGGATGGCAGGCCACCTTCATTTTCCACAAGTAAGAAGCAAAGGAGTTAAGGAAAAGAGTTTCTGTGAAGAAAATCTTTTCATTGGTCTTTACATCTAAAAAATCACTTGGAACTTGAAAAAAACACAGGCTGAACAGCTAAGAGGCAAGTGCATGCTTGTGCTGATGACTCGCTCCCTCTCCCTCGCTAAAGAAATTTTACAGCCTTTGGTGACCAGTCCACTAGAAAATTTTTCATACTTATATTTTCTCATTATATTCAGAAGAAATTTAACTTCCTAACAGTTTCTCAAAATGTAACTGCAAAGAAGGTATGATAGTTTCAATATTGTGCGCCTTGACTCTGATAGAAAGCTTTATATAGGTGATATGTAGTAAATGCATAATGATTCTGACGTATCAGACACATGTCATGGGATGCACAGATGGTCGGTATATATGCAGTTAGTGTAATGCATCAAAGCTTGTTAGATCTATTGTTCACGCCCAGGGACTTTGTGGCAAGATTGAGTTGTGCGTGGACACGTGTGGAATTCTAGTCAAAGCTGCAACCAGAAAGCTATGGTTCCAGAAATCCCTTAGGCTTCAGATGCCTCCTGGACAAGAGTTCCAGACCGAAAAACTGTGTGAACAGGAAAACCTGGCTGTGTGGTATTCCTAGCTTCAGTCACAGCAGCATGATGGTTAATTCCAGAATTGCATAGTTCTGTTGAGCAAAACTGTTCGTATTTTATTTGAAAAAACACAGTTTGCAGTCTGCCAACTGCAGACAAGTCCGTCTGTTGGCAGCATATTCTGTTGAGCTAATCTTTTACTGGCTAGCACAGGCTTTTAGAAACATCCCAAATAGTTAGAATGAGAGAGATGTCTGGGTACCTTTTTTTTCAAAATATTGAAAATATTTAATAACGTAAATAACGTAGAAGCTTTTTCTGTTTGTTCTATACTTCACACTGTCTTCTATCTCAGGTGATTCACTGAGTACGCATGGTAAATGTTATATATATCTTACCAGATAATTTGAGACACTGGTATGTGATACGTGGCATTTGGAGTTCGAGTCAGATTTTTGTTTGCTCTAGAGCTTTTCCATATGTTTCTTATTAGCAGCTTTGTTCTCAAACCTCTAGTCTCCCCAGAAAGGAGGAAAAGAAACCAAAAAACAGACTTAAATTCTGAACATAGCAAAAGGAGGGGAAAAAAAGAGAGGTTTCAGATCAGGATTTCATTGTTTTTAGCTCATCATTATTTTCATTGTTATCCTAGTGTTAAGTTCTGGTCAAAATAAAATGGAAATACTAATATTTCTTTTGTCTGTTGTGGTGCACTTTATTTTTTCAGGATAAGTTGTGCAATATTTTAACGAGGAGTCTGTTCTTAAGACTGTATAATAAAGAGCAACAATGATTGATGTTAACGTTTTCACTTGCATTTTCTTTTCTTTGAACTTCATTGAAAATTAATGCCTTTATTACTAATTTTTTCTTTCTTGTTAATGTGTGATTTAAAAAAAAAAATCTTGAACTTGATTTTTTTTTTGAAATCAAGGCAGCTTAGGAAAATATCCAGAAACTTTGAGGACTGGAGAAAACTAATTGGCATAGCTCAAATTTGGAAACTTGAGACCTTCCGCTTAAGTTCAACTTTACTGGCCAGTCTTCTCTGATATTTGAAGTTGCTTCAACTGATTCCAGTGAGCCAATACTACTCATAGCACTGTTAGTAGTGAATATCAAAATATTCACTAGAAAAAATTTAAGCTCTGAAAGATTTAACTGTCTAGATTAGACTAAAACTTGAAAAGAAATGTCATAACATTAGTAAATGACCAGCTATGATTGAACAAGTGTGGTATGTAGTTGTAATGTTTCTTGCTGTCTCTGAGAGACAGCAGGAATTGTTTCTTAGGAGATAGGTAACTGCTTTTCGAAATTGTGTTCAGTGGCTTCTTTTTTTTGTTATTATTATTTTATATCAAATTTTAAAGGGAAATTAAATGTATGTTATAATGGTAGTTTATAACAGTGAAGTTGTATCAGATTTCCAAATCATAACCTTTTTTAGGTAGCTGAAATATGGTACTACTTTAGGAGATCAACATGAATGGTTAATAGCTTGCATATTGTAATTTATATCCTTTTTTCTCCTTGTCTGGTCTTGGGCATTTGCCTCATCCTTGGGAGATGCTGGTGCAGGAATTCCTAATGTGAAATTTTTGGGATGTTTTAATTACAAATACAATAGCCAAACTTTCTCTACTTGATTTCCAAAGGAAAAGAAGCTTTATTGTCTTTGTCAATTATTTCACCCAGTATCTTTTGATCCTCAAAGCTAATTTTAAGCCAATTTGTCAGAGGATAGAGGTAATGGTACATGTACTTTCTACAAATTTGGGGAAAATAGCAGCTGTTTAGAGGAAAGAGCTCCAAGTAGGTACTCTGACTGAGGAAAAAACAGCTATAAGTTCTCATTCTTAGAGTCAGCAGCCAGCTGGTGAGATGGAGCAAGCGTGTCAACTAATGCCTTGGCGTACTTTGAGCTCTGTCACTTGGCAGCCAAACAGGTGGTAGCTGTGCAAGGGAGCTGTGGGAGAATACGCTGAGGAATGTGTTGGGAGGTAGAAAGGAGCTGAAACAACCTGACTGTTTTAAGGCTCCAATCCATAGGAAAGCAGATTCCAGTAGCTTCATTGTTTGTGGAGTAACTTAGTCACAGCAACACTGAGAACTAAGGTTTGTCCTTATCCCTCCACCCTCGTTTACAATCTTTGACCTTTCCCTTTGCTTAGAGAGTTATATCATGTTTTCAGATACTCTGTTTTCTAAAGAATTTATAGAATTATCAAAATGTCTCTGAGAGATATAGGCTGCCCAGAAGCTTGGAAATATTTAGCCTGAGTACTGGAATGATTTTAGTGCAACGGTTGCATGTTTTTATCTCAGTAGATAGTAAGAAGGAAGAATGGTCAACTTAGTATTTTTGACGGTCCTTTTCTCAGTCTCTAGCTTGTCAGTGAAAGTGGTTGTGTCCCCCAAAGGGAACAGAGCTGCATTCTTGTAATAGAAAACATTACCTAAGATACTAGCCTGGGACAAACTGTAAAACCAAAATTGTTACTTCAGTTACAGCTGGCTTTGGCTTACTGCTTTTATGATTTTACAACTCTGTTTTCCTAACATCATGCAGTGATACCCAGCGTGAAATAGCTGTGCTCTTTCTCTGTTCCTCTATCCTCTCCTCCTTCCTAACACTTGGACGTAGTGGTCACTTTCAGCCTGCTTGCCAAATGCACTGAATTTCTGTAGGGTTTTTAAAAATTGGCAGCTGGGCAGACCAAGAAGGCATTGATACTGCTGTTGATGAAAACGGAGGAAAAATCCATTTCCATTTTCTTTAACTTGTTTGGCAGCAGGAGAAAGCAGCTGGGTGATCCATAGCTTCATGTATTTAATTCTGAATCCTAGTTCTATCCCATGGAAACATTGCTGTGAAGGAATATAGAAGATAAAGAGGATACTGCCCTGGGATTAAGGTCATTAGGGATATGAGATGGAATGGGTTTTTGTGATGGAAGGTTGAGGGCGACAGGGGATACACATCTTTACAAAACTGTTCTTCTTTAGGTGTCCTACTTGCAGAACAAACTCTTTTATCCCAAAACAAAGTGGTTTAAAGCTTCAAAATGAGCAGATATTGCTTACATTTTTGCTGTTTTTCAATATAGATACAAAAAAAATCTTGTTTTATTGTGTGCAAGTTGCAACTTACATGGTATGTACCTGCCATGGTTGATGGTGCAAGTTAGAATCATGACTTAGTAGTATTTTGTATTCTTTAAACTTTCTTATTAAATTTGCTATTATTTCACCATTAATGTTATTTAACATCTATAGTATTCTTTGTATTGGTGTGTTTCAAAGTACTGCAGAGAGTAGGTAGATATTGGGGGAAGAGGCAGGGAGAACATGCAAGGAGTTGAGGTGATTTCATCTGACAAGATAGTGGTAGAGGAGGGCATAGAATTATCTTTAGAAGTACTCAAATAGGCTGCACTGCCTAATCAGTCTAAGTATTTGTGAAGTTTATCAAGCAACAACAGTCTTTGCTATTTATTCTTGGAAGAATTACTTTTCCTTCTATTGCTGACACTAGACTGCCATCCTCTGGTGAAATTTGTTAACTTTTTGTAAGGAATTGACAGATTTTCAGAACAGAGAAACCTGTTAGTTTTTTTTTTTAAAAAAAAAAAAAGCTTAGAAAGAATATATATTCCTTTTTTTATTAAAGGCATGTAGTTACTTGTACAGAAATAGGTATTAGAGGCAAGATCTTAGAAGGTTTTATATCAGATGCTTTTTTCTTCCTCTCTCCCTTTTCCATGACATCAATGGAGTATGTAAAGGTGTAGCTGATTTCCTGGCTGTTCCCCCCCACTTTCTGTTGATCCTGAGGTCCCTTGTTCTGCGAGTGAGAGATAAGAGACTTTCAAACATTAGTGTATTATCATTGTATTATCATTATCATAGCTGGCTAGTTCAGTTCATTGCTACCCATATTCAGAAATCATTGCTGAAGCACATTTTATGCTGTAATGTCTATATTGTAGTGTGACATCCACTTGCTTTTATGTCAAAATAAGACAAAGATACAAGGTGTATAAATTATTAGTTATTATTACCCACAAATACTAGTCAAAGAATGATATCTGAAAATAGTGGAGGGCTATTGAACCTGATGGTTTCTTATAGGTTGTAGACAGATGTCCTAGGAATTTTTGAAGGGATTTAAGAAATTACTGCCTTTCCTCTAGTAATAATTCTTACAGGAGACCAGTACAGTGAACCATTTGATATTTATCTGCCTTAATGCAAAATTGTCAATGTGATTAAATCACAGATGAAGCTGTTTAAGCTAGCTGAATTTGCCTTGAAGATGATGAAAAGCTATGCAGTTGATAAAATCCTTTAGAGGATATTTAATAAATATCTGGGAGGGGGGTAGTATCTTGAAATAGTGTTGCAGTTTCTTCTGTGAATGTTAGGTGTATCCATGGACACTGAACATAGAAAGTGTTTCTCAGTTTGCCTGAAGAACAGGAAAGAGATGGCAAGAGAGTTTTTAAGTCTTTAGAAGGATAAGATCAAGACTACATAGTCTTCTACCTCTTAGGACTTTGCTACATGTTTTAATATGTTAGCATCTATGCATGAAGTGCCAAGGTTAATACATCACTTACAAAGCTTTCCTAGTATGTTGACTTCAACAGTGTCCCACAAATTGGTGAAACTCTAAGGGTGTATCTGTAAGGAATGAGTAGATTTAAAAAATATGAGGCATGCTTTCTAGGGTGTGAGAGCACCATGCTGGAGCCATACCCACAAGAAAAGTTTCACATGAGGTCTGGTACTGAGGAACATTTTCTGTAGACTGTGTTAGGATCATTGACTAACCTCAGCCAAAACTTAGTTGTCTTAGGAGACCAAAAAGCGCCAGTGGCTGTTTTGCTTTCATGGGCCAGGTGGCTAGTGAGAGGAACACAGGCAGTTTGAACAGAAGCCAGAGGGATTCCCCCCCCCCCACCGCCCTCCCTTTTTTTTTCTGGCATATCAACTCACTTGTTGGTACTTGCCATCCTTGGGAATTTTATGTAAAGTGCAATCATTAAGGTTTATTGAGAATATAGAGCGCAGCTAACAGAGGCAGCAAACAGACGCAGCAGTTTGCGCAGAAGGGCGCACGAAGGAACCTTCGTTTCTGTTCCCTGTAGTGTACATTTCCTCAAGTATGGTCGTGACACGCCGCACAGCGCGTTCCCCAGTGGCTGTTGGAGTTGCTGCGTCAGAGGCTGGGACCCAGACCGACCCTCTGACAGTAGATGCAGCTCCACAGGTCTCAGGCTGCAGGGAGTGCTTGGGGCCTCTCCAGGAGGCCTGGGCGGGCAGCCAGCTCTCCTGCAGGAGGTGTGCTGCTGTTGACGAGTTGTGTCATCAGGTAAGGGAGTTACAGGAGGAAGCCAGTAGGCTGCGCAGCATCCGAGAAGATGAGGAAGAGATAGACAGGGTATTCTCGGAGACCGTACAGCTTCAGGAGTCCCAACCCCCCACAGCAATGGAGTTGCCAGAGGGCTCTGTGCCGTGTGAAACGGTACATCATRACACCGTAGAAGRMGGCTGGAAACTGGTCACTGCTCGTGGGAGGAGAAAGGCTCCTACTCCTCCCAAAGACTTGCAGCTGAAGAACAGGTTTAGTGCCCTCCRGGATGAGGAGGAGATGGGCATGGCTGCAAGGGAAGTACCTGGGACAACAGACCCTGTGCCTTGCGGGAACACCCGGAAAAAGCGGCGGATGATTGTTGTGGGGGACTCCCTGCTGCAGGGGACGGAGGCACCTGTCTGCCGACCTGACCTCTTGTCTAGAGAGGTTTGTTGCCTGCCGGGGGCTCGTGTGAGAGATGTCATGGAAAGACTGCCAAGGCTCGTCCATGCTTCGGACTATTACCCACTGCTGCYCTTCCATGTGGGYGCYAATGACACCAAGGGCAAACTGGAGACCATCAAGCAGGATTTCAGAGYTCTGGRGWTGGTGGTCAAGGGTCTGGGAGCCCAGGTCATCTTCTCCTCAATCCTGCCAGTGAGGGGGATGGATGAGAGGAGGAGGAGACGGACTTTCCAGGTTAACGACTGGCTGCGCCGCTGGTGTTGGCAACAG
>NW_020448052.1:201119-210707 GCF_003343035.1 Apteryx rowi | reverse complement strand
AGGGTGTCGAGAGGATGGGACCAGACTCTTTTCAGTGGTGCCGAGCGACAGGACGCGAGGCAACGGGCACAAACTGAAACACAGACAATTCCATCTGAACATGAGGAAAAACTTTTTCACTGTGAGGGTGACAGAGCACTGGAACAGGTTGTCCAGAGAGGTTGTGGAGTCTCCTTCTCTGGAGATATTCAAAACCCGCCTGGATGCGATCCTGTGCAATGTGCTCTAGGTGACCCTGCTTGAGCCAGGGGGGTTGAACTAGATGATCTCCAGAGGTCCCTTCCAACCTCAGCAATTCTGTGATCGGTAATTGCTTCCATGCTTGCTGCTGAGTAGATTTATTATCAATGGTTTGAACTGGCCTGCTTTGGGGTAGAGAGGTACAGCTGTAACAAAAGTAAACAAGAGTCTTCCTACACATGTTCAGGCCTGTAGTCCATCTCCTTAAAAGTCTTAGTATTGGCAGACGCAGTGCTCCTGTTGTCCACTGCACGAACTTCAATGAGATAAGGAATTGTTTGCCTTCCCTGTTATGTTTCCTATTAATCCTTATCACTAAATTAGCATCAAATAGTATTTTACATTATACCATGAGCTTATTCTTTTAGCTAAGCTACAGAATTTGAATCGACTTTTCTATTTATGTTGTTATTGCTGAGTTGATGCAACTAGTATAGAGATTAGTACATGAGATTTTTAAAATATATTTAAACTAATAACTTAAATGTTGTGAATTTTCTGTTATGCATTTTATTCTTTTTATTAGCCTTGTATTTACTCTTTGACTGTAGTTGGACTTTCAGCCGAAGATTTTATTGAAGTCCATCTTTATTCAAGGAATATCTCTCCTGAGCTGAAAACTGAGGTTCTACAAAATAGATGAAGGGTTTGAAATTTTCCTCCATTGTTCTTACTTAACATTCTTCAGGGTTGAATTTCTTTCTGCAATTATGTCGCTACTTGACCATTTATCTCTACTGGAAGTCCCTCAAGTCCTTTTTTGCTCTTGTAGCCTCTGGTCCTCTACAAATTTTCTGCCTCATTGTTTATCTGTCTTTCTCCACCTTTTTAATAATAAACATTATAGGCACTGAAACTCTTGTGGAACATTAAAGACTTCAGCTATGATAAGAATGGCCATTTATTTCAAATCTTCCCTTTTCTTCTTCAGTTGTTAGTTGTCACTGATAATGCTTTGTCCCTCTGATATGGGATCATGAGCTATTTATGGCAGTATTAGGCAGGGTAGCCTGTCCTTAAGAGAAAGTAGGTATTTCCCAGACAGTATGAATGTGGTCTTGGGCTGTTATCATGAACTAGTGGGTGCTCCTATTTGAGTAGGAATTTAAAGAGTCTATGTGATAAGTAATGATTTACTAGAGGATAAATGCCTAGTCTGTTTGGTGTGTTACTGTTATGTTACTAAACTGTTTTATTCTCTGTTACTTAGCCCTTGGTCTTTTCAACATTCTTTCCTACTCCACAGAAATCTCTTAAAGGTGGCTCGAAAATTTGGCCGTATCCCTGTGTGGCCTTGTCTGGTTTGTTACTGTTGGGGTTATTTAGGCTAAAGTGCAAAGGATGGAGAAACTAAGATTGTGTCTTCTCAGGGAATGTGGAGCTTCAGCAAAAAGTAGTATGCATGCCCTGTCTGTTATATCAATGGTTCTGTTTCCTACGAGTGTAGTAACAAATCCCCTAGTGAAAAAAAACTACTGAAGTGAATTACTGCCTTTGTTACTAAATCTACATCAGGCTGTTACTAAATCTACATCAGGCTTGTCTTCTGACATAGGTCTGTTGTTTAGAGATCATAGCTCTTCACACACATGATGATGTAGCTGTGGCTGCAGAGGTCCACAGTATAAACTAGCCCAACTGATGAAGAATATGTTCACTAGCTACTATTTTCGGTACCAATCACTGCTTTTCACATATTATTTTCTAGAAAATCTTCTCCTCAGAAACACTTTCAGAAGCTAGGAATAGATGGTTTGGTCTTCTGCAGGGTTTCTTGTTTTGCTTTGGTTTGCTTTGAAGTGTTTTACAGAATTTCTGTTTGCAAAAACTGTTCCTTCAGGTTTTAAGTGTGCTAAGTAAAGAACTTGTAGAAGGTTTAAGTAATTAGGTGATCTGATCCTACAGACTTTTATAGTCATAGCTATGTCAGTCAGGGATGTGACCATGTATGATCTCTAAACAGCATAACAGTGCTAGCAAAATGTATATAAAGAGTATATTTAAAATATAAAAAGTATAAAACATATATAAAGAGTATAAAGAGACCAAGCATATGAAAAATTCAGATTTTAGACTTGATGCTTATTACTTAGTGTAATATAAGTGTACTTAGGGAGGTGGGGAAAGCTGAGAGGTTGGGGATTGCTTGATTTCTATGTAGTATTTTCTTCCTATACTACTTCTCTGTGTCAGTTACTGTAGCTGCTTCAAATAAATCATTGAATTGGTAGATTTATGAAGAACAGTAGCATTAAATTTGCAATGTGTTTAGATTTGGAAAAATGAAGAACAGGGAAAATGTCTAGAGAGAGTCTGAAAGATGTTTGGATATCATCTCTAAATGTTTTGACCTATCATGTGCTGCAGAAGAAAGATAACTTAGTCTCAATTCATTTTTAAAAAAAAAAAAATGCACAAGTATTCTTTAAATTTATTTAATTTATTTTGAATCCCAGTGAAAATATACACTAAATAGATATATAAAATATCCATTTTATACAGTACTGTCAGTAATGAGATTTCTGTGTGCTGACTTATATAAGTCAGGGGAGTTGAGTTCCAGCTATCTGCTGCTTGGGTTCAGCAATTTTAGGGATATACACTAACATTAACAAGGGATTCCTCACCCATGTGATGTCAAAAATATAAAAGAGGAAACAAAAATTAAATGAAGAACATAGTTACAATTGTGATAGATACAAGAAAATGTTTGTGCTGGCCTAAAAAGAGTTTAATTACCACTTCTATTAAGCTTCAAGCATGTGCTAAATCTTGAATGCTACTTTGTAATCTTCAGAGTGCATCAAATTACATTGATAGTGAAACATGGAAGGACATTCCCTAGTTAAAGTTGCAATAATAAATATCAAAAACTTTAAACGTTTTTTGTATTACTTCTTAATATGAAACCCACCTTTATCTCACTAACTAGATTATAAAAATATATTCTAGTTTAGTGACACAAGAACTCAAAATACAGTACCTTTTTGTTGCATCTTTGCCTGTTTACTGGTTATCAAAAATGGCATAAGAACTTGTCCTTGAAATCTGATAAATTGTTTGCAATTAAAAAAAAAAAAGGAGAAAAAGACCTTATGATGGAAAAAGTTCCTTTTACTTGATTTTTAGAATTTATTTTTAAGAAAAAATGTCAGAACTTTGCGATTTAAGTAAAGAATTTAACATCTATAATAGGAAACATCAAATACAGTTTCCAGTTCTACTTGCAAGAGTCTTTCCATGAGATATAAAGGTTTATGCTTAAATTATTCAAATGTAGGTTGAACATTGTCAAATAACACAATGGATCCTACGAATATATTGTTTCTACTTTATTACCTCGAAACAGTGAATACTCTGTAAACTGTTTAAATAGTGTAAAATTGCCATTTCTCCACCGATTTCAAGTATTGTAAAACTGATTTGGACAGACCGTTTGTGAAGTGCCCACCTTCTGTGCTACTGAAGGAAATTTGTAAGCTGCACGCTGTTTCGGGCTAGAATGCAACGGAAAGTCGCAGGCTGAACCTCCCAGTATTTCACAGGGTTGTTGAAGAGGCTTATGCCACTGTATAACGCTTTCTTCTTTCTTCCTCCTGTTGGACAGAAATCATTCACTCCCAGTTTTGCAATATGATTCGAATGGAGGAAGACAACCTGCAGCAATAAGAAATGGTAAAATATAATATTTAGTATGTAAATTGGAAAAATATCTATGCAATCATTGGCATATAGGTAACTGAGGATTTCTATGACAACAATTGATACAGATTTTAAATAGTATCAGGAATTAAAAATTTGTGTTAAATATTTAGAAGATGTCTCCCTCCTGTCACATTCTCTCCCCTCCCAGCCAGAAAGTTTTATGTTCTTTTATTAGTGTGTTGTTAGAATGATTTGACTCTATTGTTATGGAATATTCTCTTATAATCCAGTATCTGTATTTTCAGTGGTTTAATAATAGTAATAGAAAGTAGTCTGTAGCAAAGTTGGTATTAGGAGAGACTTGTGGGATGGTTACATGAATGGATGAGTTTAATGGTGATGTAGCTTAAATTAACATCTTGTGATATTAGAGTTTAGAATTCTGTGAGTAAAATAATCTGCATTGACAAAAGGATTCTTTTGTTAGGAATAACTAAACTTGCACTACATTTTAAGTTGGTATTTTTTTTATATGTGCACATGCGCATATATTTATCAAAAGATGCTTCCTCTGAATGGAGGTGAAATAACAAGTGGAAAGAAGTGAAATTCAGAGGTGAAAACTTTAACCAAATAGCCTATCACGTGCTCTGTGATCTTTGCGTTTCTTCATGTTTCCTCAAGCTTCACCCTGTTCTTCATCCCAACACATATGTCATCTTATAAAACAGATTTGGTTCTAATTGCTATTTCAGAATTCAGGGAATTGAAGTGATTTGAAAGCATTTTATTGCAGAATTGTTCTAGTTCTGTCAGGTTGCTAAGGACAAATTTTAGTCTTAAGCACTTCAATTCATCTTCATAAGATATTTTGTTTGGATTTAGACTTTTCAGCATTTGAAAGGAAAAATTTCAGTTCCATCTTGGTTAGATTTAAAAGCATCTATAATAAACTTTTTGAAAACAAATTTTCTTGGTGTAGGATACTGTTTTCCTTTTTTTCTAGGAAGTGATCCTGCTGTTTGAACTTACTGTTTTTAAGTAGATATTTTGATTGCAGGTTTTACTATTATGTGTTTTGTGTCAAAATATCTAAGTGACAGTTAATTATGCTTTTTAATTATGTCCCAGTCAGTATGATGGTGTGAAAATCAAATAACTTAACACACCAAAGCATCTATTAAGTTTAGTATATGACCTGCAGATATTTCAAATCGGGTAGTCCAGGAGGAACTTTCTTGAGCTTATTTTTTTCAAGATGGATCTCGCGTACACGTGGTATGTTGGCGAAACTTCCATTTTCCACATCCTTGATTTTATTGTTCCCAAGGCCTAGCCTAGAAATGATACAAGAAATGTTTCGTTAAAAATCGGTGGAGATTTACAACAGCATTGAAGCATCCTTTTTTAAAGATTTAATTACATATGGAGTACACATGAGAAAAAAGAATTGGGGAAGGATGATGAAATCTTACCCTTGATAGAAAGAAAATCACCATTGACCTAATAAATATTTTTTCTTAATTTAATGTCTACTTAAAGAACAGTAGCTAGCCAGATTATGAGCAGCTGCCCAGTTTTGCATGTAGATTTTCGTCTTTTAGTGGTAAGGGTTAAAAGGATAAACATCAACAAATCTGGTTGTAAATTATATCATGCCCTTTTAACAAGTAGTGTAGCTACAAAGTATATTAATATGGTAATAAAGAATGTTTCTTTAATAAATAGCCCAAAAAAGCAAGTTTTGTAAAGAAACAGTTGTATCTAGCTTCATCAAAAGCATTGTTTCTTAAAAATAAGCAGGTCCACCTTCTTTCCTACTTCCATATTTTCTTTAATTAGCCCTTAGTTAGATTTCTTTGCTGTAAGACTTCAACCTGTGCAGCTAGGAAGATCATTCAGAAGGTGGAGGCTCAGGGCAGTTTGGAGTTGCTGTTTCCATTCATCCTTCAATCCCCTCTTCCTTCCTTTCTCTCTAATTTCTTCAGAAACTCAAGTTGGTAGTTAAAAACAGTTCAGGTTTCTACTACGAAATCCAAAATTCAGTGCTGCTCAGCCATTTTTTTCAAAGTACTAACTAAGCCTTAGAGAAGGAACTTCCTTCTTATGTCCTACATCTGTGATCCATTCTTCAGTACCATGCATTTTCTTTTTCTTAAACCCCATTACATTTGGAAACAGCTATCGGGTTGCTTTCTTTACCACCTACTTTGTTTTTCTTAAGCCAGTTTTCAGCAGCTGAATCTACGTTTTTCTCTTATAATCTACCACTTTTTTCAGGCATTTGTGTACATAAGCCTCAAATTTCCTTTTCTTGCTTCCTTTTTGTATTTTCCTTTCGGGCACATGTGGATTGTCTCCTTTCAATACGTTTGTCCCTCCTCTGGTATAAAAAGCTATTTTGACTCTTAAATCTTACAAATGTAATTGTAAGAAAGTTCCTGAAATAAAAATCTGTTGCTGTATACCACATTTTGTGGGGGATTTATGAGATGAGTGACTGAGTTAAAATGCCTGGGTCAGATAGGTAACAGGCTGGAAAAAATATTAAATACTGTTGATAAATAATGTGACCACAAATGTATTTTAGGCTCATATGTTCTGAGCTTGTGAAATGTATACAGTGCTTGTTAAGTGACTTATTACTGCTAGCATATTATGAGATACTATATAAAAAAAGATCCATTGCACATCACTAGGACACCATGAGGTAACAATCTGATGATTACATTTTGTAATCAGATACTATTTAAAATATACTTCTATTGAAGTTGTAGGTAAGACATGTAATAACAAAGCTAATGTTGTATACTTCGTATTTTTTTAAAGTTTGTTCTTTTTATTTACAGTGGTTCCTTCTAAAAACTTTCTACTTCCTTTTTCTCCTGACCTTTTTCAAGTAAATAGTCTGGTAGGAAACATTCTGCATAGTAATTGTTACCTTTGAAGATCTTTATACCGGTTAAAATCCTCAAGTTCGATTGTTGTGATCTTATTGTCATCTAAATGAAGTTCTAGTAGACTGGAGGGTAGTTCTGATGTAAAACAAATACACAATGAGAAAAATGAAACCAACTTTTAAAATATGTTTTTGTTGGAATATTCCCAACAACTTCTTTCCTTTGTGTTTGGGATTGGGTGAAAAATCTTGAGAGATTGTCTGCATCAAATAAATGGGTATTACATACAAGTATGTTACTTTTTTTAACGCTAATTAAAGTTCATGCTAATTGTTCTTTGTCTGCTGTAGAAAGAAATCCTTTTTTTTGCTCGTCTTAGTTTTTTATCTGATTTCACAAAAGTTTTTTTTTATATTATTGTTTTACAGCTAAACTATTTTTCTTTAAATGTTCTAGTTGTTTTGTATTAGCTGTTCTTCTGTAATCATGTTAATAATATTTATCCTGAAGTTCTGTGTAAATTATGATGCCTACTGTAAAAGTGATAGAATCAGGTTCAGAGATGGTAAAAATTTTCCTGATAGTTTGATCACTGAATGTTCTTGTTTGGAAAATTCAAGCCTGAGAGTAAACTATGATTTTTCAGAGTTTTAGTATGTGGATAATCATGGTTGGCAAGATGTCAAATTTTTTTTAATGTGTAAGAGGAGTTATCTAACATAAGAACATGGTGTTTCTGTGATTTGGCAATTTGATTATTAAGGCCTAGAAAGAAGAACGGCCGAGGAGGAATAATATTAATCCTTGACCTTTCCATAGTTTAATATATTGCATTTTCCAGTATTCTACAGAGGATCTCTCAACAGAAATAGAACAAAACAGGATGATGGGCAAATGTTAATTTTTATATATGGTTTTCTAAAGCTAACCATTGACAGCTGGAAAATAACAACGTGAAAATGCTTATGGTGATGTTGAGAAAATAAGTCAAAAGGGATTTCAGAGTTCCAAAATTCTGTATAACTTTGCTAACTGTCTTTATAATGGCTTCCATGCACTTTTGGTTAACTGGATATTATGTGCAGTTCTTCACCAGTAAGTAGACCAAATCACACTTCTGTGGCACCTGGGGCAGATGCCTGTAGGTGCTTATTCCCTTCCGAAGGCTGTAGCAGCTGTGCTGCTGCGGCTTTTGACACGTGTTCTGGCAGGATCGCTTTGGGAATCCTTGGGAATTGCTCTATGCCAGTTGACATCATGTTTTTTTTTTCCGCTTCACAATTCCTCAGGGTGTTGCTTGCGTCTGAGTTACAGTATTAAAAGAGCAGACTATCCATCTGTCCATTTTAGATTTAAAGTGCATTTTGTAATTTTTAAAAATCTTTTTATGCTAATTTAATACTTATAGTTAGAAGGGGCCTTTTATACTTAGTCTCTATTTGTGTACAATGTGTTCACCATGAATTCAGCTGTTTATGCTGCCTAATATTTGTCCCATGGATTGGAATGCGTGCTTTATTTCCTGGTAGGATAATTCTTCATAAGAAAGATTAAATCTGAACCATTTTACATGTTTGTGTGTGTTGTGGAGAGTCAGAGGAGCTGGGGTTACAATACTACTACAGGGATGTCTTTTTTGTGTTGGGAGGTACTAACTACCATTACCAGCTGGGTAGTTTCTGATCCTAAAATTGCCATATCTTAAGAATTAGGGTGGGGTGGGTTTTTTTTTACTGTTCTTCTACAGAGTTACTTTTGTGTATCTCATCTTCCTAGAAGAAGAGATTAAATTTATCTGAAAAAGGCACTAATAAAAATCGTGGGGTCTAATATGTATTTTCCCTGTAAGTTAAGGAATGATATAGTATATGGTACTGTGCTTTTTTCTTCCGTTTCTCTATTAGCTAGTTGTTTAGAGCAGTTGGGTTGTTGCAAATTGTGAGAATTTGGTTCAGTAATATGTTGACTTACAGAAAAATGCAAGTAGAGTGTTGTACTGAGCTCCTTCATGGTATTTTCTTTTTTTCTTGAGTGGAGATAGATCATTGGTAAAGCTAATGTTTTAATTTATTAGAACTCCAACTCAACAAGTTAATTGTTCTATATGAAGCAGTGATTTAGTTTTATAGTACGTTACTTGGATATAATTAAAATATTAATATTAAATTTCACTTAGCAAAACTCCATCGAAAGATGTATAAAACACTGAGTCATTGCTTCTGTGTTTCATACTGAATTGCCATGGATTGATCTTGCTGCAGAGCATGTTTGAGCTTCAAGGATTTAGGAGAGGCTGATGTGAAAGACCTGAAGTGTATTAAAATTTGCTTTGCTTTCACTGCTTGGCTGCTTGTGTCAGTTCTTCACGTCGTTTCAGGGGGGAGAGCGGCGTGCCTGGGCCAGGGGAGTGGGCCGCCTGGCAGAGGCGGCGGGCCAGCGTGGGGAGATGTGGTGTGCCTGTGTGCGTGCACGTGCTCGCCTCTGGCGGGCTTTAAAATTGGATACTAATCGCAAAAAGAAAAAATGAGGTAGAGCAAATGAGCTAGGAGATGCTTTGGAGGGAATGAACGGGAAGATAAGTTTAGAAAAGAGTACTTATGAACATTTTAATAAACATAATATATGGTAAAGAATTTTATTAGGAGTATACTGGTATAGATAAGATAGAGAATATAAAACAAAACATACCTTTAGGAACTGAAGTTAATTTAGCTTCTGCAATTCTTATATGATAGATATTTACTCCTTCAAAAGCTCCCGGCTCTATTCCGTCGTTGTTTAGAGGATTTGCGCTCATTTCTGT
>NW_020448052.1:77889-201109 GCF_003343035.1 Apteryx rowi | reverse complement strand
GGGAAGAAAAAGTACTTACGCAGCAGGAATTTTGTGTGTGTTACACTTGGTTATAAATAACTGGTTTTATTTTATTCATAATGATGGCTTCCAGCATCTTAAGAATCAATTAATGTTTATTTAACCTCACTGATTATATCCCAAGATGAATATTTTGGAGTTGTGTAATCTCTGGGTATTTCTTATTATATAATAACATATCTTTGCCCTACCCAGGTCTATCTGGAAAAGCTGACCAGACATGCATGCAATCACCTCAGTAGAAATAAGAGCTGCAAATGGAATTTTATTTGTAGGGACTGCTGTTAATTCGCTTTGATCATCTGCTCTTGGGGATGGAAGTGACAGCTTTCAGTGACTAAAGACTGTAGAACCTGGCTTGCAGGGTTACCAGGTACCTGACCTATTTTGCAACTTCTCATAGCATTATGAAAGAGAGTTTCCACAGTGTGGATATCTCCTTACGAGGAAATTCCTCACTAGGGAAATGTTGGAATGAAAAATACATGGAGTATGCTAAATTTTCAGTATACATTTCTATTTAGTTGGACTTACCCAAAACATGTAAAGACTTCATTCCTTTAAAAGCTTCCTTGTGGATTTTCTTCACCTTATTAGCATGAATTCTGAGCTCTACTAAAGATTTTGGTAGATTTATTGGGATCTCAGTTAGCTGATTATGAGACAAATACAGTCGTCCTAACTTCTTTGTTGATTGAAAGGCTTTTGGATGGATCTTGGATATTTTGTTGTTGTTCAAAGCCAGTGCCTATGGGAAACAGGAAAAGTAATACAAAGAACATACATCTGTGGGAATTTTGTGATTATTTATTCTAAGTGAGGGGTTTGGTATATAATTTAGTAATTAAATTATTAAAGTAATGTTTTATATTTTTTCCAGTTTACCAAATTTTGATAAAGGAGCTTATTCACTAACATCTAATTGTATCAATACACTCTTTTTTGTTAGAATAAAACTTTGTACATATTTTGTGCATTTCACTTAATCATGAAAAAAAAGAAGAATGTGGAGTATCAACTGGAAGGTGAAGAACAAGTAGTCAGAGCTGACAAGGTGCCAATGAATTGATAAAACAAGATGTTTGTCTTCATATGTTTTGTGGGGTTCTATGAGGATTGTATTCTTTTTTGTTTCATTTTGTTCCTTAATGCAAACAAATGCTCAAAACTCAAAATTTCAACTTTTATTTCAGCATGATTATGCTGCAAAATAAAAGCCATGTTTTTTATCAGAATTTCTTAAAAGTTAATGTCTGTAAACCAGTGATATACACACATCAATTTATATCTTATTTGCCATAATTTTCAACTCTTGTGGATTTAAACATCTCTCTTGACTATTCAGTATGCTTTTGGACTGTTTCTTGTTCTTGGTTACTATGTACTTCTATATAAAATGATAGTGTGTTATCAGATAACTTGCAAGTCATGAATTATTTGAAATTATTTTGAATGTCAGAACACATCTCTGCATTTCCATATCTAGATTATTCATTTTTGTTCTTTTTTTTTTTTTTTTACTTCTCTGAGCTGTGGCTAGAGGTAAATCATCTGCTCACAGGGATTGTGGAAAAAACAGCAAAACAGAATTAATCTTTTTCCCAGCGAGAAAGGGGATGGCTTAAGGAAATAAACAGGAAATTCTCCTTCCTAATCCAAGTGGCCATCTGTGGCTTTGCTAAGGAAACTACTGCTCAGATAAATTGTACAAAGTAAACTTTGCTTTCAGTAAAAATTCTGTTAGGTCTTGCTACATGGTCACAAATTAACTGATGAGAAAAATCAAAACAGCTCAGAGTTTTCCGTTGTCACATAATTAAAATGTGACTCATATATAATGTGGTGATTCCTGATGTATTCCAGTGTCATTCTCTGTCACTGGAGGTTAGTATCTGTTAGAGAGTATATACTGAAAATAAACTGCAAATAGTGTGTTTACCCTTACTTTGCTGGTTAGAGTATTCTGAGCCCAGACGAGAGACATCCAGCTGGAACCGCAAACGTACTGTTGCAAGCAAGGGAATTGTATGGTTCCCATTTTTTCTATTCTAGACAAACCCATAATAATTAAAAAGCTCATTCATAAACACCTTATCTGCATCTCGTAAATTTTCAGCTCTTGCTCAGAAGCCAAATATGACTAAAAAAAGATTTGTTTTATACTGGTTTAATGGGTCTCTCCTGTCTTTTTAATGTGGAGTAGGATGTCTCTAATTTGTTATAACTTGTGGGATGGATTTGTCATTTTTACAAGCAATTCAGTCTTCGTCAGTACTGGATCTCGAGTGACATCTTGTGGAACTGTGCTTCCCGAAGCAGGTTGACTTCATCTGCCTTTCCAGGCATCTGAGATTATTTTATTTTCTTTCATTATAAGAAGGGATTATTATCAACTGTTACTATCTAGCTTTATCGGTTGCCAGTGGTAATTATTTTGAAGTCTGTTTTACGTGCGTGTTTGAGCATGTTAAAAATAGTAGTAAAGCACATGATGTCTTCAGGAATTCAGTACTGGTCTGTTTTCTGTTCAGGTCAACCGGATTTCTATCTTTACTTTCAATAGCACGTGTTCGTTGTATGCTGGGTACTTTTGAAAATACCCCTCAGAAGATGCATCTAGATCTCCTGGGAGATTCGGTTCTGCGAACTATTACAGTTTTGTACACCTGGGAGCCAAGTGGGCGAACAAGGAGGACTTGCCTTGCAGCCTTTAAAATATAAGAAGTAATTTTCTGCATGCTTAAGATTGAATAAATCTTGGGGAAGTTTCTGAAGTGACATATGTGGTACATTTTCTGGATGTTGTAGAAAGTATCATAGTTCTTACAGCTCAAAGAAACTTACTGCACATCATACATGAGCAGCCAAATATGCAGGCATATACGTACTCTTGGGGAGTAAAAACACCATTTATATTTTAAAAGTATTGAAATATTTCAGATTGCTAAATAAGATTTAAAAGTCGGAAAATAACAAGCTTACATAAAGTGATGCGAGTCCTTGGAGATCATTTTCCTTGACCTCTCTAATCTTGTTGTTTTGAAGGTCGATCATGCGAGTGTCGGGTGGAATGTTACGGGGTATCGATGTCAAACCTATTGAAGTGCGTGAGATAAGAGAAACCTGACATATTTGTGTATCTGTCCAGAGAAAATAACTGCTAAACAGAAAAACACAGTGAGATTATTGATGGCTGTGATGGGGAAGAAAATGCCAACAGCCATAAAACAGATGTCAAAAGAGAATACTTTTGATAATGAAAGGATCTAATTAAGGCAGAATGTAGGACAAAAATGTGTGGATGATTTCAGGAGGACTGCTTCTACTCCTGCAGACTGTGACAAGCGTCACTGGCGTGCCCATTACACACGCCCGGCATCTGCGAAATGAGCAGCCTCCGAGCCTAGCTTGGTCTCCAGACACTGGCTCAGCCCCTGGAGGAAGCAGCCCTTAGAGAAGCTGAGCTGGTGCTTCGGCGTCAGGAGCAGCGCAGCTGTGGGGGCTTTGATCTCTGCTCGGTGTCTGGGTGCCCCTTGCTACCTCTGCTCTGCCCTGCCGTGCCCTATCTGTTGTGCTGGCATAGCTGCTTATATAGCTATACAGAGAAGCGGGAGAAAAGCATTCTCAGCTGAGAAATGTGTTCTCAGTAAAAACAGCCAAAATATAGTCTTCCAGCTGCCAGAACTTAATTGTCATTTGTATAAGCTCTCCAATCCAGTTCACTGCTTTAGTCGCAGAAGCACTTCAATTCATACAGGCCAAGGTTCTGAATCGGCGGAAGAGACTAATGGGGGACAGTAACTTGCTTTTCAGTGGAAGTGCTGATCTAAGTATATATCAAATGGTGGTTCCACTTTACTAACAATTATTTCACAGTTAATAGGTTACAGTTCTTCAAAGATAAAGTCTATTAATAGTATTTTTCCATGTGTGACCTTAGGTAAACCAGCTTGCAATCTGTAAACCAGATTAAAAAAAACCCACAGCTGATTGGCTGCAAAAGAAGTTAATTTTATTTCCTAATTGTAAAACTTTTTTTAAAATAGAAATTTACTTTTAAAAATTATTCTCAATTACCAATTGACATGTTAATTTTTTTTGTCATGTTTTGACAGCACTTAAAAAAACAAACAGGCTTTGAAATTTGCCCACCTGTGGGAAATATCCTCATAGAAAGCTATTGGCTGTATACTTCCTAGGCTTAGCAGACAGCAAATGTTTTAGTTTCCTCTTTACTCTGATGAAGGGCTTCTAGTTTTTATTTGTTTTTGAAAAAATATGTGCTGTACCTAGTTCTTTGTGCAAACTATTTTAGTATTGATAATTCTAAAGGGTTTCTATCCTGTACTCTATTTAAAATACAATCAATGAAATCATATTGTATTTTTAATTTGTGTTGATTTTTGTGTCACTAGTATGTTAAAATTCTTGAGCAGAAATAATAAGTATTTTGTTAGCATCAGTTCTAGAGAACTGGCATATATACCACAGTGTTCTGTGGCATAAGAAACACACGGGCAGCTATTACCTGGCAGGTAACAGAGTAACTTCTTGTTGGCCAGTGACTTGTTCATGTGTCAAAGCTGTGAATTGAGTGAGTGCTTGTTTTTGTGTGGGAGAGTTGAAAGTGGGGAGGAACTGAAGGAAGTACGTAATAATATTGAATAAGACATTAATATAGAAGAGGGATGGATGAAGATAAGCAGGAGAAGAGTCAGGAGATGGATTAAGGCAGTCTTAAGGAGGTTTATTTGAGGAGCTGAGTGACTGGTAAATGATAATAACAGAGGAAAGAATAACTTAACACAGTGCTGTTCAAATGGGGAGGGGGAGTTCAATAAGCAGGAGGAATCCAGTGCCATCAACATCATCCTGTCCAAGAGCAAAGAATAGCAAAAGAAGGGAAGCAAGAGAGGGCAGATGAAAGCATCTTGGTTAGTGGAAGACAAAAGCTGGAAGGCTGAGGCATAAATATCATAAATGGTCTTTTATATACTGACTCAGTGTTTCTAAGACATGGAAAGAAGAGCCTGGGATTAAGTTTAGGAATGGTAGCAGAGCTCTGATGAGATCAAGTGTCATAGGTGCTGAAATAGAGCATATGGATATGCATGCTAAATCTGCATTGGTGAGAGGAGAATTATCCATCGGGTGGCTTGAATCACAGAAAAACTAATGAGCACTTGTTCAGATTGGAGCTATAGTAATATTTAGCTATTTTGACCATTAGGGACTAATATGTATCTGTGACTGATAATATCAGTAGCAGATTTGCCTTTGCTTAAAATGTTATGGGGGCCATGTTCAGTTGTAATAGAAGTTAAGCTGAGCAAAGAGTTCATTTCCCTTCTGTTGTGCTCTTGAATTATAACTTCATTGTAGATAATTTATGGCCTCTTTTTTCTTTGTTATCCTTTCTTGTCATTTGATCTGCTGCTTTGTAGCTGCCTCTCTTTTTTGAGAGAGGGAACTAATAGCTTGGCTAGTACAAACAGGAGATGCAACAAATTTTGGTTGTCATCTGTTTGGACATAACTTCATGGAAATAAAGGGAACAGCATAAAGTATTATCTAAAATGTGAATATACATGTTTGCCATTTTGTGATTGTTCTCTTAGTGGATAGAAAGCTATGCAGATTATATGTGCTTATTAATCTAGAGAAGTATTAAGTTAAATAAATTGTTTACAGTTATTTGTTACATATTCTAAATACCTTCCTAATCTATGTTGTTATCAATAGAAGTCATTCCTAATGTAAGGGGGCTATAACAGTTTATTCATTTTTTCTAAATTGATGCACATAAATTGGGAAAGCTTTTATGTTGTATCAAATGCCAGACACAACTTAATAGTTGATATTGTTTTCCATCCTGATTGAAGCAATGTAAGCTTCAATCATGAAATCACTATTCATGAAAATGAATAGTATAGTCGTAGAGTGTGTGTAATTTAAGGAACTGTAGAATTTATCTTTTAAAAGGAAAATCTTCTGAAGAAGAATCCAGTGAAAAACAGATGCACAAATTAATTCTTACCCAGATCAGAGCAGTGGACGACTCTCACATAGCACTGGCATCCAAAGGGGCATATTGGGAAGAGATCAAAAGGAATTAGTGGTATAATTGGCTCTGTGGTTGGAAATAGAGAATTGTTGTCGTCGTCATCATCATCGTCCTCCATATCTTGCAGCATCACATTCTTTAATGTAAAATATGAAGGACCAATGAGAGGTTTAGCAGAGCATAAAGCCAAGAAAAGAAGGAGCACGTATTCTTTCATGTCTTCTTAATCAGGATAACCAATCTTGAAGACAAAAAATGTTTAAAAAAACCAAAAAGATAAACAAGAATTAGTGAATGTGAAACAGCAAATAAACGCATTGTA
This sequence comes from Apteryx rowi, assembly GCF_003343035.1. Taxonomy (NCBI): domain Eukaryota; kingdom Metazoa; phylum Chordata; class Aves; order Apterygiformes; family Apterygidae; genus Apteryx; species Apteryx rowi. Next base: position 194,702 of record NW_020448052.1, on the reverse strand, counting down.
CTACTTACTTCACTCATTGCTATACTACACTGCACTCTGTGGTCCTAGATATGGTCTCTTATGAATACTAAGGATTAAGAAGTGGATTAAGAAGTATATTAAAGATGAAGAATATTAAAAATATTCTTTAAGTAAAATGTATTAGACTGGTGTCATATCAAAGTAGGGTTTTTAGCTGAGTTTAAAAAATAGTATCATCATTTACGTGAGGCTTTGAAACAAAGTACAATTGGATCAAGGCTTTTAATAGAGTGGAGTGTGATCTTTGTAGCATGTTTTACCAGAATTTGGAATTTAATTTATTTTATTAATTCTTAATGGAAAGATATTTTTAATGGGGTATATAGGCATGTGTGCATTGCTTGCATCTAGAAAAATTGAAAATATTTACTTAGAAATACATAAAATGCGTTCATCAGGACACTCCCTAAACACTTCTGGAAAACAGATTGAGTTTTCAGTCCCAACAACAGCTTTTCCCATATTCCAGGCATTCATATTTTCGTAATGATAAAAGGTCCCCTTTGTATTTTAATACAAGCACATTTGTATTCACTTGTATTTGACCAGGGCTCTCTTCTCCGACAGGGATTTGCAGGTTATGGATTCATGTCATTTAAAATCAGTAACTGAATGAAACTCTAGAAATGAATTGCAAGCCAATGCTTTTGTGTGAATATTTTTTCAATAAACTTTTTTAAACCTATTTCTGTTTCCCTGAGGTCGGTACATGATTGCTAGGCATCTAGCCCAAAGGGGCTGTACTTGAATTTAATGCTATAAAAGCCATTTGCTTTCTAGATTACCTGTAACCTGAAAGGATCTTTCTTCAGTAATCCGATGTCCCTCAGTCTGGAAGACAGAATGACATCGGATCAGTTAGGGCATCTCCAAAGCAGATAAATCCAAGGCAGATAGCTACTGTAATTATTGTCTGATGTTACTGAGAAGAATGCACAAGTTACCAAGGACTTCAAAAGTAGAATTGTCTTTAGAAAAATACAGGCAACACTACCTCACTGCAGCTATTCATTCAAATTCATTCTGCTTCTCTGAGAGCAAATGTTAACAGATTTCTCTTAGCCACACCTGACTGGGAAAATTAGGAGTCTAAATTGTCCAGTTCTGAATGAGAGTATATCACGTTACCTGGGTAATGAGGCTCCATAGTTCAAAACTCTTGGATATTTTCTATGTGCTCTGTTTATATTCTAAATTGATCGAGTTGATTGACCAAATAGTCCCATGAAACAGGACCCAAAGTAAAATAGAGATGAGACATTTCCCAACAATGTTTTACAACTCTGTGAGAAAATCCTGTAATTCATGAATCCATATAAGTTCTAAAAACAAGTGTCTAAAACATTATGGACAGAACATGCAACACTAAAGGCAGATAAGACATTAAGTATGAAGAATTGACTTCTTTCAATTTCTGAAGAAGTACACCAACACTGAAGCTAATACAGTTTAAATTCTGTCTTTCTACTGGAAGTCTTAATGATATGGGTTGGAATTTGAGGACTGTACTTTCTTTTTTCAAAGGTTTCCTTTTACTTTGTGTATAAATGATAAATGGGAACGTGTTTGTCAGTGTGATTTCGTGATCATCACTAAACTTCATGCCTCAGGAAAGCTGGTGCTATTTCCCCAAAATAGCTGTGCATTGCCACCTCTAGGTTACAAAAAGTGTCTTTAAATTTTATTAATAAATATAGATGTGTTTCCATATGTGGCATTTAGGTTTGAAATTTCTCTAGAACATGTAAGAAATGTTATGAACAAAGTAGGTACCAGAAATCAGGGGAACGTTCTGTTAGGATCCATAGGAATTCTGCTAGTCAAGACCTATGGAACGTAGGATCAAAATGGCTTGTTACTTATTGGAAATCCTAGCTGCTGCTCTTTAATAGGTGATTTTGGAATAGCTTTTATAAAAGGAATAATTTGTGTAACCCTGAAATGGATCATTAGCTGGACATATCTAAATATTTTCAGTCTCTTTCACACAGTACGTGAAGAATTCGCTATAGTGAGAACTAATGAACTCTTAGCAAATAGAAATTGATGAATTTATTGGTCATCTAAGGCTTGTCTTTGGACAAGACTTTGGAAATATCATGATAGAGGGTGACCAAAGTGTTTTTTCACATGTCAGCTCTCATTAAAAAAAAAAAAACTTAAAAAATCAGCCCTCAACTCTACAGTGTTTCCGTCCCAAGTCCAATTCAGGAAGCACTTTGTGTCTTACTGTACACTGTGCACAAACCAAGAGGGGCTGTTGTAAATGTTGTTATGCATATCCTGTTTATAAAATGCTTCTGTTTAGACTATTGTAGACTTTTTTTAGGGAAGTGCTAAACGGATGTCGATTCTTGTTTGATCATCTAATTAAATACTTGTTGTTCTGTTTATAGCTGAAAAATCTCATGAAATAGGCATTTTGCCATGGGTCCTTAATCACAGGAAAATAAGTGCACTGATTTGTATAGGGGTGTTGACTTGGCTTATTCAAAGATATTGTTTTTTATTTTTATTGCTTTTCCTTTATGTAAGATCATTTTGATGTTTCTTGTATATGATTCTTAACAGTATTAGAATGCTGTGTATTCCTTAGATTGCTACTAATGTTACTGGAGACATTTCAAGGTGTGTAAAATGATAAAAACTAGTAGTATTTATATTCTAAAATCCTTATCCTTTCAAAAAGAATAGAAAGTGACCTCTTTCCCCCAAATAGGGGTTTTTCTGTCAAAAAACAGAAGCACAATGTACTTTGTGTCTCAGGTACGCAGCATATAACTATAGGTTTTATTTATTGTAATCTTCTAGTTAAGTGCTTATTTAAGTATTCTACCTTTTACTGGAGCATTTAACAGTCTCTTAAAGCTTCACACACATTTTCTTTTGTGTTCAGAATAATGTTTTGTTACAATACTCTTAGCAAAAATGTTAGAGTTTACTTGCAAACCTCTACAGTATGTTCGATTTTCTTTTTGATAATCTTTAATTTAAATATCTTAAATTACTTGCATACTAAAGTGCGTTTTTGCCTTTTATGAGATATCAGGAAGAGGTGGTGATGCTGCCCACCTCCTCTGAATAGTGGTTTAAAAGGCTAATCCTTATTTCAGGCCTTATAGGATAATGTCATAAGCAGCAAGGTGATATATAAATGTTCTTAATCTCTTTACAGAAGCTAGACCAGAATGTGGCAGAGAAAGAGTCACTGGAATAAAAAGACAGAATAAGGAAGAGGGGAGCAAAGGTCAACCCCAGAGACTACTTAGGAATTTTGCTTGAAAGTGTCTGAATATAAACAGTGCTGAGAACGTGTGGAACCTTCAGTGGTTGGTTTGTAGTGAATTGCAATCATGTCTGGCTGTAGACCTTTTGAATCCTTGGCCCTATCAATCTTGTATCTCACCTTCAGCAAGATAGTTGAAAGGTCCGGTACTTTAGTCACACTGCTAGTCAGGAGATGATGAGCTTGAAGCTCCTTATTCTTGGCCAAGTGCTTTTGTTCGGTGATAGGCTGTTAAGCTGGTCTTCTTCCTCTGGCAGCTTATGAGTTAGAGATGGAAAGTTCTGTGCTTTACTCAAAGTAATGTTGTTGTACAATGTATACATGTAGGAGATCAAGTTTTGTAGCATATTTCATATCCTGGGACATCTAGCTTTTAAGTTCCTGCTGACTTCTACATGTGATGGGCGTTGGGTGTATAGTTTCACAGTGCCTAAATGATCATGTCTCACTTATGTTCCTGAAATGCTCCTCCAGATTTGGCACTAGGAAGCTATGTAATGAAAGTGTTTAAAAATCTGTTTCCATACTTGCAGCTGTAGCAAATGGATTGTATTTTTCATTTCAAATATTCAAAAAGAATCATGATCTCAAACTATGAGAAAGTTGAGGCTTTGATTGCACTAGAGGCTAATGTCAGCTCTTGGAAAAAGAGTTTGGTACAAACGGTTCTATGAAAGTAACATTGTAGTATATGATTGATTAAGTCTGTAAGTCTTGTGTGTTAAATCTCTTGAAAAAAGCCCCTACGCAGAGGAAACCTGAGTGAGCTGTGTTACTTTTTTTTCAGGAAAGAGAAAAAGCCATTGCTTCATCTTCCCACTTTGTCATTAGGAAATCTTTATTGCTAATCAGCTTTATAGTTAGGGGCAGCAACTAAGTTTGACTTCAGGGTTCCATTGGCCAAAGAACCACACAGGAGGTTGTGGAGGTTTTTTATTGTTTTTTATAGCTGAGGTTTTGAGTTTCCCAGTAAATAGATGTTGCTAAGTCTCTAGCAATACTCTGACTCTGCAGTTCATCTCAAAGAACTTACACAAACTTTTTGGGTGCTTAACCTTTGAGAGTAAGAGAATTAAAAGAAAAAAAAATCAAAACCAAAAATCCAAGATCCTAATGATCTTTCTGGAAATACTTAAATTATTTTTTCAAGAGAATTTTATGAAATATTTAAATAATTGTTTCAGAAAATACAGCTCAACAGCACAGCTGCTGCCACTTGAGGCTGGTTCTGCTCCCAGCTGCTTGCTCAGGCTCCTTGCTGAAGTGATTGAACTCCCTACACCAGTGTAAAACTAACATGAGCAGGAAAAAACCTCATGTTCTTTCTGGGTGAACAAACTGAATCAGCCTGAGCGTCAGAGCCAACACAAAGGAACGGGGGGAACAGCCTGTTTTAGGGGGAAGGAAAGTAAAAAGGAATGAGAGGGAAGAAGAGCACAGGACAACTAGTTTTGACACATGCAAATTGTTAGACTGGCTCAAGTGTTTTAATGAATAATAATCAGGACGGATGGTTATTGCTTGGACAATGTCTGCCCTTGCGCATTCACAGTTTTACAGGCCAGAACATTTAAGATGAGTTTGAGAAGGAGTGTTGTGAAGTCAGGGAGGGCTCATGTCATTCTTGCATCACACCTTCTGCACAGCAACCCTCCTTTCCTCAAGTACAGAAACTTCTGAATCGCGCCTTTCGACTGGAAGGCTAGCCACCTCCACGTGAGGTGCCCCACCGTGGGGTGTAGCCTTTCCACGGAGAGATGCTATACAGCTGACTTTCTTTCCTCATGTTTCTAACAGTCTTAAAATCTGTGCTTATTCTTCAGGACATATTTATCCCCAGTAATGTGGTGATCTTTACCAAAAGTCAGATTGCCAAATGGCATATGGAATATATGAACTTTTTATGTTATTAATATAGTATAATATTTGTGAATTATAAACTAATTTAATGCAGGTGACATTGCAGTATGTTAAAGTGATCAAAATCACTTGCAGATAGTAAAAATTGAATGGGAAATCCCCACATAAGTGCTCAATAGTTTTATGACACGAAAATTCTAAACATGAATTATGAGGGAAAAAGTGCTTTTGTGGGGACAAAAGTTTTTCCATTAGTATGGAATGCCTGCATGCACTAAAAAAAGGTTTGAATTCCCTGGTGGTTACATGCCAGTAGCAGAATCCTGCAACATGTGTGTTTTGTTGTCTTATAAGTTATGACACTGAAAGAGTTAATAGGTAGAGTGTTAAGACCTTCAGAAGACTAAGAATTATATTTAGAAGTCACTTCTGTTGCTGGTGTAGGGAGGCAAATTTCCTACAGCATTGTTTCTGAAAAGGAAATGTTTAAATGACACATTGGTGGTCTTTACAGCGGCAGAGAAAAATCCCTGTGTTCATTAATAACACAAATCATTACAGTGTGCACAAATTTTGTCCAAAGAAAGGCAAGACCATAGCTGTTTTGAAAACTATATTTAAAAATAGTTCTGGTTCTATTAGTCATTGTCCCATTCCATAATAAATGGATTTATGTTTAACTCTTTGTCTACTGATTTATTTAGGTTGCTTAAGAAAAATAGGTGGAAACTTTTTGCTCAGTAAGATGACTGAAGAAATAATTGTGCCTTGAGCAATAGTGCAATATTCAAGTTACATAGTATGGCAATGAATAACACATTTGTAAAATAACTTATGTTTAGAGAATATTTAGTTTTCTTAGAAAACACTGACTCATGTTACTGAATGTGATGTATGAACATTTTAAGGTTATTTTGAGTTAGAGGCGCTTATCTATAATTCAGTCTTTCATGTTTCATTTTTAATTACTCTTCTGGTATCTACTTTAAAAAAAAAATCTCCTTGACTACTTAATTAAAGAAAGATGATACAAAGTTATAAACATAAGAGCAATTGTGATTGAAGGATAGATTTTCATAGATTGGATTAACTGAGAAACAAGAGCTTATTGTGTCAGTTGTTAAGAAGCTTCATCTAACAAGTCCTTTAATAGTTAAATAGCTCACTGTTGCCTTTTTTTTTTTTTTTTTTGTGCTTTGGAGCTCAACTGTAGTAAATACAGAATTATTTCAGCTGTGAAGTAGATTTTAAAGTGTTCCATAAAAAATTTAGTACTTCTAACTCTAAATTATCTGACGTTGTTAATCTGCGTGATATTGAAGTACAGCCTGTTGCTTCATTCTGTACTGCTGTTTAAGTAGAATAGATATTCAAACACAACATACCTTGCAAGTTTGACAGTTCTTCCAGAAGCACTGTGATAATCCACCTGAGGGCTTTGTCCAGTTTGTTTCATAAAAAAGAGATGCAAGGAAGTTAGGCTGAGTGCTGTGAAATGGAAAGTAGGTATGAAGAAAAATTCCACTTCAAAACTTCTTGATCCTCCTGGCACCCTGGGTGATACCCGAGTAAACTGCTGCTACAGATTAGCCCATCTTAGTACTGAAGAATGATATTAAGATGACTTGTTACTACTCATATGTTTTTCATCACTGCCTGTATCACAGCCAAAACTTCTGGCTTAACTCTAGACATCTAGTGGAAGACTTTGTAAAACCTGTAGTTTAATAACAGTTGACATCAGGCCATTGAAAGTACAATGAAGTCCATTTCAGTCAATTCCTGGTAGGACATTGCACTTCTTATTAATGATTTCAATGGCCATTATTGCTTCAATAAAAATAGAAAGCCATAGCCAGTGACAAGAGTAAAGCAATAGACTGTAGTGATCAGCAAATTGTCAAATCTTTTCTGAACTTGTAAAATCAATACTTTGTTGTGTAGTTATGTATAAATAGAACCTCTGTTTCAGCAGACGACTATCTGGTCAGGGAAGCATGTAAAATGTAGAACAGATTTTCTTGGTCAATATAGTTAACTTATTTGTATTGTGTTTGAGAAATAAAACATATCAGTTTAAAACAGACAGCATGTACAATGTTCTATGGTAAAGATTGGAGTTGTGAGCTTAAAACAAAGTCTGCCATGATTCAAGCCAAGCTGCATTGTTTGTACTGACATGCACATCACAACATTTAGAAACTGGGCTATTCATTGTTTACCTTGAGTAGGCTGCCTATTTATATATACTGCAGAAATATATGACGAATTGAGCTTGCTTAAAGTGAAAGGCTCATAGTCAATATCATGTCCTGTGTCTTTAGTTTTACAATACATTCTATCTGTCCACATGTGACTTCACCTGTTGACTCCTTTCTATGTTGAGAGACTGGCCTTGCTAGAAAAAAATATAGATTTTTTTTTTTAATCTCCATGTAATTTAGTGTTGCTTGTAAAATGACAGTTCAAGTAGAATATTCATTATTTTGTCTACTGTTATTTGCTTAAGGAAGAAAAAGATACTGTTCCAAAAATTAAAACTTTGGTGCCATCATACAAAACAAGATAAGGCTCGTGTTACCTATTGCATTGTTCTTCCATGTGTATTCCAGTTTTAGTAGAATAGGTGAATGCTGATAAACGTTCTCCCTATCACTTTTTCCCAAAGGATGAAATTACAGTTTCAAGAGCAATCACGTTCCCACATAAAAATTTGAGAGATGATCTTAAACTTTTCTGAAATCTCAAATTGCATGTATCTGCATTCTGTTGCCTGCATTTAGAAACCAAAGCTTCCTAAGCAAACACTCCTCTGTATTTTGAATTAGTTGATTTGGATACATTTACTTGAGCAAATTTGTGTCAAATTGCTGTTTAAAAACCTTCAGTGCTTTCTTGGCTCTTGAAGAGAAGAGAGAGGGGCCTGAGGGTTGGGAGGTAAATGTATTGGATTCCTCTTTTTCACTTCTCCTTTCAATAGTGGAGTGTTGAATCAGTAGCAATTTCAGCTGATCCTATTTTTTCAGCAATTTTGGATTTTTTTTTAATTATGGAGGCTGACATGCAGAGCTTTTCAGTAGTAACTAGAAAAATGTGACCATCCTCTCTCATAATGGATTATCCTTGTGTTTTGTACAATATATTGTGTCAATGCAATAGAAATAAATGCTGTTTCCACTGAAATGCTGTTCTTATAATGAAACTGTTTAATATCTTAAAACATAGGTTTAGTATTCTGATCCTTACTATAATTGCATTCTAAATCACCTTTTCTGGTCACTTAACTACCAAATTCTGAGCTTTAGATGTTGACTGTTAATGGCAGTACTAGAAACTAAAATAGTCCAATTGTTCCCAGTCTAGTTTATGAGCATGTTCTTTTACACACTTGGAACATATTTCCAGTTTACTAAAACTAACTGCTATTGCAAAATTCCTTTCCAAGCTTACTGTTTCCAATATACTTCAACTTTTGGACCCAAAGACATTACATGAGCCAGCACAGTAGGCAGCTGTGGAGTTCTACAAGCAAGTTGCAGTATACGAACTAATGAAGGATGCTAGGTACTCGGTTCAGTGTTCCTCTCAATTTTTGTGTTAAGACTACAGTGTACTTACATAGAGTGTGCAGCAGCCCTTTAAAAGATATATAGCTGCTACCTTTTGAGGGGAGAGTCAAATGTTGCTTTCTTGGCTATGTTATAAAGCAGTTGATTTGAGGTGATATGGTTGAAGAAGCTGTTAAAAGAACACTTTATCTTACTGCTAGCATTTGTCTTGCACAATAAATAACTGTTCTCAGCTATTCATATGTAGCAAACTCTCTCACATTCATTCACATCTATCTAAATTAATTAAATTCAAACTCTTTGTTTCCCTCTAGGTTACAAATTAACACTTAAGCTTACCTATTAGGGTAACTTTAGGTAGGGGAACACTTTTATCCTAGTTTCCAAATGGTGTCATTTAGCTCTGCAACTTAAAACAATGATTCATTTTTTGAGTTCTTTGATATTTCAGAAGCCCTAAATAAGAATTATAAAAAGAAAATGGATCTCCAGAACCACAACAAACTTGAAGTTGGTTTAAAAAAAACCCTCTACTTTTTGTAACTTTAAGAGTTGAAATGCTGAAGTAAAAAGTGACCTTGTTACAGCTCCTGACAGTGTAATATTTTTAAAGCACATGGTTCCCAGGCATCACATTCCATGACTTTTCTGTTTCATGAACAGTGATTTTTGTTTTTTTTTAAATAATCTGATATAAAAATGCTTCTGCCACAGTCGTTTAATTCATGACGTTGGGGTCCTACTGAAGAGAGATACTACTAAATAGAGGCTAGTGTGAGGGTCTTTTCCATGCAAGCAACTGTTTGTATGTTTTCCTAAGAAGTATTAAGTATATAAATAACTAATTTAACTAAATTACTAAATAACTAATTTAACTAAACTAACTAAAAGGTTATAGGAGATCAAACAGTTTGTTCAGGCCTCTTCAGTGATTTCTATTTCTGCCAATGAGGGAGTTGGTTGAAAATTAGAATTCTACCTTGCCTTAAAATGTCTAATTTACTTGTATGAATAGTGCAGCTTAGTTTCTGAAGCAAAGAAAAGGAATACCTCGAGTATGTAGTGGTTCCAAATACTATCTTTCATTATGGCGAAATATGCAAATGAAAAAATTTTGTATGGTGTTTTATAAGTAACATACCACATCAGTGAAGTAAAATGCTATCTTGATTTCTTTATTGCAAGTGACTATATTTTCATTTGTTATATGCTGCCATATGCAGCTAAGGCTTACATTGCATTCACTTTTTTTAAGCTTATCTTGTGTACATTTGTTATTGCAAGGCAAAATAAATACTTTTTCATTTGCTAGCAATGTTTATAAATGTGGTTTACATAAAATGATGAATCTAACATCAACTGCACAAATCTCTCTTGGAGACTGCCCATAACATTTTATTAACATGACATACTCCTTTCATGCTCGCAACCAATCCGTGTGTAGTGCAGTCATATGTTTTGGTTTTAGTTAAGTTCTGGCTTTTATCAAGTTGAACTACACCGTTTAAACAAGTCGGTTATAGAAAAACAATATTCTTCAGCTTCTGTGGGGCATCTTGATTCTTCAGTATTTCCATGTAAATATGTAAAATAATCATGAATATTTAAGATAATGCATGAGTAAGCATTTACTGGTTAATAGAGACAAACATTTTTTGTGTATTTTTGGCAACTGACTTAAACTGCAACAAAATATACTGTTAATTTTGCAGTCATAAAGTCTTTAATCTCTAGCATTTATTAACAACATGTAAAACTGATGGCAGTTCATACCTTGCATATTATAAGATCGTGTAGAAGAGCTGTAAAGCCAAGTGCGTATGTACGTGCATCCATATGATTGTCATACTTGTCAGATGCTGCTGAAAACCACTGATGGAAAGATTTCTTCTTACAGTTTTAGTGCTTTATGCTTGCAGATAGTTTGTGTTGCCTTAGGGGAAAGTATGTTAGCACTGTCCTACCTTAGGCCATAGATTAATACAAACCTCTGTGTGTTGGCATGCCAATTTAAGAAGCCCCCAGCTGGCTCATTCCCACTTTGATGCTGATCTCCTTGTTGTTCCTGTAAGAATGTTTGTGCAGCAGAGTGGATTGGGAAGCTGCTCCGGCTGCAAAGTAACCTGCTTGATGAGTGGAGGTCCTGAGAATAGCTTGGTTTCTGCGCGTGTCGGTTCTGAGTCTTGCCTTTGATGCTACTTACAAGTTTGCGTAGTATAAGAGAATCTTTTTTGGAATACAGATACTTATCTGTCCTGCAGGCGTTGGAAACACCAGACGTTCTTTCACGGAAAATCAAACGGTAGTTAAAATGAAAAGCTCTGCAACCTGTGCCAAACTACTGAATCACTCAGATGATAAGTTCTAAAGGAAAATGTTCTGTTCCAGAATACAAACTGGACTGAGCACATTTCCTCATAGAATTTCAAACATTTACTCTGTCAAAGTTAAACATTTTTAAAAAAATAAAACCTGATCACCTATATAAGGACATACTGTTTTTGTCATTTTTCCCTTTCTATTAACAAACAGTATGTAAAGGATAGTTTCCTTATACACAGCCTTTTGCTAGAGTCATGTTGTTCTGAACTTTAAAAGCAACATTTAAAATGGTAGCTGATTTAAATTTTCATTAAGTTGGGCATCCTGTTGTTTTTATTCCAGAAAAAATGAAATAAAATACTAAAAGTATGTTAGTCAGACTACAAAGATAATTTAATTTTATTTGGTATTTTGAGTATATACCATTTTGCAGGTGGAAAAAGTACCAAATATTTCTAGGAAGATTTCCAAACTAAACTTGATGGCAGGTTTTGAAATACAGAGTTTGTTACTGTGGGGTGATTGAAATAAAAGCTTTCAGAAACATTACTAATACAAACAAGGACATTATCTGACTGAAGCAATGGTTTGCATGCCATATTGCTTTCTCCAGCTTGTGTTCTCAGGTCTGTGTTTTACTCCTGGGACTTGTGCAGGAATGTCTCGGTGGTGCAGCAGCAGTAACTCTGTCATACAAGATTGGTATAACACTAAATACATTGAGAGATTTTTGAATGAGTGTGCAGTACATAGGTAAGAGTAATATATGAGTAAATGTATGTGCTTTAACTGTAGTTAACCCACTGCTATTATGGTTTTAATCATTAGATTTAGAAATCACATATTTATATAATAAAATGACATTATGTAATCTATATATTTTTTTCCAAGTTGGCACTTAAAGCAACTTTAATGCTAATTTTTTTTAAGTATTCATATATCACAAAGTGTTTTGCTGATTTTCAGCATTCACTCTTTTCCTGCTGGGGAAAATCACAAATCAGTGCAAGAAGAAAAGGAGGAAATATAGAAATTAAATTTAAATTAGGGAAAACTTACATATTTGATATACTGTAATATATACTGCAATATTTGATATACTGTAACACATCTAATAAAAAAAAAAGTTAACTATGTGGTTGTTTAATTGAAAAACTTCTCACCAGTGAAAATATGTTGAGGTTCTGCAGCTGTTAATATTAGTTGATCTTAAGTATTAAAAAAAATGGCTACTTTGATGTAGGCAGCAAAGGCCTATGGCTGTCTGGATCTAGCAAAGAGTCCAGTCTCGCTTGCCTTTGACTCATGCAGAGGTGTGGTGTCATAGGTATTATAGCAGAGTTTACCAGGAAATAGAAAAAAAGTATGAGAAAAAACTATTAAACTAAGCTACAAGACCATATAGCAACTACCAGAGAAATCAGAATTGGCTGATAGATATTTTAGAATACTGTTTTTAAAAGTATTTGGTTGAAAATATGGGAATGGTTTTAGTTAACGTGTTGGGTTCACTGAAGAGTTTTACACTGGGTTTTCTTTTTTTTCCATAAGTAGCAATTCGCTAGATAGTAGAAGTTACTTTGACCACTCAATGGATATATTTATGTAAATTGAAAGAAAACAAATATTGTAATTGCATATTAATTTGTGGCATGGATGGAAAATGAGATCTCTTTTGTAAAACTATTTGAAAAGCAGAGGCTATTATTTAGTTCTTGAACACACAGATTTCACAAAGGATAATTTCCATTTGATTTTTCCGCAGCAGTACTAAATAGCTTTGACTTGGGTAAGTGAGCTTACTTCCGTGTGTATGTGTGTGTGTTGATAAGCAAACTATACAACTTCGGTAATTTGTCATGAAATGATTCATACCGCAGCTATACTATTGTTTTATGTTTTTTGTTATAATTTGTATATCGGATGTTTTATAAATAACATAGAAAATGTGTGTCTCCTTACATAAAACCATAGGCTGTTCTTTGCTCGGAACATTTGAAAGAAATTTAATTTATTTAAAATGGAGAGTTAATCAATGTTTTCTTCATCGGTGGCATTACCAGACAATGTACAGAGGAAAGATTTTAAACTGTCTAGATAGTTTTCAAAATAAATACACCATATACGTAATAGAGATCTATTTGATCCTATATATCATCAAGAAGGAAATGGAGAGTAAGTGTTTTGCCTTTTCCGATGCAAAAAACAGGTTGTCTCAAATGAAATGAATTGGTGGTAGGTTCAAAACAAACAAAAGGAAATGCTTCGTCATGCAGCAGGTAGTTTAGCTGTGGAAATGTGCTAGAAAGTAAAGTACATTTTCATGTTTTATATAGACTCCAAAAGTAATTGGTCTAATTGAAAGAGGAAGAGTCTTGCTTCCTGAGCTCTCTGTTATGAGAGCCAAAGTATGCGGAACGACTATTGGAAAAGCTTTGTTCTCTCTGGAAGACTGGTAGTGAATCAAGACACTTCTGAATCCTCTTCCATTAAAAGCAAGTATCCATATACTTGTTTACAAAGAACAGTAATTTAAAAGTGAATTTTTATAATTATACATTGGAAATGTACCATGAAATATTTAGGAGGACAGCCAAACTCTAACTATGAAGGTTTTTAAGGAACAGACAGCTTGAGAATGAAGAATAAAATGTAATGGCATGGTCAACTTTAAGGATTTTGGAGAAATTGCTGTGAAAAAAGTTAATCCTTTTTCCTAATTTTAGTCCTTTTAAACTATTATTACATAATTCACTTAGAAGATTTTTGTCTTGGTTGACATATCTGATATTTCCACAGCTGTGTTCAGTATTACTCCTTTGAGAAAACTATTTGTCTTGTGGAAAAAAATAAGTCACCTTTTATATATTTTCCCTATGAATTGCTGTCGTATGAAGAGTTCCCATAGAGAAACATGGATCTACTTCAGTAATACTGCATATAAAGCCTGCAGCTTGCTGTATGTGCACTCATAATGCTGCACATTTGGAATGAAAATTCTTTTTTCTGAATTCAGCAGAACTGCTTAAAAGTACTTTATAGAAAACAAAGTACACTATTATCTGGCCTTGATAACTCAGTGCATGTTAATACAAATAAGCTGAATCAGAAGCTATGAATTATACAAATATTTGCATTCAACAACTGTGTGGAGATCTGTATCCTGTACAAAGAATTAAACACAAATGAAAAGCAAATTCCACCAGACCACAGTAATCATTTAGTCAGTGGCTGTGGGAAATTCTTTACATAACAGATGACCAAAGAAAAAATTTAGAGTAAGGTAAATGTTTTCTAAGATGAACATTTTAAATAACACGACTGTTAACGCTTGAAGTTACTTTGATTCATAAATCCATGAAAAAAATTCCATTTAATGAAGAGTCAGGATGGCTCAAAAAGACTGGAAGAATATTGCTTTGGGGAATTCATTCAACTCTTGAGTATTTAGTCACTTCTTGTAGAAGTTATGGTTGGCAGAGTCATAGAATTGGGTTTGAAGCACAAGGCAAGATCCTTGTCTTTTAGCATTAATAGGAAAAGAGAACAGCTAAATCTTTTTAACTCCCAAACACAGCCAGTTTTTTGAGTCCAATATAACTGTTGTTGGAACTAATTAACTGCTTTGACCCTAATACCTAGCATATTTTTGCGTATTTTTGCCTTCCCATAGGAAAGAAAAAGCTGCTGCAATCTGAGGAGGAAATAAGGTCTTCCAGTTAGCTGGGGTACACAACAAAACTTGCCCAAGCTGACAAAATTAGTTTCTGGATATATAGCTTTGAAATTAGTGTACGAGGTAAACCTCACTAGGATGACAGGATGGCAACATGAAAATAAGTAAAAATGACTTCTAGTCACGAGACAGTGGAGCTTAGGGGGTATCCTTTTGCATTCCCAGCTATGGGTATCGATGAAAGACAGATCTGTGGAAATACAGGTCAAACTTTACTTCCAGGCTCGGGGAGTGGCTGCAGTAGAATGATTCATCTAAGCCGGGGGGCTTCATGACGGCGATACAAGTCTCCCTCTGTGTTCTGCTCTGGGTAATGACAGCAGGTAGAGTAGTCACCAGCATTCCAGCCCCCCTTGCTGGTCGAATGGGATTCCCCTCCCGGCATCGATATCTTGCAGTATCCTGGGGAACTCGGGCCCATGATGCCCAGTTCGTTGGTGGGAATTTTCAGGGTAGACGTGACTGCTGAGAAGGGGTGGTTGTGTATCGCTCGCGGAAACTTCACAGCAATGACCAGGCTGCTTATTGGGAAACTTTATAAGCTGTGTTCACAGGCTGATAATGGCAATGTGCTAAACCGTGTTCAGCAGCAATTAGACAAGGCTGTCTGTAAAGTATGCAAGAGCGTAAGAACAGCTGTACTGGATCAGATCAGAGTTTGCCTCTTCCAGTCTCTTTCACAGTGACCAAAAATAGTTCTACAGAAAAGGGTATTGCAGTTCATGATGTTGCTTTGCCTTTGGTTTCCTTGAAACAAATAAGACTGCGATTTTAAGATGACTTATTTCATTTATTTCTGAGATTCACCCTGAGACGGTTTGATTTTCTTTTCCATTCCTGATCAAAACATTATATTTTATTTCAAGTTTTAAGTTAAAAGTACATTTATTTGTTGGGAAGGTTGATACCATAATGCTAAGATGTCTTTTGGTTTAGTTTTGCTTTACTATCTTGTGTACTTCAGTATTAGAAAGGGATGATAATTTGTCATAAATTGTTTTATGGCCTGACCAAACATATTTTATGTAGTACTCATCTATGTAAGTTCTTTTAGGTGAGCATAATGGTATCTGAATGTTTTTCCAAAGGTAATAAAATGATGTAGTAACTGTTACCACTTGTTCATCTTGCATCCTACATAATGGGAAATGTTTTTGAAATGTTCTGTTTGGTATTCTCTCTTCACTCCTTGAGCTGGAAAGGAGAAAACAGTGCTAAGTCTTTATGGGTTTATCCTTATGATGTTTTAATGTGGAATAATGTGTTTTTAAGCAAGGATCTTTAAATGCGTAATGACACTTGGATGTAAGTAACATCAAAGGCATGTATTTCATTGATTTTCAGCATAGTACTTGTAATAAAATTGTTAAAATAACTCTTGCTAGCATTTGAATATGCTGCTTGATGCCTGAATTAGTATAAAACTTTTTGAAAAGTGTATTCGTTTATTAGAAAATTAAAAAGCTAAATGCATTTTGATCAAATGATTATTCCAGATTTCTTTATGTGGAAAAGGAGATCTGTTTAATACATCTTAGAGTTTGGTAATTGACGTCTTCACTACTTTTAGACGGAAAATGTGTTCCAACATTTTTCCACAATATTTGGGCCTTGCAACTATACAGAAGTTGTTGACATCATTAAACCAGATCTCCTATTCCACATCTGCTGTTTTTTCCCCATTTAAAATGGTTTACAGTGCGCCAAGAGAAATAAAATCAAAGCCTTTTCCCTTGAAATAGAGTGTTTTGGATTTAATGGTAACTAGCTGTAATAGAAGGGTAATGTTACTAAATAAGGAATAACAGCAGGATCTCTCTCTTTTGTTCACCAGAAAACAGTCATGTATGTCTTTCAACTGAGTCAATCATATTATGATTAACTAGCCTTTTTGGATAGGTGTTAGTAACTTTGTCACTTTTCAAGAAGATGGTACTACTGTTGTGCAGGTTTTACTCCAGATGAGGCTAGGGAACACGTTTGCTCTCTTCTGGTCCACTGAATCTTTAAATGTTTCCTACACAACAGCTCTAAAAGTAGATCTCTTTAAAACTATGCACTCTCTCCAAAGTAGTCTTTATCTCTGTGGTTAGGATATTCTACAAGAAGGTCATAGTATGGTTCCGAACCCCCTTTTAGCAGTGATTTGAACTGAATTTGCATCTTCCAAAACTGCATAAATAATTCTAGCAATGAGTGGTTGTACAATAATTGTAACAAGTGTTAATACTGCATGTTTGTTGTTGCTTTCTGCATTTTAAATAGAGGTGACCTTTAGTTGGTTGTTTCAGGCTGTAAATCTGAAGAGGATCTAGGCAGTTCCCTCCATTGTTAGGTCTCTACACCTCCAAATGAGTAGTGATTTTTGTGAGTTACTTTAGGAAGCTTCCAGTTTCCAGAACACCAGCTCTTGTGCAACTCTTACAAATTTATCTACAGGCTTAACTGTTTTTTAAAAATTGCTTTATGAAGAAAGTCATCGTGTTTATAGTGTAAAATTGTTTTGGTAATATTTTCTCATATTACTGATACTTTACTATCTATAATCTTGTGTTCTCTGAAAATTGTGTACATGAGAACATAAACACAGTACTTCATGTCTTCCCATGAGAGTTTCAACAAGTTAATATTTGTATGACTATACAACAGAAGGGACCGACTGTTTGTTTTGTTGCCATAATACAGCAGTTTAAAAAGTTGTCACTTTGCATGCTAGAAGTTCATTGTTAAAAGATATGTTAAAAGTATATTGACATCTTTCTGTAAAAGAGCAACCAAATTGTTGTAGAGAAATGATGAAATCATGCTTTTCAGTTCTGACCTTTTCATTATTGAACGCTCATTTTTTATGTGCAAGTATGATGCATGTTTCAGAATCAAAATTCAGAAGTGGTATCAACCACTCTCTGCAGGGTTATGTAAAACAAAAGGTATCGAGTGAAATTCACCTTGTGGTTTTGGATTCTTACAAGGCTTGTAGTCACCCCTCAAACTTCTTTTTCAGTCAAAGCTGAGTGACTTGCAGTTTTGGCAGGAGGGGATATCTTTTCTTCTTTAACCTCCCACATTTAAACTGAAATGGAAAATGGAAAAGGGTGTGTACTGTGAGCTCTACGTTTATGGGGACTCAAAGGTTCTGACAGCCTCAACACAAGGAAGCAATAAAAGTTGTCTCACTGTGATATCAAGGGAGACATTTGATGTTTCTTTCTTCTGAATCTTTTTTTTTTTTTTTTTTTTTTTAAGAGAAAGTGCTTGTACCTTATCTTAGGGGAAACTTACTGCCTCTAATCATTGCTTCAAATTCAAAAAGGTGCCCTAGCTTCCGTGATACCAACGTTATTTTGCTGGACACCTTTGCAGTTTTCATCCTACTGGATGGGTATGTCCCTTTGCGCAAAACAACAGTTCAGGTGGATCCTCAAAGTTCTATTGTCATTTAATTGGTGGAAAGATCCTGATAAATAAAAACGTGCAAATTTCAACACTTTTTCTATTAATAAGTTGATACCTGCAAGATGTTTTTTGATACATCGACATCATGCTTAACATCTGTGAGCTTATAGCGGGGACCTACCTGAAGGATTTAGCAGGCCTTGGCCGAACTCTTACCTATGATGTATGAGCCAACAGTGCAAATCATGGCTTAGAAATATACCAGACAGAGAGTCTAAAGGCCAAATATTCCTCTTACATCACAAAGCGTTAATTATTACTGATACTGAATCCTAAATTTTGCTATTCCGGGTTTCCCACTGACTTTAAAATATCTTACCCTCTTTGTTTCAACATCTACATTACATCTTTGCATTCAGTTATATTACCTTACATTTGTCTGAGACTAGGTTACTTAAGGTTTACTTAGATTTTCACCCTGCTAAGGAGTATCCTCTCTGAAGTGGTTTGAAAAAAAAGACTAGTGGGATATCCCTTTGAGGTCTTAGCAACTTACAGCTTGTTCTCTCTTGAATTTATCTGTGAATACAGATTGCCACTGCACCCACATCTGGAGGACAGGAGAAAAGAGACTACTTCTGTGCATCCACCAAGTCCTATTTTGTTTCAAGAGTGTTACTTGGTAAAAGATTGGCTTAAAAGTGTTCTTCCTCAAACTGTATTTTAATCAGGAACTTGCCAAATTGGAGCCACTGAGTTTCCTTGGGCAGTCATTATTCCACCTATCTAGGAATAATTTGAAGTCTCTCCAAGTATTTCAGTTGAATTGAAAAATCAGGTGGTGCCTATTTCTGTAAGACTTAGCAGATTTTCAAAGGACCGACTTCACCGGGGCTCAGGAAAATTATTTCAGTTCCATGAGATGATCTGTCTAATGGCTAAGCAGGGTTCGGTCCATACTATTTTTGCAAGACATCTAAGTGTGATAGTACTTTAACAGAACTGTATTTCATTCTTAATTGAATTGCCATTTTGAAGTATGTTAATTTAAAATGTGAACCTGCAAAAATTAGATATCTGCTCATACATATTTTTAGAGAAGAAACAGTTAAGTGCAGGTTCTTTGTGTTGAGCTGTTCTTGCATATTTCTACCTGCTGATGGCCAAGAGAGTCTGATTTTTGTTCCCTTATTTCTCTTGACCAAGGGGTAGTCGGTTCACCTCTGTGTCTTACTGTCGCCAGCTATAAAATGGTGACAGTACTGTTTACTTTCTTTGTAAAATCCTTCGAGGCTTTTGTTAAAAAGTAGTGGGAATTTTTTATGAGAAAGCCTGTTTCGCTTCCAGTATAGTTGTTAATTTTGAAGAGTGAACGGACTTAAATTGTTCATATTTGACATACGTAAATGTTATTAGAGTTTGCTTATTTCTGAGTAACCATCCATTTGTTGCATACCTTCCATCCCTGGGCTTCCTTCTCCTTGCTGGTCTTCTGCCTCTGCTGCTGTTGTCTTCTGATTCCAAAATGTTTCTCCTTGAGCCTCTCCATTTCATTGCTGTGGCCTTATATTTGCATCATAACTGTCCCTTAGGTCATGTTATCAAGTACTTCTGGTTGGAACAAGTTATCGCATAATGTATGTAATCTCTGACAAGCTTGATATTCATTGTGTCAAGTGAGCAAGGGGAAAATCCTAGACAAAACTTGCATAAAATTCACTTTTATGAGATTTTTAAAGGGAAGAGGGTATAGTAGGGAAAAAATAAGTTAATGATCAGACTAAATCTTTAGTCGTGTGTATTTTAGGAGTAAGCTTTATCCCATGCATGTCCAGTGGAGATTTTGTAGTAGCTCTCATAAGATCCATCTGGATGTCTTGAAAAAAGATTCTGTTTGAATGGAAAGAATTGTACGTAGGGGTATCTCCTTGCTCCTTTCACAACATCACGTCTGAAATAGGAGCTGGCAATGGCAGTGTAATTTCCTTTTTCTTCTACAACAGTATACAAGAAAATACATTATTCTATTTAACGAACCGATGGCCACATAACAATTTTCATGTTTTTTTCGTAATTTATAGTTGTCATCATAGTCTTCATGTTTGAAATTATTAATAGTAGCAGCTGATTAATGAGAGTTCCACACAGTGTTTTGCTTAAATTTATTTTAAGAATACGTAAAATGGAGTAATACAGAAGCTTGTTTACCTGGAAATCCTCCCTTGGGTTAGTCTGTATATTCAAAACAGTACGGCTGCATTTTTGAAAGCAGTGCTCAGCAGTGCTGCAGAAGTAAGTCTGAAGTTATTTAGCAATAAACTAAAAGCATATTTTTAATAATTTAGCTTTTTTTACTGTGTCAAAAAAGTACTTGGGATCTTAATGATGTTTGACAGACAAAGATGAATTAGCCAAAACCGAAGACAAGAAAGGATTCAAATGTCGGGAATGCACACACAGTGAAATCAAGCCATCTAAAACAGAATATCATATGTATAAACTCAGCCTGCTGATTTGACCATTCTTCACCATATTTACAAAATCATTACTGTATGATTCATGACCATATTTTACCAAACAAAATATCCAAAGAAATCTTTTTACAGAAGGCCACGTATCTTAGTATTGTTTCTTACAAGAAATACATTATATTTTGACTGACTGCAGATAAGTACTGTTGTACCTTGCAGGTAATAGTTTATTTGAATAAGAGAGAACTTGGAAATAGAAGAGTGGAATTTTGATTTTATGGTGATTGTTTAGCTCCAGAGAGAACAGAATTCAGCTGTTGCATCCATATATGCTGTCTATAATATTATGCTAAAATTTTTTTGGTCTTTCATGGTTATATGTTGTCTGAACAGTATGTTTGTGCTGATTATAGGACATAGTTATTGGCAGTAGATTGGGATGTGTGGAAAATGCATCATGAAACCTTCAATTCCAGACTGAGGGCAAGAAAATTATGGTTTAGTAGTTGGTATGTATCCTTAGAGGGATTTATGGTGTGCAGTTGATTACAGCACTTAAGAAGTCAATCTCTGTATTGAGCCATTTCATCCTTTGTTCCCATCCATTCTGAAGCAGAAGTGATTAGGCAGTGTACCTCTAGTACTGGAGAAAACAATAAATTTTTTTTATACATCACAGAACAGTTCAGGGAAAAGTGGAAAGTAATTTCCTGAAAAATTACTTGCCAGTCACATGTAATTATTTCCTACCACCATCCTACTCTTATGAGAAAGTACTACAGAATTTAATAAATATGAAACATACTAGAAGTACTTTCATATTTTATGGAAATTCTTCTTTAAAAGAAGAATACTAACTAGGAAATTAAGTCCTTCTATTTTTCAGATCACTTTAGAGAAAGAATACAATATTAAAATCAATTGGGGAAATGCCAGTAACAGAAAGCTTATAAGTTTCATTTTTACTAGGCTCCAGGTTCCTCTGGAGCAGAATATTAAAAATGTTTCCTTTCTCTGAACTCAGGTATTTTAAAAAAATCTTCAAGAAATTGAACTCTGTTCTAGGGAATCAGAGATCGATTTGAGCCATTAACGTCAAATGTATGACTGAAACTGCTTTATCAATATAACCTCCACAGTGGTGATTTATGACTATCTAGAAACTTTCAAATATCCACAACCAGCTGTAAGTGGGAATTAAAATAGGCAATGTGATCCTGTTGATATGTTATGCAATATAAAAATTGGAGCGTGCTGTCCATCGTACAAGTGAATGGGGCCTACCACTCTCTCTGTGTAAAAATTATTTCAAACCTAGTTTGGCTGGTTTGTTTTGGAGAGCTGGCTGAAAACTTCTAATATTTCAGCACAGACTCTGAAGAGCTAGAGGAATTAGTTTCTGTCTGGATGCATCGTTAAACGTTTTTTCCTTAAAATTTGCGTTGGAAGAGAATTTATCACTGCAGGATTTTTGGCAGTAAAGTTTCTCCAGTACTATCCTTTTTTAAAGACATTTGATTGTTGCACTGTCAGAATGTGCACAGATTGAAGTCTTTTATATGTCTATTATAAGTCTTTTATCATTTTTAAAGATGTTATCATTTTGAAGTATTTTAAATTCAGAAACTCAAAATAGAAAGGACCAGGTTAAGTGTTTAGTTATATTCTTCTTTTCTGAAGTCTGAATTTGTAAAGGGGTAACTGGGGGCACAGTTTGATGCGTTATATTTAAGTAGTTCTATCAATCAAAATGAAAATTTATAAGAGATTCTTGAGCCTATATTTTTGTTTAATGTTTGTATAATGAAACTGTATTGGGAAATACAGTCCTGCCTTTGTTAAATAATATACTCTTTTATTTATAGTAGTAAGAAGGGTTTAAATCAGAAATAAGGGCTGTTAGTAACAGAGAATAAATAAAGCTAATTTTTTAGAGATAGGGCTTGCAATGCAAAATTTGGGTGTTTATTTGATCTTCTGTGGTTTGAGAACAACACTGCAATAAGATCTTATGCATGAAAATGCATGTGGTGATAGCTGCCTTGTATTGATATAGTTGTTTTCAAGATGAAGGTGTTCCAAACGTGAATCTCGATCTTCCTCCTCTTCACTGCTGTCATTATCATCATCCTCACTGGCGTGAGTCCTGCAGATGCGTTCTGGAGGGACTGTCCTGTGATATTGTAGGAGGAATTTTATTTTAATTACTAAAGATAACTCACAACTTCACAGTTTATTTCACAGATGCTGTCTGTTAAGAGATTTTAAAATGTTAAATTAATCAGCAAATTGATTTTTCTAAGTAATATATTTATCGAAGACATTTATGTTACTCTAATGTCTCTCCTTGCATTGTTTTCTCACTTATATACTTAGTTTTTCTGAGGAAAATACTGGCCAGCATTGAATGAAAATTCTTCTATATAACATACATAAGATCCTTTGCTCCTGATTCCTTTGCTTTGTAAACAGTACACATCAAATAGAGAAAGAGCCTAACTTAGCAGTTCTGACATGGTTTGATCACCTCGTGTCTCTGCAGACTGTTTGTCATGGTGATGAAAAGCGTGATGCTAAAATGTTTGGCGGACGAAAGGTTCTGGAAAGACTCGTTCATTGGTCGTGAACAGCTGAAGACTCTTGTCACTTTTTTTGTAACCAATTTGGTCCAAGAGCAGGAAAAGCTGGTGCTTTGCTGTGACTATCGAATTTCGCTGCCAATGGATATGTGGCCCAAGCTATATTACAGATTAATTTTCTGGAAAGAACTGGTACTCAGCATCTTTGTGTGAGTTTTCAAGAACTATGAGAGAGGGTGAAATCACGCTTTTCTCCTGTTATGTGACTCTCAGAGAAAACAACTGTAGCAGAAAACTCAAGATTTAGTTCCTCCTTTAGTTTCTCTGCTTAAAAGTAAGCAGTTCTTAAAAGAAAGCATATCTTTTGTTACATTTATTTTAATACCATCAATTTAACAAAGAGCTTGTAATTACCTTATTTTATTGTTGTTCAGCCTTAGAAAACGTAATTTTTTCATTTCGTCGATTCCAAATGGCACAGACTTTAATTCATTGTGATCCAGGAACAACTCTCTCAGAGAGCGATATGCTCCAAAAAATGATACAGGATCTACTCCATCATCAGCAAGCTTGTTAAAGGACAGGTAGAGATATTCCAGTCCTGGCTTCATATGACCAAAGACATATCCTGGAATTCGTTCAATCTGGTTTCCTATAAGTATCAAGTGTAGTAAAGATTTTGGCAGATAGGAGGGAACATGATATAACTTATTATAAGAGAGATCGATTGATTCCAAGTTCCTGCATTAAAGGAGAAAAAAACTGCAGTGAAAACAATATAATATACTGCATTGTTAATGCTACATTCTGTACAAAATAACACTTAAGATGATTACGAGGAAAGTAATTTTCTAAGAGAAATTTTCTTCTGTTAGTGGAAGAGAATGCATTTTATGGAACATGGTCAGACATAATTACCCAGAGAACAGAAGGAACTGAAGTCATTAATTATCAGTCAAGCATAATATTTTCTGTTGAAGGTGAGGAATCTACTAATATGAGTAGAGAGAAAGGGTTGAATAAAGAGGAAACCTAAGGGACTAATTTATGATTGACATTGCAGAATTATAATAGTTATACTAGAAAACATATAGTAAGCTTGGGACTTAATTGGTTATCCCATTGACATGGGTTTTAAATTTTTTTTCTAAAGCCTGTTTTAAACTGAATTGTTCTTGCGAGTGACTGCTTCAGAGTCATTCCCACGTGCTTCGCTTCCAGAGATGAGAGAGCCATTAGTAACCACATGGTTATTTTCAGTTCAAATCGTTTCCAAATGGAGAAATTGAGAGGACTGCAACCACAGGCTACGGCAAGGTACCCTTGGTGGCCTAGCAACTTACCGGAATATTGCATATGCTTTAGGTAGTGAAATTTTAGAGAACTGGTTACCTTTGTATGAAAGAAGAGTGATTTGGGCTGTACTCTTACTTTAGTTAGAATTACCCGTAACTTCAGTTCGGAGATGTCCTATTGTTTCTGCAGCATGACCCACTTCTAAATTTCAGACTGTTGAAGATTCAGATGGTTGATGATGGACTTACGTGTTCAGCTAATAAGCTTACACAGCCCAAAAAACTTTTTTGTAGATATTGTGATGCATGTAACAGAATCAGAGTGTAAACTGTCTTTGTCAAACTACTTAATTTAGCTTGTGTCTTTGGCGCCGTATCTAAAGCTTCAAAGGAATAATTGGCTGATGAGATGAGCGGCCAAAGTATGTTGGGCAGCTCTGTTCTAGATCAACATTTTTGTGGTCAGCGTTAGGTGTGGGTTTACCAGAAGAATTAAAAGCAGTATAGTCTTTTCCTCCTTTCATTTTCATTGCCTGCTCCGCATGTGTTCTGTTCTTACTTGACTGGGCTGCACAGTCTTCCCTTCAGCTTGTTAACTTATGTAATTACTAATCTAATGAGAAATAAGGCTAGGAAAATATTCAGTTATTTTAAAATTGTGTGAGATACTACATTAATACCAAAACATCAATTAATTGTATGGAATATTATCAATAACTAATGTTCATTTTTGATTGGATGGTCAGAAGATGTACTTAGACAATATTAAATGTGGCACTGATTTGAGCTATATCATTGTTTTAAAGCTGACTCTGAATATTTCCTAGATTATGTAACCTAAGCAAAAGAAACTAGGAAAAATTAGTTAAGGAAAACCAGCAAATCAAAGATGGCCAAGATTTTGTTCAAATTAAAGATAATAAAGTACAAATTTATTTTATTAAAGTACATTATTATAAAGTATATTAAATATACTATTAAAGTACATTATTATAAAGTAAATTATTTTATTAAAGTATTCTATTAAAGCACAAAATTATTTATAATAAAGTACAAATGAAATTTATTTCATTAACTTACTTATTAATAATAGAGAAAAAATAATTATGTCTTAAATGATTGATACTTACTCTTGGTTTATCCAAGCCAAAGGTGCTATTCTGTTTTCTTCTAATTTGTTATGCTTTAGCACTATGACATTTATGTTCCTTGTATGGTTAAAGCAAATTTCTGACACTTCTTCAATTTGATTATTTTCAAGGTATAACTCCTAGAAGTAGAAAGAAAATTTGTGAAAGCAAAATATGCTGTTTTTCCTGTTGCAAAATAAAGATGTAGTTATTAGCTGTCATTCATATTACGTGGTAAAACTGTTAATTTCTAGATAAAGAAGTAATAATCTGAATCACAGTCAGTTTGTAGCTGTAGTATGACTTCCAGAAACAGTTTTTCAAAGCAGTTGGTTTGTTTTCTCATTTGTGAAAATATAGATCGCTTTGAAAGACCTTTTATTTTGCCTAAAGTTGTACAAAGTAAGAGTGATGTATGTTGTGAGAGTGATCAGATTGGCAAGAAGAATTAAAATATTTTTTCAGCTTGAAAAGCTATTAATCAGAAAAATGTTAAGAGTTTTGTTTTCTTAATATTTTTGCTGGGCACTTGTGAGCTTTGAACTTTGCAAAATTTGAAGGAAAATATTTTAATGGTTTACGAAACAGTGCTATGTGTCTTCAAAGTATTGCAATTATAGATTAAGATTCTGAGAATGGCTTGCTGTGTAGGATAAACGTGACACAAAATAAAAACAGGGCAACAACTGAAGTGTGTGAAGGACCTAAAATAGCACTGAAGGCCTGCAGAAGTCACCTCTGGGAAAAGAGAAAAGGAACTCGTAAACTGTTGTCTATAATTGTCTGT
The DNA here is from genome assembly GCF_003343035.1 of Apteryx rowi. Classification (NCBI taxonomy): domain Eukaryota; kingdom Metazoa; phylum Chordata; class Aves; order Apterygiformes; family Apterygidae; genus Apteryx; species Apteryx rowi. The sequence continues at coordinate 168,250 of NW_020448052.1, read as the reverse complement.
AATTTTATTAGGTGTTGGTTTAAAATGAAATGTTCCCAGTGTGTATGAACTGTAGAGAAACTTGACAGGTATTCCTTGTTTCATCAAAGAGGGATGAAGTCAAAAGTGGAGACAGAAGAATGCAGAGGTTGAGTGAACGGTCACTGGAGAACAGCACGCTGAAGAAAAGTTCCTAGCAGTAGCTGCAGAAGAAGCTAATGTTACAGAAAAGATACTGTTAGGTTTGCTTGATTTGATTTGCCTTTTTTTCCTCACATTTCAGACTATGGAAGATCCCAAGGAAGGGAATAAAAGGGAATAATTCGAGGACAGTGAAATGAGAAAGAGCATTAGGAAAGACAGAACTGAGAGAGAGAGTGAAATTAATAGATAACAAGAGTTATTTTTGAAGCAAAGGCTGAGATGAGCAGAGAATGAAATAAGGCACAGATTGAAAAGGAGGAGGAAAATAGCTTCCAGGTGGTGTCCTTAAAAAACCCCAACAAAACAAAGTCCAAATTCTGGGCAGAGGAATAGGATGGGAGACTACCAGAAGGAGAAATTATCTGATTAAAAATTGAAGGATGAGGAAATTGTCCAGGAAGAGCAATAAAAAGTCTGCTCAAAAAACCCCACCAGAAATGAGGAAAAATTCAGCCAAGGTTTGGAACACCAGTACAATTGAACCCAGGCAAAAGGGAAGAGGATAGTTAGAAACAGGCATTAGAAGAGGATTCTTTGGACTGAAATGAGGTGTGGAATTGAACTGAAGTGGCTGAGAACAGCAGATATCTTAGATAAATCAGTGGTCTGGGGGGGTGGGACTTAATAGTAATATTGTAAATTAATTTTTAGTATGCTAAAAGAATAGATAATAGTGACATGCATCATCAAAAACTCCTCTTCATCCTCCTGTTCCCAAAGCAGGGTTAATTATAATGACGTTATTCCTGATAGAGGTTTATTTAACATATTCCTAAAAAATAATTGTCTAGCCAATGGATATAGGAATAAATTTATTCCTATTTGCAATTTTCTTTACTCTAAACTTCTTACATATTTGAAAATGTTGCCAGTATTTCCTTTAATTTTCTCTTCTCCAGACTAGAAAATCTTAGTTCCCTCAGTCTTTCCTTTATGAGTCATGTTTTCTAGATCTCCAATTATTCTTGCTGCTGTCTTGTGAAGTTTACTTAGTGTGGTAACCCAAAGTGGGCAAAGCACTTGCACTAAGACATTATCTGTACCTGGTGTGTTAGGGTATGATGTGTAATGGAACAGTGTTACAGTTTTGCTAAATTTCCTTGAAGACTATATTATTTTGTGAGAGTGTGCTAGAGAAATTCAGATTAGAAGACATCTTTGGGAATGGAGTTGGTATATAAGTAAATTTCTAGAAGTAATAGTTTAATAATAGTAATTAGTGTATCTAGAAACAAATTTATAAAATTTAAATTTACCATCTCCATCTGATGATAGTAAGGCAATAAATACAAAAAATTATGATGAAATGTCTGGAAAAATAAAGCCCCCCCCCTTTTTTTTTATTACCTCAATAGAAGTGGGAAGGCCTTGTGGGATAATTCTAAATTTATTTCTCCCCAGTCGCAAATAAGAGAGACTTTTCAAAGGATAAAAGGCCAAAGGACTGACATTTGCTTCGCTTAGTTTGTTTCCTTCTAATTCCAAGGTGACCAGGTTCTTTAAATCTGGGGAGAAAAAGTTGGAAATTCGTTTAGTTAATGCTGTCTTATATCTTATTAAAATGCATCACATGTTTAAAATTTAACCATTTTAACATTACAAAATTCTGTTCACAGCAATGAAAAAATGTGTTTTCCTAAACAGATTTTAATTTATAATGCCATAGTCATAGAGTTACATTCATTATTAGTCAGTAGAATTTTAGAGATTTACAGAGGGTTGTTCTGTATAACTTTCTCTCCCGCTCAGAATGGGAAAGAAGACAGCTGTAAGAACTGTGCTACCCTTCAGGCCTTATTACTTAATGGTTGAGGACAGATGATGTTTGGATGATGTGGGTGCTGATCTTTGCACAGATGCCCCGTGATCTCCACGGGTCGCCAGTCACTTATGTGAGAATGAGCATGTTCCTCTTCCTTTGGGCTCATATCTTCCTGTCCTTGCCCTACTCCTTTCAACCCCTTTCTGTACCGAGTGCTGAGAACCCTTCATAGATTATACTGTTCCTCCTCCCTGAGGAATCGATCGTGTAGCTTTTGGCCATTCGAATATAGGTCAAAGAACGCAGGGTTGACCCTAGTAGGTAAGTGAGAAATATTATTTCATAATAAAAAGTTCCTGATTCACAAATAATCCAAATAACTGTTTTTACAGAAGCTTTGCATGACTCCTCCTAAGAATGTAGTTTGATCATTTTAATCTAACAGGCTCTCGTTGCCCCTTAGCCTATGTTTCCTTTGCCTCAGCTCAAGCATTGACACTGCTCCACAGTGAGCTGTATCACTAAACTGATCCAGTTTCCACAGGGATCCTTCTGGCAGATTAGAAAATGGAGTAGAAAAATGCAGTCAAATTAGGAAGTGGATGGTACCTGTTTCCTCCTATCATCCCACACTTAGCTTGGCTTAAAAAGATCATGGTTTAGTCTAATTATATACTCTAATTTTCAGGGATGTTAAATTCTGTTCACTTTCATGTAATTTCAAAATATTGAATATAGTTTCACCGCACATAAAGCGATCAAGTTATGGTGCAGAAGTATTATCAACATACTTCAAATCTACTTCTATTTAGCAACATTAAATATGAGCTTCATTGGGAGACTTGAAGTTACATGAACAAGGAAAATGAGATAAAAAAAAAAAAATCAGTCATGTAAATCTTTCAGCTTTTACTGCCATTTGAAAACATGGAAGTTACCAACCCTTATTTTTCTCATTATATCAAAATCTTGTTTAATTCTCCAAATTTTAAAAAGCATGTACTTGTCCTTCAATCATTCTGCTTTTCAAATGTATTTTAATCTTTTGATATGATAAGTATTAATTTCTTTAATACCTTGTAAGGTGTCTTCATCAATGGCATGAAGGCGGTTGTCATTTATTTTTATTTCTTCCAAAGTTGATGGTAATTCAGAGGGAATATGTACCAGCATATTTCCATCCAAATACAAGCGTTTTAGCTTTTTCAGGATCTTAATTGTAGGGGGGAAGAGGAGAAATCAGATTAGCAGGGTGTAAAATATATGGTTAGACATGTAGTGTGGTCATTGTAATCATTTTTAATAAACATACTCATTTTAAGGGTGTTGCAATTTCAGCAGCAGTGCAGTAGTGTCTCGTATTTTGAATAAGAAAACGTTTTTCACCTATCAGTCTAATTATTATTTTCTTTATATTAACTATTAACAAAGGTACCAGTTATGCTAATATATTTTATGAGGCGACGTGTCTTCTAAAGAGCTTGACTGAGCACATCAACTTTTTATGTGGGCCATCCTGCAGCTATTCTGATCATAAGCAGCTATTTTTCTTCTCCTATCTTTGACTGATGTATATATTCACTTACTTTTTTAATTTGTATCTTTATGCAGTATTTAGGAGCTCTAAGCCCATGTATTTATAGGGGTTTTTTTGTATTATGCATTTACTCTGTACTCTTCACTTGTTAGCAAAATGATGAGTTTCTGTAGGTCAGCAAATTTATACTTAAGCATAAAAACAGCAGCTTTTTCAGTGATCTAGGATTCTTGACTTCAACCTGCTTAATAAGTGGTATGAAAAATTGTCATGGCTTAATTTTGATAAGCATACATCACAAATTATGCAATAGCGAGCGTTTCTTGAAAAGTTACTTTAATTTATCAGTTGTATTAGCACTGGAGCCACTGAAGCCTGCTTTCTTCCAATTTTGTACTGATTGCCTGGTGGTGGTATAAGTCCCACTGAAACTTAATTCATGATTGAGAGACCTTTCTAGTCTTTTTTTTCCATGCAGTCTGATTTCATAAAATTTGTAGGAACCTAATTCCTCTATTAAACCTGTTTAAAATCTGCCAAAGTTATTTGGATTGTGGGGAGGGGAGGGGAGGGGAATACAGAGAGGCCTACAAGACGTGTGATTGCAATGTCAGGAAACAAAAATTATGATTCTATTTGTTGTTCATATGTTTTTGTATTCGTCTTCCCTGAAAAAGCTAGACTTTGATGCCTTACTTCCATGTTTGAGTTACGGCTTGTGTGTGCTTGTTTGCATCATACAGAAATTATTATGGGACTATGTTGACTTCAGGTGAGAAATATGTAGAAGCAGTCGAATATGCTGTTACCATGTAAATTCCTCTTACAAGAATAAAAGCAGAATATAGAAAGATTCTTGGAATATTCTATGAGGTAATGGCTTTTCTTTTAGTAAGCATCTGCACTTGAAAGGTTTACATTAAAGATAGTCAAGAATAAGCATACAGCTGATGTGGTAAACTACTATTGTATTCAGTATGTGCTATTTGATGAAGTTATGTTCCAGATTGTAGTATTTTTTGAAAATGAAAACATTGTAAGCCACAAAAATGGTTTAGATTAATTTTAATTAAGAATGCAATGACACTCAACTGTTACTTGTACATTTTTATAGCTACACCTGTGATTAGAGATCAGTTTTAGATAACAAACATAAGCTTTATGGAATTATTGTAGTAAGATAAAAAATAAATTTATAACTCTTGGGCATGAACATCCAGGGTGTTATTAATGGAATATGAACCCTTCTATTCTAAAGTTTCTAAACTGCAACTGATAACGTATCAGCACAAAATTATTTCTCACATATAATTATTTAGCAGTTAATACTTAGTGAATGTTATTCAAATGCCTCTAGGGATTACTCATAGCAGGTGCAAACTGTTTTAGATCCAATGACTGAAAATCTGTCTCACAGTTGTGGACAAACTCTACTTCAAACAAAAATTAGTCATAGGATAGTAGAAAAAATATGCTTTCTTACTTTGAATGCTTGTGGACCTATGCCACGAGAGGTAAGATTATTCTTACTCAGGTCAATCCATTCCAAATTAGGTATGCCGTTGAATGCTTCATCTGAGATGGTAGTGATAATATTTCCTAGGACAGAATTCAGCAAAATAGTTTGAATTATAAATTACAGTATATATCTGAGTTGTGTATTATTGTACATGAAAAAATATGTTATGGGGACAGTTGTATTATAAATAGTCATTGTACAGATACAGTCCTATTTGTTGTCTTTCAGGCTTAGCTGTAAAATTCATTCTAATACATTTCTATGATAAGAAACTACATTGTGCTAATGCTAATGTTGCCTGGATTTGAGAAGGGATAACGTTAAGTGATGAGAAAAAATAATGTAACTTTTACTTACCTGTGAGGTCTAGACTTGTTAGATCTGGATCTGTGATTGGTGGTATTTGTGTAAGTTTGGCGTTAATACAGCTTACTGCAGCGTCCAAGATGGAACATCCGGATGGCAAAGGAGTTTCTATGGGTGGAACAGGAATTGGGAAATGAGGTGGCACTCTGAAAGCATTACCTCTTAACACATGTACACTGTCGTCATCTTCATTGCTTTCATATTGCATTCCATGTTCCACAACTCCCTCTTTTATTCTTTCTTTTTCCACTTTATTTATTTCTTCTTTTTCAGTTTGTAGTTCTTCCTCTTCATACGATGGCCTTCTTTCTTCATCCTTTCTTGTGATAGGCTTCTCTTCTTTGCGATAAGCTTTCTGTCGATTCTTTTTGCCTTTTCTTTTTCTTTTCTTTTCATTCGTTTTAAGAATCTCTTTCTCTTTAAACTCTACCCCTCCTGTTCTAATCAGTTCATCCTTTTCACCTTGGGTATGTGCTGATGACCGTATAACGGAGTCGCCAAGGTCATTGCGTTCTGGAGAATCACCAGACAACTCAGTTATGTCATCCGTTGAAATAATACTTGGATCCAAAGGGGAGGCTGACCAGGATAATGAGAACAAGAAAAATTGTCTGATAAGAGGATATGAAACTGAACTTAGTTTTAGTAAACATTATTCCCTTCATATATTAAAATTCTGTAACTATAGAAGAACAATATTCCCCTTAGAATATGATTTGAAAGAATGAAAGCATGGTCTTAGTAGAAAAGCTAAGTAAAAATTCAGACTTTGAATGACTGATGAATCATTGAGCCAACTATGTAGCCATGATTCATTGCAACTCCAGAAAAAAGAAAAGAAATTTAATGTGGCCTTCACTGAACTTCCTTTCTAAACTAATGCATTAGTTAGCTTTCTATGTTAATGCAGGGCTCCAAAGAGGAAAAAGAAAGTGTCTGGAAGTGGGAGGAGGGCAATTCAAATAAAATCCGCACAGGCTAAGACTTGCCCTCCAGTGCAAAGGACTGCCGGCTCTATAGATGGCTCTAGGTGGAGAGCTAACCAGGGCAATGTGTTAGGTCAATTACCAAAGTGCAGTTTTTACTCGTATAACAGGGCAACTCAAAAGGAATTCAATTGTTTTATTCAACATGGCTATTAGTTCTGCAGGTAATTTCTATCCTGTCTCTGCTCAGTGCATTTGTCTCATTCTCTTGTGCTTGCTCACTTCTCTGAGGTCCAGTAGTTTGCAGACTTAGGGCGTTGGGAGCAGGGGACGGAAATCACATTTCCTCTTCGTCTCCTCTTTAATTACTTTTCTTTGTAAACGTACTCTTTTTGTTTACATTTTTATGAAGCACAGCTTGGTTGTATTTCTGTTCATATTCTGAGTAGACTGTTTCTCTTCTCTTGTCTCATATCAAATAAGTGCATGTGTTTTAACACTCTCAAGAAACTGTACTTATACAAAGATTTACCAGTCTGTAAACTATATTATTTGCATGTCTAATATATTAGTAAAGACTGTTACACAAGACCTGTATACATTGATGTTGGATATAAAATGTAACCAGATGTTATTTCTTGGTATGGTTCCTATAAGTAGTATTTTGTAAAGGTGGGAGGAAAAAAGCAGAAAAGGAAAATACTCACTCACTCACTCACTCACTTATTTTTCCTATTGCAGACTTAGCATCTTTTTTCTTTAAATATTAGCTCAAACTAATCCAACAGCAAGGGTTCTCAAAGAAACTGGTCAACTTTTGTTGACGTTTTGAAGATCAAGTATATCTAACTGCTCTTAGCACATAATTCAGGACTTGTTTTCCCTATAAAAGGGTTGTGTCTACCTTTTAATCCTTGATATTACTTTTAAATGTAGCTTTTACGTAAGGGTTTGTATGAGGAAGTTTTTAAAATAATAAAAATATTACAGTGTACTGTACCAATATCAGAACAAACCGGGCAGCATTCTCCTGCAGGTATAACAGTGGTGGGACATTTCAGAGGATGGCACGTGGTTGTATCACATAGCACTTTTCCTTTGGAACACAGACAAGTAACGCAGGGCTTGGGGGACCAGACAGCTTTATCGTACATGATCATCCCATTAGCTGTGCAGTGCCCCTGCTTTCCTAAGAAAAAGAAATAAAAAATTAGACTTATACAGCTTAAACTGAAATAAATACAACGTTTATTAAACCTTTGGGAAGAAGCACTACTAGTATGTTCGTACTTTGAAAATACTGAAAATATAGCCTATTCTAAGCATCTTACTCCCTTTAAAAAAAAAAAACCTGTATTGTCTTCGGCTAATTAATAATCTCTAAGCTCTGTTTGGTTCTTGGCCTTTCAGCTGTGAAGGTGATCAAGGGGGATGCGCAGAATTAATGTCTGTATAGCTGTTACCCCATTACAACTTTGTAGTGAAAACTGAGTGCAGGTTCAATTGCTCCATCTGTCTCAGGCAGTTACCAAAATAGTTCATTTCTGCCTCTCACTAGCAAACTGATGAGGACCCTTATTTGCTTTGTCTCATGAAAAAACTCTCTTGAATTATTCAAATTCTGCGATTTTCTCAAAATAGGAAAATTACATTTAGGTCGTGAGTTTCTGAGTGTCTCTTGCAGGGCAGCTCCTCTGTTCCTCTCCATGCTTAGCAATGGCAAGCAGATGTCACAGATCTCAACAAAAGCTGTACATAGATAAGCTTGAGAAAGAAGCAAAAATTTTCTTCTTTCAATTTAGGCTAAAATGAATCATACAGAACTTGAGAATCATTTTTTCTGGCCCCCTTTCTGTTTCTCATCTGTGCAAAAAGGACACCTTCTCTAATATCTTGCACACGAAATCAGAAGGCTTTGTTAAGGCTTTGTGGGAGTGGGATGTGTCAATATTCACTCAGTGGTGACTGTTCATAGGCTTAATTTAAGTAAAGTCTGTTCTGAAATGGTTGATATGATTGCAAGCATCTCCTTTTCCTGATAAACTGTTTTATCTGAAAAAAACCTCTTTGCTTTGAAAATAATGAGCTTGTGCAACTCACTTGTACTAATAAATACTTTGTCTCCAAAGGTTCTGCATGTGACTAAAAATTTTTAAGATTTCCTCAGAGTACCAGCAGAAATGAAAGAAATGTAGAAGAGATTTATATTGTAAGCTATACTGAGATATTCGGCAGGCAAATTGTTTGGATAGCATCAAGACTTAAGAAGGAAACTATTCCAAGTCTCTCTCTCCTTCCAGTGGCAGAGTCTACCAGAGCAAATGTTTCCCTAAGCAGTTCTCATCCTGACTCCAGGATAAATATTGCAGTTTAGCATGACACCTTTTTTTGTCTTTTGAGAGAGGGAAAGCCAAGGCTGAAATTCTTCATCTAGTGCATATTTTTTCCTATTTTCGAGCAAATCCCTGAGTCTGGTAAGAATCCCTAATCCCCACACGTGTTCCTTTTTTCTTCCAAAGTAATGTAAGAATGCATTTCTGAGGTGTTCATTTCAAGCTGAAGAACCCATCTCTTAAGTTACTTTTTACCTTCTTGTGTATAAATAGAAATTTTCTTCTTTTCCTAGGGATGGTTTGAGTTTCTCCTCCACCAGTATGAAGATTGTCTAATACCATGGAAAAGGTGTTATTTCAACTGAATTTACATGAAAGAGGCTTTCATTTGAGATAGACAAATTGTCTTTTGAAGGACTGTGTGCACAGTTAGCTTTCCCATCCTCTGCCCTGCTCTGAGCTTGCTTTTAAATAGAAGAGTATACTTTTGCAGGATAGTTTCGAAATATCCTGACAAGACTACTGTAAAAGATTCGCATTGAATAGCAGCTTGAAATGTCTGTGAAATTAACATTTTTAATTCAAAATCTGGTATTTTGCAAAGTCCTTCAGGGAAGTCCTACTCTCAGCTTCATAATGAAGGTATTCATTTGCCTTTCCACTTAAAAACCTTTTGACACGAGCTTGTTTCCTAGAATAAAAATTATCAGAATCATCCTGTCTGGATGCTTCTCTATATTACTTAAATTTTAAAAGTTGCTCTTTAGATTTGAGTTACTGTCAAGATGGAAAGGGGGAGAAATTAAGTTTTTGAATAGTTGCATCTTATTATTTTTTCAAAGGCCTAATTAGTCCATGATATGTATAATTTCAGCAGCATAAAGTTGTGCTCTAAACCACTCAAGCTATGTTATCAAAAGGAGGAGATGAACTAGCCAGGGCCAGATGCTGTTTGGCTATGAGTGCCTTTTCACTCCATCCAGGTATCTAAAATCCAGCTGTTTGCTGGACACTTGTTAAGATCCTGACTTTGGTTTTTTATGTGCTTGTCAGGCAGTCGCTTTATTTTTTTTAAAAAATAATCTCCAAAGGAAAAAAAAAACACTACACTTTCTCCTGTTAAACAATAAAATGTCGGGAGGAGGAACATATCTGGCTTGAGATGGAAATGCTTCTGTGCTTTCTCAAATTCTTTTTTTGATTTAGCTACTAGATTGTATCTCAGTTGTTGCAAATCGTGCCTGAAGAAGGATAAAGATACGGGTTGTCAGGACTTGGCCTCTGCAAACTTCCCTAACAAATTGTGCTGATTTCTGTGTACATGAGAGTTACTTAAGAGACAGGACATGGCTATTTGTGTGTGCTCAGAGAGAAATTAGCCCTGTGTTGCACTGCAGAATTGCTGTGTTTTGTCCCACTGGAATTCCCCTAAGCCCGGTGGGACAGAGAAGACCAGCTTGTGATGCTCCCTACGCTTGCTGTCCATGAGTAAGATCAGTGTGGTGGTACGAGCAGGGAGAAGTGAGGTTCAAGAGATATTAGAAATAGTGCAGCAGTGTACCTCCTGTTATCCTGCTCTGCTCGATAGGCAAGCTCTAGTCTGTAAAAGAGAAACATGACTGCAAATTATCTTACATGGGGGCAAAATGTTTGATTTAATTTAATCGGTTCACATTATTTTTATATAGAGGAAGGAAATTACTGTTGATTACTGTTAAATCTCTTCTGAAAAAGTTATTTTTCACCTTGCTTATGATATCTATAAGTTGTTTTTAGGCTAATAACAATAGAATAATGAGTTGGAAGAATGCAAATTAAATTCTGGATTTTGGACTGTGGGTTTTTTTTCAGTTCTGAAGCATGATTAATAATAGTGGTCAATTATTTAGTAGGTTCTGTTTTTCCAAATCTGACATTAACTTACAAAAATTTTGAACTTTAAGAGCTAGACTAAAAAAATACCTTGTGGTTGAAGTCTTTGGCAGATGACCATAGGACTTTTAACTTTGGAAATATGGTGTAAATCTAGCATTAGGTTCCAAATAAAATGAGTTCAGTGGTTTTAGCTCAACTTTTGGATGCAAGTCCAGATAGAAAGAAACAAATCGGGAGGGAGGGAACCACGCATTATTTCAGCATGACTGATGGTCTCTGACAGAGAGGCTGGAATATCTTACATAAAGGGTATGCTATTTATGTGGTATTTTCCTCTGTTTAATATAGAAATTATTTTTAAATGAAAGGTTTAACATCAGTTGTATGTTATGAGAGTAATATTGTATTACACGCTGGAAATGCTATAGTCAAGAGTTCTGCTAGTTTACCCATTTAGACCAGTTACTTAAAAATATTTGATTTGAATTGGTTCATCCTTTCTGAAAATAAGGACTCTAAAGAAATAGTAATTGTTAAGAAAATGTGACTAAGATACATTTTGCCGGCTAAGTTGAGACCTATTCACCTAGTGGTCGTGTCTATTCTGTGACACTCTAAAAAGCTTAAGATAATAAACCCAAGCTTTTTGCTTACAAAAATACACGGTTATTATATTATGTAGAAAAGTGGTAGTACTTTCTTATGTTGTTCATAACATAAAATTGCATATGATATTTTTATTTAGTGTGTGATCTTTGCAGTGCTGGAACGAAAGTATCTATGCTGTTATATCTATCATCTGGAGAGTGGACATGACCCTGTAGTGGTCTTTCACAACATCCCAGTATCTCTTCTTTGACCTTTTAACTTTTTTCTGTGGAAAGAAATGACGTGTTACAATATCTCCATGATTTTTCAAGTGGTTAGTAACTGCGTTTTTGAAAAAATACTGAGAATAGTGTTCAGAATTTCTTGTCTTCAGGATGGATGCCTGGTTTTTAGACTCTTGCGAATCTTAATTTTTTATTTGAGAGTCCTAATTTCCCATTTGTGAAGTTGAACCCAAATCACAAGAGTCCTAGGGCAAGAGTTCTCTCTTTCTTTATAGGACTAAGAACCAAAGAGACACTTAACAACTATCACTTTTCAGTCCCTTTCTAGTCTGGCATTGTTTGAGGAAACTGCAGAGAGTCCTGCTATGATTCCTGAGGCAGGTTTCAGTAAAGACCAAGTGAAATAATGCATTTTTTTGGTTTCCTAAGACACAAAATCCTCTCCCTCTGCATTTCCTTCAAAAAGATAAAATACATTTTAATACAGTGGTGTGAAAACCTCTAGACCTCTGCAAAGGCAAGTTTTATATAAATCATATTGTTGAACTTCTTTTAAACAACTCCAAGTTCTATAAATAGATGGAGAACAGAGTGATCTTGTGATGAATGTGTGTGTAAAAAAAAAAAAAAAAAAAAAAAAAAAATTGCTTTTGTTAGCTTAGTTTTTCCATTGTTAGCATATCTTAAGGAAAGGGTCTTGTTTTTAATGCAAGTTTCATATTGTAGCTGTTACTGTGTGACATTGATTTATTAAAAAATACTGAATTATTCCCAAAATATTGCATATAGTCTTGGTGTTGCTTTTTAAAAATATGACAGAAATTTAGCAATTCGAATGCTACAGTTTTATTGATGTTAGAGCTTCAATGAAATGCTATTAATTGACCTAGGAGGTAATACTGAAGAACAATTCTTAAAATTGGCCTTCAAACTGTCTGGACATTTGAAATTATGAAAATACTACCCCAGAAAAATTTTAATTAGATATAATAAAATGAGAATGTGGAAAAATTGCAGAAAATACTAGTTGCATGGCAAGGTGGGATTCTCTGTAATACTTAAACACGGACTTTAAAAACGTTTCATACGCTAAACGGAATTATTATAAAAAGCAACAAAAATTAGCCTAGTAAAAATGTAATGGGGTTTTATTCCAGTATGTATTGCAAGTAGGGCTAAAATTAAGCTTTTGTCATTTTATACATTGCATTTGAAATCAAGAAAAAAATGGGACCACTCTAAGGAGTCACTAGTAGTATAAGGGTTTTAGTCTTACCTGGTAAGACACTGTAACTTGATTCATGTCCACCCAAACCTATGAAAGAGTCAAACACTCCCATAACACCATCATCAATATTAATAAGAGGTATGCTGGGTACTACAGGAGCAGGAGCCGCAAGCCTCATCCTTGGCTGTCCCCGAGACCTGCGCCCTTCGGAGGAGCTCGCTCTCGCTCCTCTGTAGCGCATTCTTCTCCTTTGCCTCCGAAGAACTGTACCAGCTCCATTTTGGAAAAAATCAGTACACAGAGAGACAAGCAGGAAATAATAGATGAAAGATGTAGCCTGCATGTTTTTGTGTCTCTCAGAAAGTGCCCTGGAAAAGGAAAAGAGGAGGAAATTAGATATCTAGAGAGCTTCTTGTATCATGTCAATCCTATGGTGCACTTTCTAAAGCAGCTGGACCAATGTATTACCATATATAGCTGGTTGGAAGCTGGTTTGAACTTGTTTAAGACCAGTTCAAAACTGATCAGTTTAATGAGTTTTTTGTGCTGGAAGAAAATTGCCCTATGAGAGTTCACCAAGCAGTTCTAATTTGGTGAATCTTTTCACCTAAGCGCCATAGCCAAATTCAAATATGCCTCTGGATAGAAGGATATTTTATTTTATCAACTGGCCACTGAATGAGTCAAATTGAATTTAGGAGTTTGTTTTTCAGTCAAAATTAGTTGTGCGTCTAAAGAGGGACTAGCTAAGGTTGCGTTCAAACAGGTAGAGAAGTCTGTGCCATTAGGTAATTGCAGTTCAGTAATTGGTATTGCTTCCGGCAAGGGAGCTCCTGCGAGCTGTCAAGTTTCTTCCTTTTTCTGATCACTGATACTTCTTCCAGGTTGCCCTAACTTCTGAACAGGGAAACGGCAAAGCATCAGAAAAATGGATAATTCATTTCCAGATGTTCTGCCCCACATGCTCTTGGTTTATCATTCTGTGCTAGGTGTTTTTCACTGGAGGTGGAAAGATATGTCGCTTTTGCTCCCAGATGAGCCATGCATGTGTTTAGCAGAATCTTACTAGTTCTGTTTGGAGGTTCGATTGCAATAGCACTAGTTGTGATACACCACATCTGTGTTTCTAGTGGAAGTTTTTAAGTGTAGGTAGTCTAAAAATGTTGATCTATAATGGGTTGTGTTCTATGTTTACTTTCTAAGAGATTCAAAATTACTATATATGTTGAGCTTCTTAGGCCTCTGAGGGAAAAATGACCTTTCCTGTCACCAATAGATGGCATTCCAGACCAGGGCAGTCAAGATGCAGGCCTGCGTGGAGAAGGCATGTGGAGCAGTGGCTGCGCCACAGTGCAAACCAGGCTGGCCACGTCCACAGTTATTGAGAATTTGTCCTGGTTATTTCAAAAAGAGACTATGACAGGCATTTTAATCACTTTTGTCCTGTAGCCTGTTTACTTTAATTGAGATTGCAGGGACTGAGGATACAAGTGTCCTTGGGATGCTGAGAAATAGCTTTCACTGATGAGAGCTTGATACTTCGAGCACTTCACCTCTGTGCCCAAGCTTAGGCTTGGAGCATGCCCATGGCTTTTCTCTAAGGAAGCCTTGAGGGAATTCAAGACTGTTTTTCCTTAATGTTTGTCAGCTAGGCTTTATATGTAGTCTTGCACTTTGGAGTTAGTCTGCTAGACTTCCTTACACTGTATAAATACAGTATAGTGTTACTTTAGGGACTAGAATTATGTTATTGCCTGAACCAGATTTAAAAAAAAAATTATGCACCTTGATATTTTCTGATTTATATAATAGGTCAAGTTTTTGGTACAGGTTGCCAAATTTTCCTCTAACATAGGGCATGTGATTGATTACATGTTTTTCATGCTCTTCACAGCTTAATTTTTATATTCTGCTTTTTAAATGGGAAGTCAGCAGTAAATAAGCTTAAAAACAGTATGCTTTCACTTTTTCCTAATATTATGGTTTCTCTGTTTATCTATGTTAATTTTAAAATATTTTAGCAAATATATATTAATTTTCAGAATTTCATTAGGCTAAGCTATTATTTTTATTCCCATTTAAAGATAAATCGAGATAGCTGATGTCTTGTGCAAATTCATGTAATGTTTCATGTAATAGTAAGAGGGTTGTGAAAATAATCCAGAATTTAGTATATGCAGGTCCCTTTCTATCCATTAGATAGCCGTTATTCCAAAATGCTATATAGACTATATGCTGGGTTTTTTTATTTACAGAAATTAAAGTTAGTTAACATATCAGGTAGATGCAGGAGCTTGTAGTCTGCATTGATGATATTTGTTCTTTTTCAGAAAGTTCTCATTTCTTAGTACCTCATCTTGCAGGAAAAATTACCTAATGTTTTTGGTTTCTAACTTACTTGCATGGTAATAACTGACTACAAAGTTTGCACAGTAAACTTCTGTTTCGTATGTTGTAATGAAATGTGCAAAGAGGCTGCAGGGAAAACAATGCATAAAGAAAAATCTTGAACACATGTATTCTTTCTGTTAAGCCAGGGACAAATTAATTATAATTACATTTTTATGGGGCACTTTGTAATGCTGTGACTGCAATATCTAAACTACTAAATTATATGGGCAGTTTTTTGGTTGGTTGGCTTCGTTTTTTTTTAAGCATTTAACCATTTGCTCCTGTCATCAGAGGCATAACAATATGACTGAAATACTTTTGCATTTTTTAGGCATCTATTTTTAAAAGTCAGGAAAAATATAGTATGAATTACATGATATTTACTGTACAAACTATGCCTCAGTGTTTCGCCATTATCTTCAATAGAAAAAAAGTGAAACTCTTGCAAATCTAATTGTTATAAAGTGGAACTTGTTTTCATAAAATGCATTATACTTACAAATATAGAAAAAAAAGAACACACCCCACCCCAAAAGAATGTCTGTTTACAAGCTAGACACATTCATATATGTCAGTTTATATGCTATATTTTCACACCAAGTATATTAAGTCTTAGGTGCTGAAAGCTTAATACGGCTGCTTTCCTCCAAATGGTGTTCTTTGCATGCAAAATACTGAGATACTTTCCAAGTTTCTTTTCTTGGCCTATTTAATCAGTCATGGCTCGCCTTTTAAGGCCCAAATCATGAATGTCTTGCAAGAAAAAGGCCTTAAATGCATTGGGCCTTTTGTGCCCATGACTAGAATCCTCAGATTAACTATCAGGAAACTACTATATTTAGTATAGTGCCAGTCAACTTTTAAATCTGGGCAAATTCAAGCTATTTGACCTCAAAGACTTGTAATAAATTATTGTCTATCATAATAAAACTATAGGTAGCTAATATATTGAAATTATTATATTACTGTGTCACCAGATACTCTCAACATGACTGCGTTGCTATGACTTTTTTTTTTAACTTTACACATAAATGTTTAGAACATGCAAAATATGTAGCAGCATCCTTATAACCTTTACTTTGATCATGTAATGTGTTCATTAGTTTGTGATTTTCACAACGTTCATCTCCACTAAGTCCAGTATCTGTCATTTTGCTATTATGTTAATGGAAATAGTTGATTTTTAAAGCAGTGATCCTTTAAAAATACCCAGAATAACAGAATTTATTAAATAGCCTATCTCTATTCAGTCTAAATACAAATATCTTTAAGATGTCAAGGTTCTTTCTCATGATACATCATAGGGGTTAAAGTGATTTATCAGGATTTCCACACACACTTCTTTAAATTGATTGCACAGAAATGAGTTACATTTAGGCATACCAGCAAAATAATTGCACTTTCAGTTACTTTAAGCTTGAAGTGTGTGACAAACATTCATACCAAACAAAAAGCAGATCAACTGGTACTGCATACTTTCTCTAGAAAAGCATTTATGTTCAGTATTGCTAAATATAGCTAATATTACTTCATACATATTTACAAAGTATCAAACGGTCACCGTTAACATGTAGTTTAAGCCATTCAACACCATGTTTTAAGCAGTAATTTAAAATTCAAAACATATTTTACCTTGTAATCTAACCTAACAGCAGATTCTGCTTGGTGTCATTTAGTCTCCAGTTGCAAATGAAACAAAATCACACTGATATCTTTAAAACAAACAGAGAAACAGTAGGGGTTGTTGAAACATGCTAGATGATTCCTTAGTTAAGTCTGAAATAGCTTCTTTCCCTGGGGACAAAGCGCTGCTCTGTTCTGTGTGCCGACAATCGGCTAATACTGCTAGTCAGAGCACTCAAAACCTCACTCAGGGAAAATGAAAAGCAGCACAATGTGTTCGGTCCGTAGGCTGACAAGGCACAGCTGGAAATTCTCTTCCAGTGCTTATGGTCACAGACGGAATGAGAAAATGGACTGTTTTCAAAAGACCTCAAAAACATGTATTTTTTTCAGTTCTGCTTTACCTGTTTAGAAGTCAGTTTCCAGGTGGCATGATTTTAATATAGATTTATTATTTTGCAGATAAAATATATTTTGGCAAGCATAACATTAACATAAATTTTTTTATTACAATAAGAACATTTTTCTTGAATTCATATTTTCTTAATCCACTTATGCCTGTATATCCTATAGTCCATAAGAAACAAACCTTTTTATTGAAGTTTTAGTATGGAAAGTTTCTCTTTTGTCCATTTACAGCAATGATTTCACCATAACTTGTAGCTTATGCATGGAAAATAAAATCACTGAGGCATTTGCCTTTCATTTTTTGTAAGGGTAATTACATACTGAAACACGATACTGAAATGCAGCTCTCCAGAAGCTGCAGTGAATTTAGTAATCCAAGTCTGAGAATGGCGCGGGGAGGGGAGGGAGGGAGTCATGGTACCTTACCACAAGTCCTTTGTGTGCCTTTTCGTGCATCCTCAAGCAGAGTTTCGGTAGAGTCGCATAGTTTGATGAGATGGCAAGTCTGCTGAGTTTCAGAAATGACAAATTTACCTGGTAGATGGAGTTGTCTGAGTTCTTCTGACGTTTAAAATTTGTTGTTGGCTTGAATTAACAGTCTAAGGAATGTTTAGGCAGATAGTTATGAAATGTGTAACCACTGAGTTGACCACAATTGTTAGCTTGGATGTGGTGGAAAGATACTGGGATAAGACATTGTCTCTTAAAATAGGTATTCGGTTTCTATTGTACTTTGCTTTGCAAAATCAAGAATAGAAATATAAACATTTTGCAGTCTATGTGGAGCTGTTTAAAAAAAAAAAAGGGGAAGATGGTCATACTTAACAAATGGAGCTTGCATCTGGAATGAGATAGGGCAATTCAGTACCTTTGATAAGAGATTTGATTTGTAAAGAGGAAAGTGAGTCGAACAATAGGACAATAGTTGTTCTAGCACAAGTGGAAGAAAGAATAGCGCGTTAGATTTTTTCCCTGGTTATGTCCATGAGGTAAGAGACTTTATGTACTTAAATTATGGCATATATATTAGAGACAAAAGCAATAGGCAGCATTCACTTCATTGTATCTTTAAATACTGCTGCTCATGCTTCTGATCACTGTCTCAGGATCATCTTCAGATAGTGTTTAGGCACGTATCTCCAGAAAGCCTGTCTGGATGGACCACAGAATTGCCTGCTAGGCCAATATGGTGGATCTGGCCAGCCTTTGCTGATGAGAAGCTTTGTTTATTGCATATTCTCTGCCTGTGGCATCCCTGATCCCTGAATTCTACCAAATCCTTAAAGCTGGACTTAAAAGTTTAGCCTATATTATTTCTATTTTTTTCAAAGGCCAACAGCTTCCAGTGGCTTTCCAGAACGTAGTGGGACACCATCTTGCCTCACCTGCTAGACCATGCTATGAAAATCTGATATCCTCTAAGCAGATTGAAGGCTCTGTTACAGAGTTATTGAATCTCAGTATATAGACATCTCTCATACAAATATTCTAGCATGAACAGTGAAGCACAAAAGCTTGCTAGTGTTAAGGATCTCAGGTGATCTAAACCAAGAAATAACCTAATTTATTGTTGTTCTTCATCCCTGTAGTTATCTGACAAAACAATGTGGCTTTGCAATCTTAGCAGCAGCTGCTGTTAGTGTGAAGCAAAATGCCTACGAGGCACTTGCTTATCTTTTTCTCAACTTTTTGTTAAGGAAGAGATAATAGAGAAGATTTGAGGGATCTGCAAAAGGCATAATTCCTTCTTCATGGAAAGGATATTACACTTTTCTGCAATTGTGTTTTTGTTTGGGGTGGGGTGGGTTTTTTGTTTTTTGTTTTTTTAACCTTGAAAAAGCACTATCTGAAAATGGTCCGGTGTTTTTTCTAATAATATTTAAAAGTATGTAATGTGAATAATGAAATGTTGTTTTGATATTAGTATTTACATTAAATTCTTTCATGAAAACCTGCCTGTCATAATAACCAAAGAAGAAATACTGAGTGGTCCGCCAAAACCTCAGATTAGAGTGGCCTTGTAAATGATTTCAGACATGTGCAGTCAAGGTAACTGCTGTTTGAGTAAAAAGCATTATGTTGTCCTCAGGCATCTAATATTTACTGTGTTTACGTGAATAATTCACTCAGAGTGAGTTGTCAGCATCAGCTTCATTTGTAGGTACTATTGTGCCTGCCAAGCCCTGTGCATGTCTAGTCATTTGCATGAATTCTGTAATATGTACGTTATTGCCATTGAAATCTCTTAATGTGGAATTGTCTGCTTTGAGGAGTGAAGAGTAACCAGCAGTGATTGCTAATTGAAAAAATATATATTTATTACTATTTTATATATTATGGCAAACTGCCACTAGAGCACTGTTACTTAATAACTTGAGCAAGAGACACAGCATGTGTGAAATTAATGTGGAAGCCTGGAGCCTCAGGCACGAATTCTTCATGAAATCTCTACTTTTCCCCTATAACTTGTTGTTCCTAAATGGACAAAGCTTGCCCTTTTCCTTAGCTGAAATTATCCGGGGGAAATTATTCAAGGAAGTCGTCTTTAGTGAAAAAGAGGGGTTAGAGTTTAGGTTGGCATCAGGTGGTGACAATGGATTTCTGTAACACCTCTTACTATACCTTAATAATAATATCCTTAGGTGACCTTACATCACCTATTTGATGACGACCAATGGCAGAAATAGACTTTTAAGAGATTTGATACAGTTTGATATATTTATTTCTTCTATTTCCATCTGAAAATACATTCTTTTCAAACACTGTTTCAGAGCTCGCTTCTGTAAACATGAAAGATCCCATGAGTTAAAGCAGTAAAATTCCTGGAACCCTACACTAGTATAGAGGATTTTTTTGAAATTTTGTGTATTTCTAGTAATTGTAACTGGTTGATTATTTCTACTTGAGTTTTCTGATCTGGCACCAAATTAAGTAAAAATGAGATAAAGAATTAGAATCTTTTAAAAACTAAAAAGTAGGGAGTTTATAAATGCAAATGTACTTTTTAAGCTGTCCATATAATGTGGATATTGCTTAACTCCATATTGTAAAGCAGCCTAGTTATGGCAATATGGAGCAACAAGTAGGATAATTTTTTCTGCTATCCCAACAAAACTAATTCACCTCAGTGTGTAGCGTAACAATAGTCTTTTGCACCCAAAAGTTGGACTGTTTAAGTATCCAGTGGTCTTGTCACAGAATGGTTTGAAGCTCAAACTTTAGATGATACATATATTCAACATCTTTCCACAGAGATTTAATTTTGGAACTGTATGTAACATCAGTATTGCTCTACATCTATGTATTTGCAGTCATTTCCTCAGACAGCAGTATTAGACAAGACTTGTGGATTTTGTGACATCTATTCCTATACCATGAGGGAATACAAGAATATTTATGAACTAGAGAATAGGCATCATTTTTCTCATAATTATAATGAAAGTGTCAGTGGTCTGGATACCTGCGAGACCCCCTGTGCAGTTTTAACTTGATATCTTTATTTAAGATACCCTGACAGGGCTGGTGACATTGGTCCCTTGATGCTGAGGAAATCCTCTAAAGCACATTACTCTATGTGGCTAAGCCTTAGGTGAAGCACCTTCAAGACTGATATGACTGCCTTGGAATTATTGTCTTCCAGCATGACCTTGAAACTGGGCTTGTAACTGCTCTGTGAAAATACCAGATCAGTGCTCAGTAGCAGCCAAAGAAGCATATACAGCATTAGTAATTATTAGGAAAAAGATGAAGGGAAAAAAAACCCTGAAACTGCAAACTTCATGATGTAACTGTTAGGCACTTGGATCTGGAATGATACTCACACCAAATTTCATCTCCTGGTCCTCCACCTTTATACAGTGTTAGGATTTCAGGATACCCACTCCACCCATCCCGGTGTTCCTTCATCAGTGTTAGAGAGAGCACCCCAGGTCCTCCCTGCCACAGAAGTCGGACACAGGAATGATTGGAGCAGACACAGATTTACTTCTCTGCTCCGAGCTGTGTTGATCAGGTGCAGGGCTGCTCATTATGGACTCCCTTAACAGCTCTGAACACATTATCTGCTTCACCTTACCTTCCTTTTTGCCCATTTTTGACTTGCAAATTCCTTCTCCTTACTATTCTCATCCACTTCAAAATAAGTAGCCTGCCATGGTTTCTCTCCTCCCTGTTGACCCAGTTTTGCAGACTTTATACCCTTATTTAGTAATTATGATACGGTTGCCCTGGTAATTTTTCTCTTGGGCATCAATTCTGTAAAGCTACTACCCTCCCTGCACTCCTTTGTAATTCTGCAATGTTCTGCCTTTTCACGTCGGGCTCTTGTGGGGGGCGTAACAGGTCAGAGTGTACCAGCAGCATACATCTTCCTCTTCCTTTATTACCTGTAGCATCCTGAAGTTCCTTGTGGTAGTGGTGCCACAGGTAAGGATTAGCCACGTGCATATATTCTCAGTTTCCATATCTGCGGAAACAAAATGGTATGTGTGTATTACAGAAGTTATTGGTAACTTGCACAGCTTAATCCTATCAACGAGAATTTGCCAGCTGCACGTGGGGTTCTCAAAACATAAGTACTTAGCCATTACCTTCTCAAATAGAGGTAGAGTTCCAAATGCATTTAACATAATATAACCACAAATGTTGGTAAAAATGTAATCTCATAAGCATTGAAATGAATTTTGGCAGAAGTTTTTCTTTCTTCACATCACTTATCTCCTGTAGTATTTAAAAGCATGGCAATGGTTCCTTTATTTTGATCACGACCAACAACATGCATAATGCTACTACAAAATCTTCTTCTACTGGATATGTTTTTATGTATAAATTTACCACTTCCAGTCATAGAGCGAAATTTTACAAGAAGCTGAGATGTTCTACAGCTCACTAAAACATTAGAGGATGATCCTACTCTGTGAAAATGGTCCCACTTTCTTGCTTATGGTTCACCAAAGGGTTGGATAAGCATTTCACCTCACTAAGCCACATTAAAACTATGCATTTTTCTCTGCTGGTTTAGCAAACTGAATTGGCTCACAGAAGTATCAGGTTAGCATTATAGCCTGATAAAAGTTAAGTCGCAGATGTGTTCTGCTAACTAGTCCTTTTCCCTCTTCCACTTTACACACAAACCTCACAGCAAGCCTGAACTGAAACTCTGTCATGGGTATGTTGTATGGGTTAGGGCCCGTGCTCTGCTTTTATTTAAGCTGCTCTCCTGCGGCTTTAAAGTAGGGACACAGGCTAAGGATGCTGGTGAACAGGGCAACTAGCAAGCTTGTTGAAGCTGTGGATTAGTTCTTGTGCTGTTGTGATTCATTGCAGCATTCTAATGCCCACCAGAACCACTGATGATTTAACTCGGAATACCTTCCTGCAGCAGTGCAGGCGGTGATTTGTGAGGAATTTGAGTGCTGGTATATTTGGGGGGTAGGCTGGAAATCTGAGGATGGTGTTTTTGTCATCTGATCAAATTGTCTTGCTTGTCAGTCAGTCCTGAAGTCCCACGTTCCTTCTTGGCACAAAAAGGCCAAGTGTTTTCACAGCTAACTAGAAAAGACACCTTAGAGACTTGGTTGAGTCTACTGAACCAGGAGAGCAATAGCTGCATGTAGAAAGGAGCACAGCACCACTGATACCCAGATCATTTGGGATAACTTTGCAGCATGACCCCTGTCCTGTCACTGGGCTAATCCAGGTGCTCCAATACATTTGTGGAGAAGGGAATACGTACAGACGCCTTATCTATTGCTCTCCAATGATCCTATTTAACTCACAGTATTGGGTTTTTCTTGAGACATATAGGAAACGCCAACAGAGTAGGAGCCACCTTGTTACCTCATTCCTAATTTCATTGCTGGTCATAGGTATCTGTATATCTTTTTAGTTTTCCTTCTCTTGTTGCCAGGAGGAGTACATTCGATAGGTTGAACTCTTCCACAGTCATCCTTAATTTTAATAGTTTTCTCTCGTTTTATGATCAAGATACATTTCGTTATGCCTTCTGTTTTACTGTGTGACTTTGAGAAGGGCTATGTTGAAGGTGAATCCATTATTTTGTCTGTTCCTAAAACACTGATGAAAATACTATTTCTACAAGTCAAATAACCCATCCACATTCATCCAAATTTAAATTTATTTTTAAAACAAATATAACTTATTTTTGTTTTGTTCATGAATTTGAAAGAAAAGAGGCAGTATTGAAAATTACAGCAGCAATTTTTTAACCTTTCAGTAAAATAAATTAATGTAATTAAATCTTTAAATTACTTGGTTATCATGATGAATCTTTGCAGTTGGTGGCTGGTTTTGGTCAGAGACAAAGATGGAATCCGAAGCTATGGAACTGTTGTTTTTTGTTTTTTAATAAAGCACTCAAGTTTATAGTTAAAAAAAAATAGCAATAGGGAAAAAAACAAATATATAACTGTTAAAGTCAGCACAAAACATGAGATGGGGAATTTGGGATTGGCAGTATGCTGCATTTCTAAGACCTATAGCAGTTACTGCATTCCTTTTTGTAATCAGCGGTCACTAATATCCTTAAGGAAAAAAACACTGGAGAAGGAAAAAATGTTGCAGGGAAACCTTAAGAGAAATTGAAAACAGATTTTTCTCGCATATTAAAAATACTAACACTACATTACACAAAAGCATTGAGTACTTCCATAGCTGGGAATAAACCTAAACTTGCAATGTGAGATGCATGCAAATAGGATGCATTTATGTAAAACGATTGCTTTCCAACTGTAACTGGATCCCAATTCCAGTTCTTCACTGAAGTGAATTGCATATATAAAATACTAATTTCCTCATGAAATTCATTAATGCAGCATCTCAATGTCTCTTGATTATGTTTGCATTCAGCACTACAGCACCATTTTTAATTTGAGATATGTTTTCCTCACCTTGTATCTAAAGTGCCAATGAACAGAGAGCACATAAATTGTGTGCTTTCTGCTGAATATTTTTAGTAATTGCAGAAGATGCATATAGGTACGAATAGCATCTCAGAGAAGCAGCCAGCTGCAACGTAAGGTCGGTGTTTCACATCTCCTGCCTGGAACTGCGTGCATCAGAGAAGAAATGTAGAATTTTGTTTCATTGCTTGTCTTAAGCCTGTTCCCTGTGGGCTTCCAGTGCAGGTTGTCCGCTTGGCTAGAATAAATATTCTAAAACCCTGGCTGTTTTAAGTAAACGTATAAGATTTTCATTGTACTTCTGTCTTTCCTTTCAAACAGTGTCACTTTTTTTTCAGGTTCAAATGTTGACACCTCCTACTATATTGAGCAGTTACATTTCAGCTCTTTGCTGACATGTAGTTTTCCCAAATATTCAGCTTAGCTACTGAACATGACTTTTGTGTGTATAAAATAGCACAACGAACTCGGTTTGGGGTCTTTTTTTTTTTTTTTCATATGCCAGTATTGATAGGTCTTATGTTGTTATTCATCAGTATAATTATGAGGTTTCTGACTTTTTCCTAAGATAATTGTATTTTGCAGCATAACTACAAAAGATATAGTAAATTTTATTTGTCTTTGCCATAGTTTACATAACAGTTCTTATTATCTCTAATTTCTGCTGTGCTCAAACTTCTGTTGTATAAACTGAAGAATAATTACATAAATATTTTTATATTCCTGTAAGTTCTCAGTCTTGAATCTTAATTTTGATAAGTGAATATTTAAGACAATGACACTAATATTTTTGGACATTGTAAGCTTTTCTGGTCTGGGGAAAACCCATCACATTACCAGTATCACTCACATAAATCTAAAGGTCTCTTTTCAGTTCTTGTTGCTCAGAAATAGCTGCTATTTAAGAGACTTTTTCAGCTTTTTTCTTTTGCAAAGACAGTGGGCTTCCCTTTCTTTTGTAAAACATGAATGAAGGATTCAGAATTGTTCAGAAGAGGATTTGAAGGTCATAACAAGCTACCCAGTTGCTAAATTTGTAGCAGACTTTAGCCTCCAGGGTTTTCGTTCGCAGCCTGCCATTGTTTCTTACACTGCGTTCCATTTTCATCAGTAGCCATGCTGCTTATCCCAGACCAAAGAGACAGGGTTTCTCTTAAGCTGTTTAAATGAAGAAGATTGGAGTAAAATTAAAATATAGACAATATGCATATTTTAAATATACAAAATTAGTATGACCGTATTTGTGTGCAAGTTTTGAAATTAGGCTGTTTAGAATTCATTAAAAATAAGAATGCATAATTATTCTAATGGTCTTTTCCTATTTCTTTGCCCTTTCCAAAGCAATGATTTGTTTTCCATTTGCTTGGTTGTGCTTGATTGTGCTTTCTATTTGTAGGTGAAATGGCAAAAATTGACCATATAGAATGGACCAAAATACTTCTTTTATAAGTGAATAGATTGTTTGCTTCTTTTATATACTGTTGCCATCTTAAACAATATAAATTAGAAATGAAATAAGAAAATTAGTACTTGATCTTGCAGATAAAAATCATGGTTTGCGATCTCATCTGGTAGACAGATTGTTGGGTTTCTATGGCTTACTTGTATCGCTTTTGTTGCCTGAAATATTTTCACATTTGTTGGTTTTAATATTAACTAGAAATTAGTAATAGGATGCCTCTCCACTGAGAGACTGTCTCAGGAAGGAAATGTAAACTGATGACACAAATATTTTGAAGCTTTTTAGTTAAAGAGAAGGATTTGTTGGCAGCTGACACAACAAGACACTTTTTAAGGAAAATAACAAAGTATGCTTGTGGTTTACTTCTAAAATATAGTTGTCTTTGCCTGTTGATTCATGTTTTCCCCATTACAAATAGTGGCACCTTCTCCAACTGATTTGTTTGGGTGAATTACAGAAAATTGCAAAAATTACTTGTACAGCATTTCTGTACTGGAATGCCAGTGAGAGTTTAAAGGAGAAAAAAATAGCATAAATAAAGATATATGTGTGAGCGTATACATATTTGTATGTACATATGTATGTATATATATGTATGCATGTATATCTAATTTTTAATTTTTATTTTTAATGCCACTTTGGTATTTTTTTTATGATTTTGACGATTCTAGAGGGTTTTATAACTTCACAGTGCACAAAATTCAGGATTGACTATAAGCTGAACCTCATTATTTCACCTTGTGAAATAATTATTTATGTTAGCTTTATGACCTAACTAGAATTTGTGACCAAACTTGTGCAAAATGGGAGTGAAATGTTTCCTGAAACTCCGACACAGTTCCCTCTGCTTGGCATCTGGCCGAAAAGGTTACATCACGAAATGCTAAAAACAAAAACTTATCAGTTTCAGCAGACTCTATTATTCTGGATGAATGTGGGTGTGTGGTGTATAAACACGTCCTGCTGGAGGAGAAAGTCAGCAGTGTTGCTCTTTTTCCAAAGCTCAGTGAGACTTCCTCAGTTCACACTTTTTAGTGCGATTTCTGTCTGCTCTTTCCAGTAAAACCTTTGCATGTTCTTTCCTTTGCTAATGGCAAGACTCATCAAATGACTAAAGAGCAATAAAGTCACTTTTGAAATGCCAAGTTTTCCTTTAGTGATGCAAGACGAGGACAGGGAGAAGCTGGCGGCTGCTGGGAGGCGCGGTGGTGCCGCAAGGGGGGTGTTGTCCCTCGAGACTGGGGATCGCTGTTGGGTGAAGACGTGCTACCTACTGCAAGCACACATGCCTTGCTCTATCGAACCCTTCTACAGCACGGGGCTTTTGTTTCAAAACAACAGTTATTTCTTTTGGAAACTGGCCGTCTAATCTGGCTAGAAATGAACCATTTCAGAACTGAAATATTTAGTTCCAATAGCAGGATAAAGCATTTAAAGGAAGTTTTCTGTTAATGTCTTATCCAAAAGCTTGCCATCTCTCCACGGTAGCTTCGACAAGCCTAACATGATTAGGAGGTACCAAATACAGGTATTTGGTCTTTTGCCATTGCTGGTTATGGAACAGCTCAGGATGCTTCTTCAATATGGATGTTGAGCAGACTTTTTGATCTAATAGTATTTGCCACTACCTAGTTTCAATCCTCAAGTGTTTTGAGAAGCGCTCAGGCTGATCTGTCATCCTGCTTGCTTACTTTACACATCTGTTCAACTGGAACTGTCATATGAGGAGCTGAACTCTGCAGCAGCAATATTATTCATTTTGACTTGACTGCTGTGGTGTGCTGTCTCCAGATTGTTATGCTGCTACTGTTTTTGTGGCTGTGCTGTTAGTCATATTGAGAGAACTAATCCATTTTTTTCCCTATGTTTTGCTTTCTGGCCTAATACACAGCACCGTCACTCAAGCAATTGTGCTGGCAGAGTTGAGAGGGCAGGAGCTAGGTGATGGAGAGAAAATGAAGGAAAGCAGGGTGGATAGGAGTAGCATAGGATGTCCCCAAAGACTTTATTTTATGAAACCATAGTTTAAAACAATGCATCTTCATACAGAAATAACCAGAGATATAACTATCTGTTTGGCCAGAAGCCCAAGGGAATCTTGTTTGAATCATCCTATATGCTCTTAAATAGCTTTTAATGACCGAGTGGTTTTATATGGATATGTTTATCTTCACTTCTTTCCTGGAATGCCTTGTACTCTCCAGACCTGCCCCTCGAGTCCAGCATCGTCCTCTCAGACCTAGGAGGATTGGATGACCTGTTATGGCTTGTATCTGGGTAACATTTCAAGGTCCCAACTGACACATGGACATGATGTACTAAACATATATACTGAGACACGACTTGCTCAAAAGCTTTTTAGAATTTTGGGGGACATATTCGACTTAGTCACAACCTGCCTAATCAGTTAGTTCCAATCTGTGGGACAGTGATGCATTCTCATGCTGTTTCAAAAATTGTTGAATTTCCTGAGAATCTCTGAAGTTTCTTTACTTGAAGTTCTACTTCAAGTAGAATACTTCTTACTGATAAAATTTTTCTCTTGTGAGAGCTGGACTTAAATAATATTTTTCTAAGCTTCCGTATTCCAAAGACTGTTGAAAACCATGGAAACATATTCCACGCATAGCTGACCAAGTCAAAGTGAAGTTATTTTATTACGTGTAATTTTAATACAGCACTTATCCATATGTCATGAAGATGGAGAAGGAAAGTTTGTGCAAATCACTTGTTTCAAAGAATAATGATTGCCTGACTATAACATACCACATCTGGAACAAAAACACATCACATTATCTATCTCATTTACTGTTTCTGGAAAAAAAGGATGAAGTGGGATTTTATTCCGTTACCTACTGGTTTAATTTAGGAGTAATTATGTTTATATTAATGCAATTACTGTACAGTGAAACTAATGAGTGTGGGAGGATCCTGCTTAGTGGATGATCTGTATGTGAAGAGCCTTTTATTTCAGCTGAAAGAGTGGAGTGTTAAAGTACGTACAATAATTTTGTTAAGAAAAGAGTTCAGAGCAATGCTCAGAAATTGTGTGTTTTAGTGAAATTAATGACCTTCCTGGCATGCCTTTACTTATTATATGTTTTAACTTGGCAAATTTATCTTTATATTGGGCTTGGATTTTGACAGTTTGAGTTCTTTATTATTATTAACATTATTATTATCTACCCTGTAAAAGACACTTTTACCATTCAGTAGTATTTTGGGATATTTGAATGAAAGAAAAAATTATTTTACTATTTCTTATGAAAATATATCTATTGTGTGAGCCTCAAACTGTATCAGACTGAGTGTACAGCATCGTGGCTGTGCATAGCTTGCAGAGCTGCCATTGCAGCCGCGCCATTGCAGGCGCGCCTGCGTCAGCTCGACTTGGCTAGCTCAAGTATCGGTGCGAGGGCGCAGGCAGTCACGACCCGCCTGAGCTGCTCCAGCGATACTCGGGCCACCAGAGAAGGACGTGATGTTGTGGCATCGCTATTACTGGGACTTGGATTAGCTGCATTAAATCTGATTCAAATGTCTCCGTACACGCACGCCTATTGGTACCTAGGCAAACAGTCTAGATCGGGCCTCAGTTTACATTCATGTCTTCAGTTGAGTAAAATTTTTAACTCAAAATTATGTTCCTTAGAAGAAAAGAAAGC
The DNA here is from genome assembly GCF_003343035.1 of Apteryx rowi. Lineage (NCBI taxonomy): Eukaryota > Metazoa > Chordata > Aves > Apterygiformes > Apterygidae > Apteryx > Apteryx rowi. The sequence goes on along the minus strand of NW_020448052.1, from coordinate 139,219 downwards.
CAGTTACTGAGGCAGTGGTTTGTGGCTGATTTTTAGCACAGTCAGTTGAAGAGAGCAGCTGACTAATCTCGTGCCTGAGCATCCATAAGCCCAACTGAAGTGATACAACTAAACCTGGTGGACGGTGTGGATGGTCAGAACTCAGCTGATACAGCCCTTTATTGGTGAAGGTTAAACTCCTGCAGAATTGACGATGAAAGGTGTGTAAAGTATGCTGGAATATCCTACTTGTCAAATAAGACAGTACTAGAAAGTAGAAACTAGAGTAACAAGAATTTGAGATAGCATGGAGCACGGACAAATTTGGGGACATACCGTATATGCAAAATGCTTGTTTATAGTAACATTTATTTATAATGGCAATGGCAGAGTCTGGGTGTACTCAGAAATGTTTGCAGCAGCTCTGAGTGTGACTGATACGGTTGTGTAGCTCCTCTTTGTTAACTGGTCGTTTTCTACTCAAAACATTTTGCTGCTTTTGTAGTGCTTTATTCTTAATCCATTCACAAGCACATAGATTACAAAATAATTCATGTTGGTTTAACTGCTTTAACTGTCTGAAATTCTTTAATTGCCTTTTTTCCTTTTATGAGCGAATTTTGAAAAGATTGAGTCCACTAAACCTAACTCAAAGCTGTGCCATAAAACAAACCAGAAACTTCCAGTGGAGTTTAATTTCTTTTATAATTAAAGCAAATCATGTTGTAGAACTTAGTCATCAGCCTGGCGGCTCTTTGAACAATGCCATAATTCAAAATCATAATTTTTTTAACCAGACCTCCAGAGAGCTTGGGAGTTGTTGGGGGTGCAGGCTGTTCAGGTTTAATTCTCTTTTTTCAGTTACACTGTGATGTTCTTATTGAAAGTTTCTTCAGCCACTGTATTCTATAAAGTACAGTTTACTTAAGATTGGTATTGAATATTTCTATAAAATAATTTCAAGCACTCTAAAATCCTGAAAAGGTTCCTGTATTTTTGTATTCATATTTCAGCAAGGGAAAGAGTGAGCAGAGCTACCTCTGTTTAGCGGTTAGAGCAGCAACTCTCAGCCAAGACATAAACTGTTTTTCTTATGAAATTGAATTAAGTCAAAAAATTTTTCTATCTATCTTCGAAGCTGTAAAATGAAATTATTATAATTAATCTCTGTACTTTGATCTCATGGGATGAAAAACAATTCAGAAATGGAGAAAGTGTTCACCTGTATCAAACAACTAGCACTTTTAACATTAATTTAATGCATAAATCTACCCTAATGTTGAAATATATTCTATATAATAACACACCATAAGCTTGTTCTCAACAGTACAGCTGTACAAAATATTAGAATAATAGTAGCATTTGTTAAACTTTTTATTGGTTTTGTTTTTACAGTGTTTCATGCAATAGCAGTATCGTTGGACCTTTCCTGTCATCACTTGACTTTTCTTTTTGGCCTGTGGTTTTAATTGAGACAAAATGAGTTTGACATTGAGGAAGGTTTCTCAAGTTTTTTGAACAAAATATTTAATGATACTTGGGAATTAAATTGCATTAAACTGTAAAGCATCTAATTATTTACTAGGTGTCAGATACTGTAACCCAAGCCTGAGAGTCCACAGAGGAGATTTAAAAATTCAGCTTACATCTCATTTCCCACAGAGAGTCTAGCATGAAAGTTTCCTCCACTGGGTGACTTTATTATTACTTGAACAAGTAATAAAACAGATTGTAGGAAGTACCTTCTATGTACTACGTGGTCTTTAATTTTCTGCAAGCATGCATGAACTTAAATTTTCCATAACCAGGATAGATGAATGGGTATAAATAGCAACTGTTTTCACAAAAGGTATATCTACATAACAAAATGAAGTTATGATTGTATCCTGTGCTAAATTGTTAACGCTAGCTTTAAGAAAAATAGCATGAGTAACAATAGCAGTGAAAACCAAAGATACAATATTTTAAGTGTATGACTCATTGGAAAAGGCTGGGGTTTTTCATACTTTCTCACTGGTATTAAGGTAGCTGGAAAAGACTGTTAAAAGGATTGTGTGTGTGTGAATTTTATACTATATTTTGGAGAAATCTTTGATATCTAGTTCTTCATTTGCTACCTCTACTATATTTCATGGCCTCTACTTGTATTACACACTGTGTTGTACAAGGTGGAATAAGCTGATTTTGCCAGAAGTGTTTGCTATTTTGTTTCAGAAAGTTGCAGGATTATTTATATAACTTATGTTTATAGCAAGTACCTTCATGGTAATTGAATGTCATGGACATCTTTGTCCCCTGGAAGTCAGCAGAAGAGCTCCTGCAATTTAATAAAGTTAGGATTTTCAGAGTAATTCTGAATTCATAAGGCAACAGGATTTCTTAAAAATCAGCAATGTGATTTTGGAGCTATAGGAGCTGTAGAGCTATCATTTGAAATATTTTTTAAGACCAATACATTCGTATGTAAGCTAGAATGTATTATTTTTGCTCTGGCAAGGGCAGCTGCAAATAAGTGCTAACGCAATAGTTAATTCCAAAACAGAGAGGGGAAAAAAACAGAAGAAGCCAAAGAAAGATGATGAATTTGTTGGAGGCCTCAAGTGTTAGTTCTCACTGTGTTATGGAAGAGAGTCATCCAGAGGTCTTTCTACAAGGAAAAAAAAAAAAAGAATATTGAAGTTATCCAGAATTATTTTTGTTATGAAATTATACTGCTTACCATTTTTTGTCAGATTTTTTCCTACCTAGGAATCAAATCATTTATCTATGTCTTTCAGTTCCTAATATCAGTCTCTGCTTGGTTTTGGAAATGTAGCCTGTCTTTGACTGGTACATCCTGGTCTTTTTATACAAGCTAGGGAAAATTACACATTTAAATTCTGTGCATGCAAAATCTTTCTTTGGTTTGTTGCTTTAATTTCCTTTTTCTTGAACCAATTTTATTCATCTGTCCATTGCTTTCAAACTTTCTGATCTTATTTCTTGCTCACTTGTACTTGTCCCTTTTTCCCTCTTTTCCTTTTTCTTTTTTAACTCCTCTACTCTTCATTTTCTCTTTATTATTGTCATTTCTCTCCCTCTTTTTCTTCAACTCCATTATGTACAATTATATCCAACATTGGTGCTCTTCGTATGACTTTATTGTTTGTCCAGTTAATAAACCTTGAATAATCATAGATTCATTAATTGCTGCTTAAATTAGAATATCGGAAAGGTCTACACTTTTTTTTTATATTGAAATAGCATTAAAGAATATAACCGTTTTAAATAATGTTCTTACTTTGTGTGGAAATCTGACGTTTTGCATACTGTAATTACCGAATACCCAGTTAGTCTACGGCTTTTGTCAATGGAATTAATAATCATTCATATTTATTTTTGTGTGCTTACCCAATTAGCGGTTCCCCTGGGTATGACCTCACGTCCAAGCCTGCAGGGCGCGTTCCCCTTTCCCTCGGCTGCTAATATGAGTTACAGTACAAAGAGAAGTAACCTCGACACCAGTTGCACCTTCCTGAACTGACTTTATTGGTAACCAAATGGTTACTGAATTGCTGACCATGCCGCTGGTGAATTAAAGCAGCGCGCTGCTACGTGCCATGCGTTAAGAAGCTGACGTTAGTCTTTTTGCAGAGCACACTGAATTCCAGCAGTCACTGAAGTAATTCTGAAAAGTAGATTTATGGCTATTCTGACTGCAATCCTGCGTACCTTAGGCCAAGTGGTGGCTTTTTGCCACTGGTCTGTGCGGAAAAGAGTCGGGAGCTGCAGGAGAGCTGGTGGAGGCAGGGAAAGTAGGGCACGAAGGCTTCTCGTCCTTCCTCTCCTACGTTTGTGCAAAATCACGTTCTGGCTCCATTACCCACACCAGAAACATGCTTTATTCTGAAACTTTCTGTTGTGAGTTAGGACAGATCTTGTTAGTCACCACTAGTATTGAATTATACGACTGAGAAAAGAGAAGCTTTAGATACACATTAGGTTTATATGCATGAATGTTTCAGTGTTGCTTCACTTCCTTACAGATTTAAAAACAGGAAAGAATTAAACTGATTGTTTAAAGAACTGAAAAAGAGCGGGGAAGAAAAGAAAGGTAAGCTGCAGTGTTAGCTTAATTTTCTTTCAGCTGATTGGAACTGGATTTTTGCAGGAGCTAAGTTTGTTACCTACAGTTGTGTGGAAAGTTTCTGTGATGCCAGTCAAGTAAATTCAAATAAATAATGCCAAGGAGTTGCACTGGAAGTGACTGAGTAACACTTGCAGCTAGTATTAGTGTTACTGTTACTCTGTACTGTACAAGTACCTAGCAATAAAACAAATATTTACACAAATACATCACAGTACATTCTTGGTGACAGCAACTTTGGCATTTAAAAGCCAAAAAAGGTGGAGTGGAAGAATATGTTTTTGCATGGCAACTGCATGTGTTTTTTCCTAATGGATTCACTTAAGAACTATCGGCGCTGCCCTAAATTCTTTTGTACTTGACACCATACATCATCCATGTTTTAAGAGCTTTAGTCTAAGGTATACTACATAGTTGCAGTGTGAATAGTGTTAGGCTTCTTCAGCGTAAAGATAGTTCCTTGGTTTTTCTTCTGTTCTGTTGCTTGAGTTTTTCTTGCTTTCTTACTGAAGTGTTTAGTGGACCAAGGTTTCAAGGCAGTTGGGCAATTTTTACTAGCCTATTACTTATCAGTGGATTGACTACTTTACATCCTCACATACACAATAATTATAAATGTGTTAAATGTTTTTGTGTATTATAAATCTCTGCTTGTAGATGCGTGGGTCCTCTCAAGAATATTTTCTGTTTCACTCTTGCAGATAATAAGGATGTGTGTGATAAACTGAAATGTCATGCTTTTGACAGCTAGATGTGAAGAAGTATATTTAAATATTACATTAAAGGAATGCAGAATGTTTAAAGCTTTCAGAGTGTTTTCAACTGGACTGGTTCCTGCTCTTATTGCTAACAATGGGAATGTTAGCTTTTCATATTAATATTTAATTTGACATATGAAGAATAGTTGAGGCAACTGATAATAGCTAATAACCAGATAAATGCAAGCTACCACGTGGCAAAATTTTATTGAGACTGTCCTAAATATAACGCTTCGTAGAATCATTAGGTGAGGATGTTTTGTGGCAAAGTTTTTAATGAATATCTACAGCATATGGTTTTATAGAAAGCATTGTTTTCCATCTAATGCTGATGGTAAACCTTTTTCTAATGTTCAGGATTAATGATAACTGGTATTTGTGAAAATAAACACTGATTTATGTAGGAGTGCATTTTACGTACATATGTGCATATATTTAAGCAGTATGGTAGCTAGACAAATGAAGATTATTACACCACATGCAGGAGGGAATTATGCAATGGACATGGTCATTCGTTACCACAGATATTAAATCCAGGTAAGCTAAAAAGGAACATATTTTTATTCTTGAGCACAAGTCATGCAAGAGTGCGCAAACACAAATTGCATCTTTGTCACTGGTATCCAGTGAAGATTACAGTACGGCTACTGCTTCCTTAAGATAGGAGGTGAAAGTACAAGCATATCTGATGGTTACTAATTGACCTAAATCCTCTCTGCTGTTGGCGTGTTTGTACTAAGTGACAAGAGATTGATCCCTTAAACAGTTTATATCCCTTGATGAGAAATGAAAAGTGCTTATATTTTAGATGTTCTAAGTACATCTATAGATATATACATCTTCACTAGCTAAGATGAATGTTTGCCTATATAAAAGGAAATAATCAGAGCCCATGACTCTTCAGACGCTTTCGAAAAGGCAGTCCTCTAAGCTTTATTTGAACAAGACTCCATATACCTTCCTCTATACCTGGTCTATTAATTGGCAGTCGGTAATAATAACTGAATAATAATAACTGAAGTTTATTAGATTATCTCATTCTATAGTGTACTGTGCGTCTTCCTTCTTGCTTGCTTTGAGTTTCTCTCTGGGAGTTGTAGTATAAGACAACTTGGGGGAGGGAAGAAAGAGTTGGTCCTGCATAACAACTGATTATATATATTTTGGGTATATTGGGTATATTTATATTTTATATTATATTTTGGGTATATTGAATATATTTATGACAATTATCAGTTAGCTTTATGAACTGACAAGCTGGTTAATGTAGTCAAGGGAGAAATGCTCTCATCTCAGAGGTGCATAAACCAAACAGTGTTATCCCTATAGGGATAACAAATCTCAAAGAACTCCAGTTACTGGGCCAATATGCAACTGTTCTTGTAATAGTAGAAATCAATGGAGTTTTATTGATTCCCAATAGCTGAAGACTGGTTCTTGTCCTTAACTGTGCAGTTTTACCTGATCTACTGTCAAGGTGAAATAACTGCAATGATAAATGATCAACATAAGATGAATACCTTATCTGAAAGCTTTTTTTAGTCATGCTTTTAAAAGCATAAAGGTCTAACATTGAGCTTATTAGGATGAACTAAATGCTTTTGGTTGTGTCCTATGATTGTTTTTAAATGTAATCAGGGTACTCGGAGAAAAACTTAACACTGCTTCAGAGCCAAGTCGTTAACTAAATTCAGATGCTTTTATTTATATTCTGTTTTATTTATATTCTGTCTGCTGTCTAGACAAGCTTGATAATATAAACTGTACAAAAGCAAGTTGGGTCACCCTTGAAATCAACCCTTCCTTGGTACTCCAAATCCAAGTTTCTTTATACAATCATTGACCATTTTTCGAAGCCATCAAAAAGACCAGAGAGAATCTTTCAGCTTTTTATAGAAAGAAAGATATTTAAAGACCTATAAAGCAACTTGCTTCTGGTATAACAGAAGAAAACACAAACTTAATTTCTCTCCTAAAAATGCCTTACCTCCAGTCTACTTATTTAAGATTACTGAAAGATTGACTCACAATTACGTCTCCCCAGATTGCTGTTATTCCTGCTGTTCTGTAATCTGGCATCTTTTTTTTCCTCTATCATAATCTTTTTTGTCTCCATATCATCCTTGACTCGTTAGTATTGCTTTTAGACATGTCTACTGCTTTCTGCACGGTGCCTTATATTAAGTGTATCATCAAGAGCTGTTTAATTGTCCTTAACCACAGAGGGGGGATTAGGGGAATCAAAATACGATACAATAAAAACCAGTATGTCAGTCAACTTGTGGAGGAAGAACTGAACTACTGAGCTGTCCTGATTTACCCCGGATTTCTACTGAAAGAAATGATTAGCTGCAGTGTTAAAGCTTTCCCACACAAGGTAAGTCAATTAATCTGGACTCAGAACTGTACAGATAACTGTGCAGGAGATGAGTGTAGTATTAAGATACTTTTTTTAAAAAAAATGTTCAATAGAAAAAAGTCTCTGAAGGCAGAGGGAGGGAGCCTGCAAAGCGGCTTCGGCTGTTCTGGAGAAGCATGTTCAAATTTCCACTATACTCCTTTACTATAGAACAAAAATAGAGTAAACTGCCTGTATGTTGGTGCTGTTACTTTTAGAAACATTGGTTTGTAAATGTTTGCACATCATCAGGAGTATAATTTTTTCATAAACTGGTAAAATCTCCAGTCTAGACAAACTTTAAAGAGAAATAGTGGAGAGAAGACTTACCTTTTATCCACCAAGAAAAAAGTTAAAGAAGAAACACCTCTGTAACTTCTGTGTTCATTATGTGCTTCTTTGTGTTTTTAGAGGTTTCATTTTCATTTATTCTGTTTTTCCTCATATTTTAAAAATAGAGCTTTAGTATGTGTTTAATTTATTTCCAGTCTGCTGTAATTAAGTTGCAGATGAACATATGGTTGCCATATGACAAAGTGACACTGAAAGGAAATGTGTTATGAGATGCCCAGTAGTACGTGTACTTGGAGCTAGATAATGCTATTATAGCCCTGCTGTAGACATATAGTTTAGATCAAATTAAGAGAATACAAACAGTGTGTTAAAATTAATATAGTTAAAGCAAGAAATTTGTATATGCTAAGTTTGATGTGTATGTTTTTTAACAGAAAAGTCTTTCCACTGTCTCCACTTTCTAGAAGGGGGGGTAGGTGAAGAATTGACAGACTGCTTCTAGTTACACCACGCCACCTTGTTTCACCAAGCAGAAAATACTGCATTGCTTTAATCTTAAATTAGGTAATGTGAAAACATGTCAATTCTCGTTCTTAATTAACTTATGGATGTATATTGGAAGCAAGTGTGTCTTAAACATGTACCAACCTCTGCAGTCTTTATTCGGGCAAATAAGAGGAATTCAGTTGACTGAAGTTAGTCGGAATTCTGGCTAAACAAGTACAGAAAAGTGAGTGAAATTGTGAGGGAACAGTGAAATACTTGGAAGGGAAGGTGCTTTTCATTTTGGGAGGAAGAGTGACAAACTGAATCATCCTGTGCAAGAACCATGACTGAAACAGAACGCAATTATTCCTCACTATTTCTAAGGTTCAAAGGGATGAAGAAAGATGCTCTCAAAGCATAGTTTGCTGTATCTTTTTTTTTACACAAATTCAGGTATGAGCAATAAGAATGTTTTGAAAAAGTGAAAGAGGATAATAAATAGCAATGTAAATGGAGTAGAGGCCAAAAAAGCTGTGATCAACTGGAGGATGAGAAGAAAAGAACACAGCAAAGAAACTCCATTGCCAATTAATGGTAGGTAGGTTTGGGGCTGGCAGTGACTAACGCTGCCCCCAGTCAGCTTCAGGTGCTAATGCAGTGCATTGGCTTAACCTTAAAAGGCAGTTGTAAGCCTCAATGTTAGCTAAGTGGTCTATAACTGCCAGGGTAACTCCAGCCTGCTGGAAAACTACAGATCTGGAGCTATGCGGATGCAAAGCAGTTTTCATTCAAGGGAACCAACTGTACGTATGTTATGGGGGGAGACGAGGCATATCCTGAAATTGAAGCAAAATTTGATAAACCTTTTTTCTGCAAAGATTTCTTCTATCAAGAGCGGCATGCAGATTGTTATTCCTCCCACCTGCCCCCAGTATTCTCCTTGCCTATCTCCAGTGAAAAGATACGTGCACATTAGTATCACTTGTGGTTTTGGTTTTAAATGAAGGACATTCATTGCTATGCAAGATGTAATAAGGCTGTTACACAGACAAAGCTGTTTTCATTGTGTACAGGTATTTGTGAAGCTCTTCTCTGACTCTGAACACAGCTTGCGTTTTTGTGTAATTTACCCAATGCAGAGCAGCAGCAGGACTGCTTTACTTAAGTGAAATGTTTACTCAGATGGGAACTGTGTTTATTCTGAGACATGATTATGAGTGGTGAAGTTTCATAAATCCATTTTATTTTGCATATGCAGTGTTTTTACATCCTGTAATTTAGTTGAAGGAGAAAAATATCTTTTTTTTTTTTTCCTTGGTTTAGGCTCCTTTCATTGCACAAAATGAGAAACTTGTAATGGCTTTTGAGATCATTTATGCTTGAAGCTTTTAGTAATGTGCCGTTCTTCAAATACTTGAAGACGTTATAACTCTAGCCCTTGCAAAGCATTTTAGTCAATTTTTTCATTTTGGACATGAAAAATACTTTGTAGCATTCAGGCACACATTTATAAAATACATATTTTTTAAAGTAAGAATTAGGTCTAGAAGTGGCTAAAAAGAAGTAGACTCCTAACAGTTGTTTAAAAACAGAATATTTTAATGTTTTTTCATGAAATGATGCCACATCTCTTTTAACAAGAGTTTTGATAAAGTCCTATCCAAACGCCTGCATCCATAATGCCTTCATCACAAGGCTTTTAATGAATTTCATTTAACTTTAGCTGGAGTGCATTTCAAATACGCTTTTTATTCTGAGGATCCATGGTTACAGAGATCAATAGCTAGTGCTAATAACCTCTGTGCTGCCTGACTTCAATTCTTCTTACCTTGTTCAACCCAGTTACTTTGGTCATATGTATTTATAGGAGCTTCAAGTTTCATGAGGTTTCTTTGTACTTCAGTCTTAGGCTTTCTTCCTTTCTCCTCTTTTTTTAATTCCATCATTCATATTTTATTGTTTAAAAAACAGTTTTGTCAATGTTTTCTCATGCACTAGTAGGTACTTATTTTCATAGCTACGATTTATTACATATCCCAGCTACTTCAAATCGCTGTCTATGCTTATCCAAAAATAAAAGCATGCTGCCAGCTTCCTGAGCATATGATGACGATCTGATGAAAGGTGACCTCTGCTGTGCACTTGAGTTGGTACTAAGGCTTCAGCAATCCCCATTTCCTAGCAGGAATGTCTGGTTTTATTCCCGAAAAAAACCCTGCCCAAGTAGGGCTATGTATGCTAAGCTTTCTCCTGTTTCTATATCTGTTATTCAAGTCTAATATTTCTAGAATCATCATTTTTGCATTTTGACCGAAAGGCCAGTAGGAGAGTGCTTATTTAAGCCCCTCCCTCTCCAAAATGTCAACATTATTCATCCAGTAGATCCATATTTTTCTCTTTAAAAAAAAAAAGTGAATAAAACTTATACAGCATTATTAGTTCTTAAAAGGGCTTTCAAATTTTAAGTATGAATAGTTCTCTGTATGAGAAGAGGCTATAAATGGAGTCTTGCATTTTATGGAAACACCATAAAATTATACAAGAATGCAAAAAGTGGAGTTGATACGATGTTTTCGTACTTTCACTTGTCTAGAAATTTGAGCTATTTTGTATTGCATTTAGTGTTTCTAATGTTCCGTATGTTTTAGTTTCAATGGCAGCTAGAATGTAAGAGGGAGTTTCCTTGAACCAGGCTATTTAAATGATTTGAAGAATGCTACTTCAGTAATTATTGTATTTCTTACTCTAATTGCAAAATGAAGATCTATCACAAACTCATGTGATGCACAGAGACATATCAGGCAAGGAACGGGACGCTGACTGCTGAAATATGCCATTATGAGAAATTCTTGTAGCTGGGCTGCTGCTAAGCTGCCTTGCTCTAGAAACTGGAACCAAAATATAGAGGTTTTTGATAGAGCAGATCCCAGTTCTGCGTTGCTGTGAGTTGGTGAGGAGCCACAGCATTGCTCCGAGCATCAGTAGACCTTCTTACATGACTCCGGGTAAGTCAGTCTCTAACTGTTCCTTAGCTGCTGTAGTGGAATTAGTTTTGAAAAATCGCACAAAAATTGTGTAAAACTCTGAATTATACATGTACATACACACAGCAAATGGCTGTACAAGAGAAAAACAGCGATGGAAGATTCATTGCGTGTTCTAGCACTTGTGCTATTAGTTCATTACATACTGTAAAGCAAAACTGCATCTGTGAAGATACTGAAGTATAATGTAATCAATAGACTACATATTAAATACAGATTTTAGATAATACAAAATTTGTTTCCACAATAAAGATGCCAAAGAGTATATGGAAGGACATATAAAGAATACTTTCTTTTTCAACAAAAATATAGGTTGCATGGGATAAAGTGCTTTTTCCCTCAAAATGTAAATGTTTAAGCTTTGTTAAGACCACAGTAACTCGAGAGGACCTTTGTTTCTCAGGATTAAGCTCCTGAAAATACAAAGATGATTTAAACAACATTTCATCCTGTAAGATGAACACAATTAAATTCTGGTGTATATCCCATGAAAGTAAATTCCGAGTAGTTCCCTCAAAGTAAGTTTTTTTTGTTTTCTACATTCATTGACTTTTCTATATTTTACCTCAGTGCAACTGAGGGTCCTAAAAACATGAGAAAATTCAGTATGTTTAAATTTGCATCAGTTTACATATACATCTTGGTAGATAAAGTTAGTCAGCTTAACAATTAATTTCATAATATATGTTGATGCTGAGTAGTTTTTTAATGGGCTGATTTTGGCTTTGGCCAGATTTAAAGCAGTGGAGGAGAGTGCTTAGTTTGTCCATGGTTAACTTGGTATTTTTAACACTTGAATCATTCAAACAACAGCGTGGCAGTTTGTCAGCCTGTGTCAGAAGCTGCACATCTGTATCGCTCTTATTTGTGTAACTCTTTGTTTGGTGGATACTACACAAATCCCTAAGGAGATATAGTATGAAGTTGCTGACTATGCTCATCTTATTTAAATCATAATATTCATGATTCTTTCTGTACATACTTTTTAAAAGTTAATTTAAATGAACTTGAGGCCAAATCTAATCCAACAGGTAGTACATTAAAAAAAAAAAAAAAAAGTCTTACTGTATAAATTTTCTCTTTCCAAATCCTTTGTTTTGCCAAGTTAATAATTCCATCAGACTGGAAGCCTTTCACTGAATGCCATCATACAGAGCTTTCCCTAATTAAACCTTTCAGGCTTTGAGTGTAACATAAAACGACACTGCTAGTATTCAGATTATTCTGTTAAAGATATGCCAACCTTGCCATTAAACAGCAATAATTTCTGCAAAGCAACAGCACCTTAAGCATGTGACAAACTTGTAACATCTGTGGGCCATCAGTTCCTCCTCTTGTCCTTGCATATGCTCAACATTCAGAACTTTTTCAGTCTATGTCTACGGGTGGATAGGATGGGATTATTCTTTTCTCTGAGGACCTACAGTCACTAGAAAATTTGTTTTCATATATGAGAAATAATAGAAAAGGGTGCTGATTTATGATTTTTCATTTCAGTTTTCTCTCTTCAACTCTGGGAATATGTGAATAGAATGAGAACATTAATGAGTGAGAAATAGTTGGAACAGTAAAGAACAGAAAAAATTCCTTGTCCAAGAAAAATACATCTTGTGCAAAGATTGTGTATAAAGTTCTTGCTTATCTTAAGATAGTTTATTTATTTTGTCGGTCATTTATTAAGATGCGTTTTTTTGCTAGCATTTTCAATTTGAAGTAAAAACAAATCAAGACTTTGCATTTACTGTTACACCTAAAATTGAAGCCAGTTATTACAGCATTGTTGTTAAAACAAGCAAAGGTGCTGTACTTGCAAGTGAAGTATTACACCTGCAGTATCTTAACCTACTTCATCTTGGTGATATTCTGGGTATCTGATGTGTCCTTGCTTTACCCTGCTGCCTTGCGAGCCAAAGGGGAATGGCTTAGCCCTTGGTATAGGCTTGGGCAACAGAAGCTGAAAGAAATGATTAAATATCTTCTGTTTCTTCCTTTTAAAAGTATATCAACGTGTGAAAAAAATACTTCTCAATGAAAATTAAAAGAAAATTTATTGCATAATTCCCTGTAGTGTCCGTGTCCCTTCTGGAGATGCTAATCATGCATTTCTCATGGAAAGCTTCCTTTTAGGCTTGCTTAAACTTGCATGTTTCTGCTGTTTCTTTACGAAGGCCAGAGTGAAATTATCGAGCTGTATGTTTGTATTAGTACCCTTAAGAGATCTGTTCTGAATGTGCTTGTTCGTGCACACAAAATCTGCAATGGGCGATCGATCAGGCAGCATTTTATTTCTGCAGATGTTGCAGCCCCTGCAGGTGCCAGGCCTGTGGAAAAACAGCGCTTGACCTGATAATAACCAGATTCGGTGAGATGGACAGTGGGCATATTTCTGTATATTCTGCATACAGAGAAAATAATAGAGAAACACTTCTATTTCAGCCATCCTCTCAGTCCTCACGCAGCGCCAAGGAGCCTATTTTTAGGGTAGAGTTTATTTTCACTTCAAAAGAAGTCTCAAAATAACCCTCATGTTTAAGATGAAACCGTCTCATAAATATGACTACCTAATGTATCTTCATCTGTCTACATTAAAGGTTTTTATTTCATCCTTATATTCGATCTTAAGTGATATCATTTTATACAGTGCTATTATTACCCAGTCAGGCAGTGGAGAGGAAGGAAATAGAAGAAAATGGGATGCATTTCTTTTTAGGATACAGTATTGCTCATTTCTTGATAATATTAAATTGGAAGAATATTTGTCTTGGCTGCTGAAATCTGAGAGGTGCATGTTGGTACCAGAAAAATTAAACATCTTAGAAAAATTTTTCATGGACTTAGGGCTTGCCTTTAAGGTACAGGAAAGTATAAATCCTTGTTCTCATATACATGTTCGTGACAGCTGTCCTACAGTGTAAAATATTTCAATTAATTGAAATGCATTAATAAATGTGTTGCTGAATATCTAAAAATGAATTTAGTCAAAGCAACTTAAATGACATTTCTAGAAAAAAGAGTTGTTTGAAAGTTTGTGACTTTCAGTTTATGATCTTGATATATAACATAATTTGCGACTTGAGGATAAGAACTATTGATGAGATTAGGACCAAATATTTTAGCAATGTGTGTAAGGACAGATAAATTATAAGACTAGATCTCATAAGTAGAACTGCAATTACCTGGGGTAGCAGAAGGTTTGGTAAAAGTAGAAATAAAAATAATTTCCAAAAATGTAATCATTGCATGTGCCTTCATTTTGCAGCCAGGCTGTTGCTGTTTTGGGTATCGGTAAGACTTGATCATGACAGTATTAAAATTATTCCTCTTGTTACTTTAAAGCTAGACTACCATAGTTAAAAAATTAGATGGCTGTTAAAACTAGGAGATGAGGCTGTTGGAGAATACAGGTACTTTGGCTCTGTCCTCAGGAGCACATGGAGCCAGTGCACTGGGACCTGCAGCACCTGATGGCCCCTTATCCATGGGGACTGAACAGGCGGTGGCCTCATTTTTTGCACTTGGTAACAGACATCAGGTTTGACATTAATTCCAGAAGCATTAAACAATGTTGCTATTGGTATTCTACAGTATCTAGAATTTTCCTTTTTTTTTTTTTTTTTTTTTTTTTGCAAAAAATTTGTGGTTGAGATCCTGAAGTTACGTTAATGTTACTCTTACTTGAAAGGCCCTGATCCTGCCAGCGTGCTGGCAGTCGATGATGTGGATGAACACATACGTAAATCATTGCTGAATCAGAGCCTACCTTGTAGCATCTCTGGTAAATTTAGAGGTAACTTACAACCATGGAAGGACTCATAGTAGTATGACTTGTTAAACACTCTTTATATAGAGAAAAAAATATATATATTATATATATATTCTTACAGAATGACAAATTCAAAATTAATAATTGTGAATGATTATTCCATCTGAGAGTGGAGTAATACATTTTTTGGAAAGTGGTTTAGAAGCAAATTTGATAGCTCTTGCCTTTTTGTGTTCTTAGTCATGGCTCTTACACTGAATAATTTTAAATGTTTTCATTAGAAGAGTTTTAGTGAGCAGAAGATTGCGTGACATGCTCCTGCCATCCTTGTGAAATGAAACAGGCCTTTATTAGACTTGCTAAGCCTGTACACGGCTCTCCGCTCTGATACAGTCATTAGGGCTTTTAGCATCTCCCAAGGAACATAATTTGACGTTTCGTTGTGTTCAAAGTGCTGGAAGAAACGTCTATGAGTCAGCTGCTGACTGGTTGCTCAGCTGGGAGAGATTACTCTTCTTTCTGTTCGCGATACTCCTGTCTGTGGGAAAATAAGCATTTGTTTGTCATGCTATAACATTACAACATTGTGGTAAACAGTTTTGTTTTGCAGTTGTTCTTATGTTTCAGTGCAGAATTCTGTGCAAAGCTCTATCACTGTAGCTCCTCGCTCAGCTGCTTTCTCCAGCGTGCGGAGTGGTCGTAGACATGCAGAAGATAAGAGGGGGTCATCTCTTTGGTAAACAGAAATGAATCGCTCCCTAGTACGTGTACTTCTGTAAGGACTACTGCAGCTTTTGCATACTATGTGCCATTGTTTGGTTTCTTTATTCGTGTGCCATATTCCCACGTTCTACCTATGGGATGCAGAGATTACATTTTATAGCTGGAATAGGAAAGGTAGATTGTGTTACTGGTTTTCCTGGGTTTTGTTTCCTAAATAATCAGGTTTTAACATTGCTTGATTAATCTTGGGTGAGGTGGTTTTACTTCCTGCTACTGCCTCATTGTCATCCTCAAAAGACATCCAGGGAGAATGGAGTTATGTCCTTAACGTGGGTCTGGCCTAGGCACTGCTTTGTACCACTCCAGAAGCTTTTAGGACTTCAGTTTTAGCATGTAATATCCCTGAAAGGAGATACAGGAATGTGTGTCTTGGTTTTTTTGTGTGTTTTGTGGCTTTGCTGAGATATGATCTTTCCTGCTAAGAAGCTGGATTTTATCCCAAATCCTCTGAATTTCTCACAAGATCAGATTCCCACAGTCTGAATTGGAGAGAAAAAAGAAAAAACACTGTTTATTAAGGCACAGAATAACTGCTTCCGGTGTGTAAAACTTATCAAAGCAGTCTCTCCCACATGCAAGGAAGCTGTTAGGCAACAGAAAATTACATCCTTTATGACTTCCTGAAAAATACCTGGAGCTTTTATGCAACATAAAATACCATCCACTAGTGTGTGGTAAGTACGTTATGACAGCCACATACGAATGCACTTATAAACAAGTTATGGGTGCATTTTAAAACATGTTCTGAAAATTGGAACTCTTAGCTAGTTCCTCTGATCTATCGTAAGTATTTTTACTCTCTTGTGATTCACAAAGGCATCTATTTTGTAATATTTTCAGCGTGGGTGAACAAAATAAAATATGACTCAGTGTTTAGCAATGGCTTACTTGAAATTTCTTGTAAACAAGGAACTTAAGAAGTTCTCCAGATAAAAGCTCATCCTAAAATTTCTAGGATTTCAACCTAGAGCTCAAGAGACTCCTAGATTTTGAGACCTATGATAAGATACCAGAGAAGTGAGGGAGCATACTGAATATCAAAGGCTTGGGGTACTGAGGACAAAAGCCTAGAATACTTGTTTGACGTTGTCGTTGGAGGAGCGTAATTCCACAGGAAGTAAAGCTGAAAAATCACTGTTTTTGGCAGGCTGTTGTCCTTAGTTCAGTTACATCTTCATGCTTTGACTACCTTGCACTGTGTTGTCCCCAGCAAATTCCATGTGTTCTATGTCATTTGGCATTCTGCATGGCCCCCCTTCAGTTTGTCATAAATTCCTAAACCAGAGCAAGGTCACATCTGGTAGCGATTTCAGTGTGCCAGATGAGGAATAATCCTATAAAAGCTAACTCATCATTTTCTCCAGTGCTTTTCAAAGATGAGCTCTCCCAAGCCTTTTTCGTAAGTCATACTACTTGCTCTGTGAGCGCTGAAGAATTATTTAGGCTGACAGTCCCTTCACGCTTTATAAACTGCAATTTTTGGAACATGGATTAAATCAAGCAGATAAGATGGTCCAACCTCGTACCAGTGTGAAGCCTTTCTTTCAAGATAATAGGTTGCGTCTGGATTGTGTTTTCTTTGGCAAGAAAATCTCCCTGCAGGATGCAGTAATTAAGCGTTCCTTCTGAGTATTTTGATGTAGCTGGATCTCCTCTTGATCTTTGAGTAATCTTTCATCTGACATGCTGCATAACTTCTAAAAGTGCCATATGTAGCTGCTCTTCTGCTTTTCTTTCACATGCTTTTTAAAAAAAGTTACAGTGATGCACTAACAAAAGTAGCATAATGGAATGACTGTTCACTGTATAAAGAGCAATCGTAGCCATTTACAAGGACTACAGTGTGCTCTAATATTCAGTAACACAAAAATTTAGTTGTAGGCAATAGTTTGATATATTTGATAGTTTTCCAATGCCCAATTATACTTTTCTACTAGTGGCTATTCTGTTAACTTGATGCCTTTATTATTTTATGCTTTCAAAGTATTGTACAGGTCTTGGTGATCCCGTTTCTCCAAAGACATGTCAAAACAGTGCACTAGTAAGGTTACTTAAATCACAGAGTTAGTTTTCTATGAAATCGTGATGTATTATAATGTATTACTAAATAGAATTAATAGGATTTAGCTAAAAGCAGTTCTTTCAAGGATTCCTATGTCTTGCACTAGGACCTCTCTGTCCTGTGTGCAGAGGCAAATGTCATCTTGCCTTTTTCTCTGAGTGGACCAAATTAAATCTCTTTTGATATCATTTAAAAGATACTAAAAATATCTAATGAACATTTAAGAACTTTTTAAAAAAGTCATGCACTCTCACCCTTGATGAAATGGCATTAGTAATGAATGCACTAACTAATTAAAATCTTAATAGTCTGTGTGCAAAAAGGGGATATGGGCAGAAAAGCAACAGTAGTGATCTGTGACATGTGACTTGGGTGTCTCAAGCCCAGAATGTTTCAGAGATTCACCTCAGGAAGCAAGAAATTGGATTTTGCTACTAACTACATTTTCTGATCAACCTTCTATTCACAGCAATACTTTAATGACAGCTTTCCACCTTACCTGGTAGTGCCAAAGCGTCCTTGCTTCTCTTCTTGAGCTCACTCAAAGACAGCTAAAGTTGCCTGGATCTGCAGTTTCATCTAAAACTTCTGCTTCTTTTGCATTAAATGCTAATTCCTTCTCTACACATTGAAGGCACTTTCCAAAAGAGTCTCCGTGTTAATATATTAAGAAAAAAGAATCAGCATAAAGAAAGGCTGAAAATAGAACTGCTCAGTAACCACAAAACTCCCTTTGTGGATACTCACTTCCCAAAGACCAAGTTGCTGCGGCTATGGCACAATGCTGCTTCACAAACTGAACACAGGTGCCTAGGTTTATTTTGTCTTATCCAGCTCTCACGACGGTTACCTAGGGGCTTTTGTTAGTGTCAGAATACACGTTAACTATTAAAAATGTAAGCTAAAAGTGGCAGCATTTAAAGTGCATTGCAACTGGAAAGAACTACCTAGAAGTCACTTTGCCTCGTACCATTTTTGTGACCTAATTTTACCTTTTTCAATTTGTTTATTCACAGACCAGATATCCTGACATTGTAAAGCTTCCTGAAGGACTGTTGGGAGATTATATAGTTCTAAGGAACCCTGAACCTTCTGGGTAAGTCTATAAGTAGATGGTATTCTGTTTGGTTTGTTTTTAAGAAAAAAAGGGGCAAAGCCAAAAATTCTACTTACAGCACTGGGGGATCTCAAGATTCTTTAAGATTCTATTTATACAGTTAAAGGATAATGAAATGTATAACGATAGTCTCCAACTAGACCAATTATCTATAGATTAAGTCTAGCTTTATAACCTCTCTAAGCACAGAAATTAGATGATGTGTGTTAGTTTTATGGCTATAACCACATGCAAGAACCCTGGGGAAAAAAAAAAAAAGGCACATGAAGGAGGTTTGTTTCCATGTGGCCTTGTTAGAAAAGTCACCCATATTGCTACTGTGCATGCCTGCTTTTTTTAACAACTAGATGAAAAAAAGAGGCTCTAGCAGGCCTTATTTTCAGTTGCATTTTAAGAAAAAATTACACTGCTGTCTTGTTTTGGAAGCTCATGCTATAATGAAGAATTGAAATTCAAAGCGTAGACTGTGGGGCCCATCCTCCCTCTCATGCATCTGAAAACGTATCAGTTTAAGCTGTGGTTTTGTTCCGACTTGGTTGTCTCTCCGAATTACACTGCCAGGGCTACAGGCGGAACATGCTGAGGCCAACAGCCCTCTTACTGTGCCAGTGGCCACTGGCAAACGGCCCTATGAAGACCTGGGCTACAGCAGTGTTTCGCAGCCTTTGGTGCGCTCGGAGGCGCCTGTCCCCTCCGGAGGGCTAACACGACGGCAGCGTAGCAGCTGGGCACTGACAGCTGGTGCAGGCGCTTGCGGTAGAAGGTACAACGATTACAAATCACTAAAGCAAAGCACAGGGTTTTGTCCTTAATGGGGAGAAAATTACAGTTGCCATGTTACTAACAGCAAGTGCAGTTATATATTTCCATTGTTTTATAAGGGAATCAAAGTTAGATGAGGGAGGTGACCATTTCCCTGGCATTTATTATTATTCTACCACACTTGCTAGATGTCTTTGGTCCCTCTGTTAGCTGTGTTCTGCCTAGCTTTGGTTAATAGAAAAAAATTCTAAAAAGTTAATGTAAAGCTGTGTAATTGTCATCATCAGGAATTGTATATGAGCATAGGAAAGTAACTCTTGTGAGGGGATGAGACCTTGCCCTTTTCCTATTAATTAATTCTTCTCTAAAATATGCATTAACTGCAAATAACTGGAAATAAAGCATAGCTCTTTACCATCATTAATATTAGTTTATGGAACCAGCAAATATATCATAATGGATAGTGCTGTCTCTGTTTAGGAAAATCTGCCTTTTAAAACTAAATGCTTTAACTCTGAGTGGTTGAAATAATTGCTGTTAGACCATCACAAGTAGAAAATGAGCTGTTCCCTTTTACTATAAGCAGCTTTATTTTGTAATTGCTCTTTAAGTTGACAGGCGTCAAGTTCTGCTGCACTTTCCCTCTCCCCCAAGATCATGGAATATAAGAATTTAAAATCAGGTCAGTGGCTGGGAGAAAGCACACTGCTATGCTAAGCTGCCTTCCAAACTCCCAGAACAAGAAGCTGTACACAAATTCTCTAGGACTTTTAACAATGAAATGGCAAAAGGCCAACAAATCATATTTAAGGAAGTTTTTACAGTTGAATTTAAATTCATGATTGAACACTGAGGAAAGGGAACTTGGTCCTTGTTACTGTGCGTATCAGCTTTTGATTAGGAAAGCCTTGCTTTCAAGTAAGGGCTACTCTTAAAAGGAGGAACAGAAAAAGCAGTAATGCAGATGAGACCCCTAAAGGAACAAATCTACTACAACTATTGTGCAAAAGCTGGAAATACTAAACAAATATTGCAGCTTTGCAACATGATGACAGAAACACTCCTAAAGGAATAATGATAGTTGAGGGGTTTTTTTTAATGAAGAACAAATACTGGGATATAGGCCTTGATCATTTTTATTCCTGTGTTATTCTAAAAAGCCTGAACAATCCTCCATTTTTGGAAGAAAAAAGAGCACTTTTTCTGAAGAGATTCTGTTCTGTTTTCACACTGTTATCTAACACAATACTTGACAACAGGTTGCAGATATTATGTAGGGGTAGAGGGATCTTCTCTGTCATTTTCTTTCATATCTTACTCTTCTACCATTGCACTATGGAAATGTATCATTTGTAAGAACCAGCAAAGATAAGAACTGGGGGGGGGGGGTAACCTCTGTGGGTGAAAATCTGAACATACCTGGAAACTAAGTAATGACCTTGCCCTGACAACACATACCAGAGTTCTTTGGTTCAAAATGTAAGTATTACTGATTCCCAAATACAAAGATTTTCAAGTTGCATTACTTAAGGTGTATTTTGTTCAAGAATATAAAGGGTGTAAACCTCCTGAATCCCATACTTTCCATTTTGAAGAAACTTTAATTTTCTAGTTAACAGTTAACTAACATTTCTCTGGATATGATTGAAACAGGTTTGAATTAATGATTGTTTGGAAGATACATGTAGATGAAGATGGGAGAACAACACCTGTGCTGGACCTTCTGACTAAAGTACCAGAGCAAGGTAGTGTCATTCACTTCAGAGACCACTTCTGAGCTTTTAGAGTAAACACCCGTCCCTTTTTCTTTTTTGCCCAGCGTCTCTTTAGGTAAAATGAGAGCACATCAGGTAAACAAAACCAAACTTGGCAGGGAGCCAAACTGATTTTACCTCCTGTATATTTAATTTAGAGGGGATTACAAGAAAAAGCATGTCTTTCTGTTTTAGGCAGCAGGTGACTTATTTTATCCAAAAATGCAAAGCAGACAGATGCTTTCAGTAATAGTGTAACGCTCTGAAAATAATGTTCATTTTTACATTTTTCTTGTAGTCCTGGAGCAGAACATAACAACTATTGAAAACGCACCTACCTGCTTCCGAAGTATGCTGCTTTTGTTTGGGATTGAGACAGCTATTGAAAATCTTATCAAAGTGGTTGGCTTGAAAAAGTGAATACCAGCATTACTTGTAACAGGTAGCAATTTCAAAAGTAGTTTTAATTAAGATATTGTGTTACACAGTCTATAACTTTATTGAATATAAACATTAAGTTATTCTCCATTTAGAAACCATACTCATAAAACATGCTATCTGTACAATTATGGCACGTTATATATAAATTGTCATGACATGAAAATAAATACAGCCATTTAAATACAAAAATGCCAAATAAAATAGTTACATGTACAGAGTGATTTCATTATAAATTTATCTTTTTGAATCAATAATGTACCAGAGTGGTTTGTCGTCTTAACATTTTCTAGCTACCTGGAAAGTGTTAAAAGATCATGCACTGTCAAAATCAAGTCCATAAAAAGTGGAAGTTTCATTTCACAGCTCTGTAGAAGTACAGTGATTTTAAAATGACTAGAGAACAGTAAGAGACTCCTAGAACAAAGAGTTAAGTAACTTTCTTATTAAATTAGCTGGAAGTAGACAAACAATTTGAAGCTTTTAAAGAAGTGTTAGGCTAAAAAGCAACCATAATTTAAGTGTTGAACAAGAGACAGCATTAATTAATTGAAATGAAAACCAAAACTAACCAAGAAAGACCGTTATACTTTTGTAAAAAGAAATGGGAGAATTAACTACTGCTCACAGCAGTACTTCATTTGGATTTTCTACTTCTTGTGGAAAAATTCTAGCAGATAACACATTGTGAAAGCATCGCATTTCATATGTTTGTCCCTAAAGAAACAAAACAGAGAGGTGTCTGTCTTGTAAAATCTTCCTTCACTTCCATCAGATGTACCATTAGCTCATTTACAAACTCCCAGCATTTTTCCAAAGGGTTACTGCTCTGCATTACCTATCACAGCCAAAGGACATGGTCCAAAACATACCTACACAATTTGAAGTCATGCACCACTTATATACAGAGTAACAGCTGTTATTCCTGGAATCAAGAGGCTAAAGATGATGACAATATAGACTCTTCAGTAATATTGAGAGAGTTCCTTTTTAAGCCCATAGATGCTATAACCATGCAAACAGTACAAACGCTCTGTATTTTGGTTATCTTTTTAAACACATGACAAAGTATTGTATAGCAATGGTGAAATAGGTAGGTAAGAAAGAACTAAAACTATCAATTTTAATGCAATAGTATGTTTTAAATACTGTAATTTTAATATTCTATAAAATATACTATTTGATCACTGAAATAGTCTCCTACTGTTCTGGTAAGTCAGGAAAAACTGAAGGAACAGACTGGTTTGGGTCGGAATCAGCTGAACAATGCTAGAAATCAAGTTTTAATGAACAGCAACTCTATATTACAAATTTTTCTTTTTAGATATAAGGCAGACTGTTTTCAAGTTTGGATTCCAGTAGACGAGCAAAATTCATTGCTACTTTATCCACTGACATGTTACTGGTTTCGCTAGTTTTGTGCAACCTCTGCTCTGGTTAGTTTCTTCTTTAGATCCTTCTTGGATGAAAACGAAACTGTTTAGCCAGCACATACCCCTCTGTTTGCATATGAAATGTGTGTAAAGTTACAGCATAAAAAAATGAAAACTTAATTTTTCAGCTGTGGATAATCCTTTCTCATTTTGTCTAACAGTTGGAGGATTTCTGTTTTTAAAAGTGGATCTTCTCCCCCATGTTTTCTTTACAAGTAGAGAGTTTTTACCACTGTCAACTACCAGCTTATCACGCTGTTGTGGTATCACATTTAACTGAAGAGCAGCCCACAACCCTACACCGGAAAGGCACGCTATCGACTGCAAGTGGACTATAAGAGACTGCTGATGTGGTTCACTTCCCACTGTAAAACAGTATTGCTATGAGTGGTATTACTCCATATTTCTACCTTGAATTGTGCCAGTCTACAGGGCTGCAGTCTTCTGCTTTTGTTTTTTCATTTTGGATAAAATGGAACAACTCAAAGATTACATTGAGATCCTAATAACATTTTTTTAAATGATAACCTACATTATTTTGAAAAACATTACCAGTACACACACACTGTATACAGATAACAGCAGTTCACTGTAGCTGGAATAGCATCTCTTTGCACATTTCAGGGTATGCAAACCCCAAGCACACAAGAGGAGTCCCTGTAGATTTTATCACACTACCCACAATTTTGAATACATCTTCAATCTCCTAACTCAAGATCTACCTTGAAGATGGATAACTGCAACATCTCAAAATTTCACCTGCACATAGGAGTAGTGATACAAACTTAGCTCCAGTACTCACCATCAGAAAGTGACTCCCTGCAACTTCAGAAAAAGAAAAACAGATAGATACTGTCACCTTTCCTCTGTGTATCACTTAAAAGAATGAGCCAGAAAGCAGTTGGCCGTGCTACATAATATATGGGATGTCAGTGAAATAATACCAACATTTGACACAGTCTGAAAGACTCAAAGTAATCTAGAAAACTCAGAATACGTAATTTCTAGGGCTCAATTTAACTTAGGAAAGAGCAAGCTGTGGTTTCACCTCCAATAGCAGCATATCATGTAGAGAAAATAAAAGACCAATGTGTCAGATTAGTTAAGCTCAGCTATCATATAAAATTCAAAGATGCTTACCTTTAACCTTTTTCACTTAGTTTCAGAAGCTTTAGGAGATACAAAGTGATCACAAAACTTCTGGAGGCAGTCTGGAGTTCTTAATCTCATGCATTAGTACTTAAAGTGTTCTGCAATAACATGGTAGTTCCATAGATCAGTAACACTTTAATAGCCACTTCAGCTGTATCTTCAGTGGACTTAAGCATTAAGTTTTATATTAGGTTTTTGTCAAAGCATTCCCTCTTCCTAGTAGCTATGTGTGAGAATTGAAAAGCACAAGCTCCAAGGTAATTCTCTTATTAGTAATTAGGCTTTCTATATTAGTGCAATACTTCAGGAAACCTCTAATTCTGTATTATTTCAATTCTAAGGAAGTGGACTTTTAGAATTAAGTTGATCTGTCCTTTAGTTCCAAGGTATGGCACATTATCTGTTCTGCCATATTAAATACATTCATTAAGGTTATATAGCAAACGCATGTTTTAGTGCTATTCCATGTCTTTGAAAAGGCATACCAATTAGAAATCATTTCTTAAAGCAAAAACATTCACAGCTGAAAAATGCACGGAACACAATAGAAAAAATTCACCATAATTATTTCATTAACCTTTCACTTTCTAATGTGTTCAAATAAAAATAACCTTAAGGAAACAGTTACACTTTATGGAGAACTAATGTGCAGTCTTCATTCTCCTTGAAGAGACTGGACATAACCGGGTCATCTTTGGCCTGTACATTCTTCAAATAATAGTTTACTATCTTGCCATCAAGTTTGTACTGATGAGGAATGCTTTCATATGGTTTAAGATCGAGGTCCAGGACAGAAACAGAAAAGGTGAATCTTGATTTGGATGCTAGTACCACAGGTCTTTGCTCAGAGCTGGAAAACAAAAACATATTGCACAAATGATTCATTAAAGTAAACCTATGTTTCATTTGTGGGTCCTGAGTCCTTGTGCAAAAGTGACTAATGTTTGTTTTATAACTGTCCCAAGAGCCTGAGAGAAGAAACTTCAGCTAATGTAGCGTTTAGGAAACTATGGCTTCAGCTTCACACAGATTAAGTCAAAACATTATGCTGTTAAGTCAATTAATGCATCTTTGCATTTAGTTAATGCAATATATTTCTAGGTGTTATTGCATACAATGCAGCTGCCATCTTACCTGGCAGAACCAATACGAATTACTGCAACTTCTACATAGGTTCAAGGTAATACAATTTTGTATCAGAACTACTGTCAAAGCATTCTGAAAGACGGAGGGCTTAATAATGAGTCAACTGTTGCAAAACTCCCCTCTCGTGAACATTTTATTCAAGAATTCCAGGACAAATGCAGAAGACTCTGTTCTCTACCCATAACAAAGCTTTGGTTAAGCAAGCTCCCCTCTCCAAGAGCAGGCTGTTATTGCTGATAAAAGTCAAAACAGGTAATATTGTGGCAAAGCTGCTTGCCTGACTGAGAGAAGAGAAAGATGTCACCTCATGATTATTAATCAGATCAATAAAAACAAGACACAAAAGACTTCTGTCTTCCAGTCAGGTGGCTGAAGGCAAATCATTTTGAAAAATCGCTCATATCAGGGACCAAGGCAGAAAAATCCCACCTTGTTAAAACCATGTGTATCTAACTGTGTGCAATTAATTCCAATTTCAAGAAGAGGGTAGACACAAAACTTTGACACTTTTTGTCAACTTTAGGTCTTCAGAAACTGTCCTATATATCTGAAATCAGAACTCTACCTTATTAGTATGCCCACAACAAACTTTTGGAATCCGAAAAAAAACCTTCTTAACAGTTAAATGAATTAACTGCACAAGTGCATCTGATTTCTAAATGAATAGGAGTCATTCAAAATTAATATCTCTTACCATTCATCTTGCAGACAAGGTGAAAGGGCAATCATGATGGAGCAGTCTTTTGCAGTCATTGCTATTCTGTACTGCTGCACCTATACAAAATAAGAGTGACATGAATTTTCCATTATATTTGTATTTGCCTTTATAGAAAACATACTGTTCAAACGTATTAGTATATTCATTTTAAGATCTGGACATTAGCTCTACAACAAATAGGTAGCAGGAGCAAGTGGTTTTACCACACCCTGTGTAGGATGTTCATTTCCTACAGATACTTTTCTTAAAGGCTGACAAAGCATCAGTTCATGTGAATGCCTCCTCAGTCTAGAAAGGAAATAGCCAGCTTTATTTTCCTTTTAAGAACAGAGGCAATGTGAACAATGTGTTGGGTTTTAAGTGCTTCTGCTATAAAGGTACACGCTGGCACCCTGACAAAATCAAGAACTTTAATTGTGCAGAACACTTTGACAAGCCTGTGGTGACATTCACACACTACCCACCAATTTCAGTTAGACAAGTGGTTATTAAAATTGACAGACTAAATAAGCATCAACAACATTCCCCAGAAAGGTACCTTTGTTAGCGCAAACGCTACTGTTCCATCATCTTCAGTTGAAAGATCTAGCAGCTTCTCATAAAATGCTTCGTTATAAGGTCCATCTATCTGTAACGTACTTCTAAATAAATTTTAAAAGAGGATTTACACATAGCCAAAGATATTTACTGATTTCCAGTGAGATCTTTCTTCAGTAGCCCAGATATTCAGATGAGAACATACCAACAAAACCACTGATAAACATGGCAACAAATTACTATTCAAAGAGCTAAAATCCCGGACAGTCCCTATCCTCATTTCATACAAGCACAACCACTTACAATTTCCTGCAGTGTAACTTTTTTTTTTTTTTAAAGATAAACCAATCTTAATCCCTGCCTACCTGTTTATCACCACAAGAACAGAACAGCAATTTTTATGGAAAAAAACCCTGCATTTTTAGCAAAAGTGGGAAAGATTCAAAATTTATAACCGTTTGCAGCATCCCTTAGAAAGTCTGCCTGAAAATACTGAGGGTACACACTTATCAGATAAGGCCCCACTCACCACCCAACTTCACAGTGTGTGCACTGTACTTGATGTACTAATAATGGGATAGCTGATATGGCCCTCTTCTTTCCCATGCTAAATACTTCAACTCCAGAAAAGCTGAACCCATAAAAACGCAATTTGCAGCACAAGCCTGTAATTTCTCATTATATGCCAGTGCACAGCACACAACCACCACATGGATGAAAGAATACACTTGCAAATGGATTGTTTATTGTAAAAATATAAAAGCACACCAAAGTTATACTGCACATGACTTAAGCAGAATTTAAGGCTATCATATTGCCTACTACAAGATAATCCTTCAGCTGAGGACTCCACAAGAGCTGAAGGAGCACAACAGCCATGTTTTACACGTGAGGCCAGCATGCCCTCTTGTGAGCGATGGCAGAATTACAGGCAAATTACCGCTTGAGAATGTATCAAAATTAAGGCTTTTTACAGTGATTGTTATTATTATTCCAACTAATACGCTTTATCTGAGAACAAATGTAGCACCTTGCAATACTCAGTATTTCTTCACCAGGCAAGAGATACAGTAACCAAAAGATTCCTGCTCCTCAAGTTTGATCTGCTCATTTATGATGTGGATTGCAAGCTGGCATTTTCAGCTACCCCTCCCTGTAAGCGAGCCCTGTACACCACTGCAGTCATTTTCTACAGAAGGGACAGCTTATCAGGCTAGGTTTACATGAGCAGTACAGGTTTCACATGTTTTATTGCAGGAGTGTAACTTCAAGCAACTGCACAATTTGTCACTGCAGCTTTATACAAGTAGTAGTTTTCTACATTTGCAAGTCAGGATTTCCTCGTGTCTATTCAGTTTTAGCAGGCTATTTGATTTCTGCTTCTCTGGCAGATGATCAGTTGCATTTTCTTTGGGTTGAAAGCCACTGCACATCATGTTATTCTGCAGACCAATGGTTCCTAACTTGATTCCACCACTCGTCCACAGACACATACTAAACGTCACTGAAAAAGTATTTTGAGCGTAAAGCACTGTAAAGGCACTTGTAATGCATGACATACTCTGAGGTGTGGCAATGATACAACGGCCCGCAAAGCTTTGGGAACCACTGATGGAGCCCCTGCTGCTCTGCTTCTCGTCTTTTGCTAGCTGATCGCTCCCACGTCTGAGCTGGTCTGAGCGTATTACACCCACATTAAGGAAAGAAACACCCTGAGACAAGCAACCTAACAGTATCATCTTCTCTACAAAACCAACATTCTCGTCAAGTTTACCCACATTTGGTTAATTATTTTTTCCTCCCTTTAGATGCCAAATTGTGACCAAAATACCCATCTCATCACCTTAAGATGGAACACAAACTACTTGTTCAAGCAGCAGAAGAGGTAACAGGAAAGCTATGCTTTCAGGAAGTCCGCTCCCTTTAAGGCAGGCCTGGCAATACTAATAAATTATGTATTTTACTACAGTTAAAACAAATGCCAGAAGCTAAGATACAAACTTATAAACTGGTGACAAATACCACCACAAATGACATAAGCTGGAAAACTCACTTGGAAGTTGGATAATTTGGCTGAATGTTTTGCAAGACTGACCATCTCAGGCTAAAAGCCTGGTGAGACACACGAACCTAAGACCCTGTGCGTCACAGGGGTCTACCACCACTTTCAAAGGAAAAGTATGTTATCTCTCTCCACTGGCAGTTTAGGAAAAAGCAATTACCTTAAAGTCATTAATTTTGATTATGACTGATTTGCTATAGGATGAAGCTACAGCAGACTGAAGCCATTTTCCTCCTAGCAGCAACTTAGGTAGACATATTAATTTGTGCATACTGAGACCAAATCTCAGAACACCTTAACAAAGAACATGCTCAGGGGCCCTCCACTTTCTGTTACCTATTTCTGGGGGTGTGAAACCAGTCTAGAAGTCAATCAGCTAACCAGTCTCAACTGGTCAACTCCTCTCTACTTAAGGGAATTGAAAAGGAAAGAGTCAGAAAAGACTCAAGTCAAGACCAGGAGCTTTCATTCAGCCCTGACAGACTTTCATTCATGTAAACTCCACCTCACCCCATAGCAAAGGTCAGCTAGACAAAAGCAGACATTGAGCCCGTTATCCAGTCAAACACTCTTTAAGATCTTGAAGGTACAGGCTGGATTCTTGCTGACTATCGAATTCAGGTTTTTAAAGGGCAGGTAGTAGGCCAATAAAGGCTTGAGAATGACTAAAAACATCATTATTACTGCAGACGTAGTCCTAGTTCTGCAGGTACTAAAGGCGGGGGAAAACTGCTTTCCATTTTACTGTGTCTTCCCTCCAAGATATGTCCCCCAGACCTCCACTATTAAGGAACAATGCATTTTCTCCCATTCCCTGTTGTGAACTTGCCATAATCATCACTTAAAAACCCACATCATCAATCTCAAGTGACTTACATCAAAACTTTTGACACTAAAACTCATCTTTTATGTCCGGTGGTATTTCAAGTTAGAAATTCAGAATATGCCATACCATAAGGAAGGTTGTATAAGACATGACAAGATTAAAAAACGGCTGTATTTGCATAGAGCCAATCTTGTCCACATACCTACTTAATCAGAACCAAAAAAAGTCATCAAATCTTACCTCTCTTCAGGAAATTCCTCTAAGTACTGTTCAACTCTATTGTACAAAGGATAGAGTCCTTCAATATCCAGCATGTCAAGCATCTGAGCCTGAAGAGTTTTATAAAGGAGACAACCCCTCGGTAAGCCAGAGCTTTCCAATTTATGTTTCCCTATAAGAAAAAGTATATTCAAATAAGGCAGGTATGAGCGTCTTTGTTTTGCTTCACTTTGCCATTACGTGTGCTTTTTCACAAAGCAAACCCAAATACTCTTCAGACTGGTCAAAGAAAAAGCTTCAGTTTTTGAACAATAATGTGCTGTGCGCTTACCTGCATATTTAAACACCACTGATTTGACTGTAGAATACAACACGCAGTATACAGCTCTACAAATTACTCAAAAAAACCCCTCCATTGCACTCTACTGTGAGTCTAAAAGACTAATTTCTCAGACAAGTCTAAAACCACCACAAATTAAGTTTCACAGTATGAACTGCTGACAAAACTAATTTAGCATTTCAGATATTGGGTCTTTTTTAATATAGTATATAGCAAATACAAAACCAGATTTGTTTCTTCTTTAAAAGACAGCTCTGAGTTTTGCTGTATTATGTGGAGAAAAACAGCAATGAAAAAGATTCTCCTCAAAAGCATATTTAAGAAACATGCAGTTTGTATAAATAGAGTAACAAGCAGCATCTTGAACAACTCAAGCTTTACAAAACTTAAGCACTGAGGAATTAACATGATCTTCAGTTTTCCAGTCCTCATTTTCCATTTCTTTTCTGTTCCATACTTGCACCTTCACTTTACCAGAAGTGGAGTAGGAAAAGAACAGAAAGAAGACTATACCCTAGTTGGGGAGCAGGGGAAGGCAAGAAACAGGTGTCAGGTAACCAATGAAAACAGCTAAACTTCATCACGTACAAAATAAAAATCACCCAGTCCTTTAAAATACAAATCATGGTTATCAGCTCGAACAGGTATTTTCTTTAATTCTTACCCTACTGCCTTCTGAACTGACTTTTATCCCCGTCCTGAGATGCAGTGCTAAAAGTGTTCATTACGAGGTCACATTAAAAACAGTTATCTAGCAGCTGTGCCACTCATAATTCATTTTCTCATAATTCAGTTCTCACATCAGTATTAAATAGCAAACAAGGCAAAAATATGCATCATTATGTGATAACAGTTAATTACTGTCAGTGCTCAAGAAATTAGTTCTTACCATTTCTTACTAGCTCCTTATTAAAAGCACTTGCTTCACAGTAGCTTCTTCCTTGGGAAATGGGAACCGTCCTCATATCACCTGCCCTGCAGGCATCAGTACTACTTAGTAGCGCCATAGTTATAACATGGATTAGTTCTTTAACAATTGTCCTTGTACAGTGTGGTCCATTGACCAACCCATTTGAGGGGAAAAAGAAAGGTTTTAAGTGACGAGCAAGCTCGTTCCAGTCAGAGACGGAGTCCTGATCATCTTTACAGCCATAAATTAGTTCACCATTCTGTAAATGGAAAAGAAAGATTTAAACACTCCATCAAACCCAGTTATTCATACTTAGCAACCAAAGTACCAGAGTTAATATTTTAAGACACAAGGTGCAGAAGAGTGTGACTTGGTATAAAAGTCTACACACAAATGCATGCACAATCTCTTACGAAGTTGTCATCCTAAACTTCATGAGATACCACAGGTAAAAACTTTTGGATTGGGACCAAAAAGCCCATTTAAGTCAAAAGATACTTTCCCAACTTAATCAACTTTAAATAATCAGAACAACAAAAGTGAACTGATACTCAGCATGGTTTCCTATCGCTTCTGTCTAAATAAGGTCAATAGTGAAAAAGCATGTCATGTAAAACTATCCCTTTTAAAAGCCAAGTTGTAAAATGGAAGGTGAAAAAAAGGGACAGAAAAGGTATGACAATTATCTGCACTCTAATAGAAAAAACAGAACAGTTCATACAAGTGTAACTCACTCCAGTAGTTGCTTTAATACTGGAAATAAATTCAAAAGAGTTATTTTCTAGAACTAATCTGGCAAATCTGCATAATCCATCAGTTACTGCTTTATTTTTTACTACATTACTTCTATACAAAAAAGGCAGCCCTTTTACTTCGTCAATGAAGCACGCTGTGCATTTGACTTGTACGAATGCTGTAACAGTAATTTCTAACAATATTTGCAGCAACACACAAAGTTCTCATCTTCTTCCCCTGAATGAGCGCTTAAAAAGTTTCAAAGCTTCGGTCATCTTTAAAAGTCTTTTTCTCTTGGCTGTTCCAACTATTCATTCATTAGTTCTGGGAGAGATTTCTAGGGATAGCTACAGAGAGTATTATTTACCTATCGTAACTTGAAATCTAAGAATTTTCCTGTTTTCTTCTACTTAATGGTGAAGCCCAATAGTGAAGGTGCTGATTATGTAGATTTGAAGTAGAATCTTGACTCTTCAGACATTAAAGTCAAATCGTTTACAAGCCAATACAAAAAAGCAAGCATGTTTACCTTAAATATTTTCAAGTTGTTCTGTGCCTCCTGTAATAAGCTCTTCAAAGCAAAGTGCATTCTCTGTTTATTTCTAGAAAAAAAATACGAATGTATTATCACAGCCTTTAGATGTTTACAGCTAAGCCTGCAGGACTCTATGGAATCAGAACAGGGCACCTGAAGTGAACACATCCCTTAAGCGTGTTACTCATGCTGAAGCCACTGCAAAGACAAAATGACTACTGCAAATTCAAATCTGAGTAGTAAATAAACACTTCCTACATTTCATGTTAAGTAGCACAAGGCACTGTAGCCATAATAGGCAACTGATTCCTGAAATAGATGTAAATAAGTATATAGCACCAGAAATATTTGCTGTAAAAGTCAGACATGCAGACGTTGCTCCTTAATCCTACAGTTAAAGTCTAAATAATCTGAGAACTAAAACACAGTTGTTGTTTTTTTTTGGCAACACAGAATCAAGTCACACATTTTCTTACCCTGAGAAGAGATCTAATGGACAATATTTACTTGGTCGCTTCCATTTTCCATTTGCTACCTGTTGAAAACCAACACCACCATTAATCACTTTCTGGAATAACTGCTCTCAATTATTTTAATAGTCAGGTGCTGACACTAACATTTTTCTTCAGGAGGCCCATAACATTTAAAACTCTTTGAACTTACTGTTCATGACTACTAGGGGTCTTTCTATTCATATTTAAATTCAGATCACTCAAACTGCATAAAATTCATGAATGGAAAGTATGGAGAAAGGTCACATTAAGTTACAACAGGTACAGTTAGCTTCTACTTCTAGACCCATTATGATTTCAGGAACATAATCAACATTATCAGTATATATCAAAAAAAACAAATGAAGTCCATGGGTGATACATGCTCTGCTAAGTTGTGCAATGCCACCGTGCGTTTGGTGAGCTGTACTTAAAAGGAAATATGGCATAGACGTTTACCCAACCAACAGACTAGTTTACCCAACTCAAAGACTAATATTGCATTTGTTTGCTTCCAACTTCCCACAGAACTTCTTCCGTTTCTCACTACACACCCAGCGACTCAGGTGTGTAACCACTCACTCTCTTTAGTCATAACAGAGATTTAAGCAACAATATGCAAGTTTCAACAGGAAAGCAAGACTAATAACAAATGAAACACAACACAGTCAAAGGAAAGCAGGCTGACTACAAAAAAATAGTTACCTTTAAATGCTGATGCATACAATAACGACACACCTTGTGCTTTATCTCCTGTGAAACATGGCTGGAAAAAGGAATGAAGCCACACTTCGGCTACAAAAAATAAAGTTGTAAATATAAATGTATTTCTTTATATGTAAGGGCACACAATATGCAAATCTTTCCAGTTTCCAGTTAAACTGAAGAAAGATTATCAGTAAACATCCAATACTCAAACAGCTTCATATTATCTCACTGTATATTGTTCCCAGTTATGTAAGAGTCCTCATTTAAAAAAATAAGGATACACAGCACTGCTGTGGCCTGCAAGAAAGCCTATGAATACTTGGGAATTTCCCAAACTTGTAAAGGTTAGGAATGGGGGGGAGAGGGGGGGGATTTAATCCTACAGGTAACAGTGAAAGTGGTGAGCTCTGCTTTATCCCAATGCTGCATTTATTTGAAACTGCTTTTGTCAGTCCATACTTAAAAATTTCTACACAAAATAAACAGAAGGATCTTCTATTTGATACCTTAATCTCTATGCAGAGGATTGGCCGATGTTCCACAAAACGATAGGTCTGCAGCCTGGTAAGGTTAGGAAGGCACATTGCATAACCACTAAGAGTGTCCATGTCTTTATCACAGCGAGACTCTGGAGGGAGAGAAAACAAAAAAAAAGGGGGGGGGGCATGTCCATGTTTATTTTACTCTGTAGTTATCTTGTTCTCTACCTGGAAAAAAAGTCCTAAGAAAGGCAGGACATAGTTTAGGAAGCTTTATCCAATTGATTTCCCCCCATTAGCAACACTGGTTTTCAGTTTTCCTCACAGCTCTCTCAAGCATAGAGAGTGCTTCAAGAGCTGCTTTAATGGCCACAATTTCCAGCTCATCCTAACAAAGATATCAGTGAGAGGTCTGAAAAAGCAAAGGAACATATTTAATTAGTCAAGAATAGGTAAAGAGATATATTACCATATGCAGAGAAGTCATCTCATGTTTGCTTACTAAAATTGCATGTAGTGACTATGATCCATCAGCCTAGTCACCAGAAGTCTGTGAAAATGCGCCAGAATATCATAAATTGGTCTCACAATATTGAGATCTAGAAGTTTAGAAGGAACTGTAGAACTAAGCAGAATCTGCAAGTGGCTTAGCTCTGCTCCTTAGTCTGTTTACAGCGCTTCTTCAGGGTTTAAAATGTTTGCCAAAGGTCCGCGACCAAGATGAACTGCACTAAGAACACTGATAAGAAACAATCGCTGCGTAACCACCTCTCAACAAGAACTAGACTCTTCACAGCCATTCCAGTGCTTACATCAAAATACTAAACAGCTGAAAAGGGACAGAAAGGGAAGAGATGTTCACTTACCCCCCACTCACAAGTCCACAACTTGGAATAACAACAACAACAAAAAACCACTAGGGTTTTTTGTTTGTTTTTTTACACTTAATCAAAAGTGCATCCATCAGTGGTAAGCCACATATGCCAAATAAGATGGAGCCATAAATCTGAATTATTGTAAGCTCCTTCTTAACTTAGACAGGCTTTGTGAAAGGTTACTATATTAAAATCTCAAGGAAAGAATTTCCTTAAAAAGATTCCCATTAAAAATGAACATGGAGATTTGCTGTTGTAAAGCAAGAAATGCCACTCAGACAGCTCCTCACAATGTCATTTCTTCCTCGAAAGAAATGCCCAGGAGATGGAGAGACATAAAATTCAACTTTAAGAAACTAAATTCTGTCATTCACTTTTACCAGTTTATCATTCTTTTTGTAATTCTTACTGGACACGATTTACTTTCCTTGCCAGTTTCTGGCACTGTGAAACTGTTTCTCGAAGATGTGTGGACAAGAAAGCAACGGAGTAGAGAGTCTACTGCCCTTACCGTATGTAAGTTAATCCTGATTTTTCCTGGATCAAAGGCATAAATGTACTGGCTGCACTTAACCAAAGAATTTAATACCACCTTTATTCTCCAAGGAACTCTGCTAAAGCAAAAGCTACAGCAAAAGTTTCTGAATCTTCTCAAGAACATTTAACAACATAAGAAGAACGCATGAGAGGGACATCTTTTGTTTTCCCATTTTAAAGCTTACACCTCGATGTACTTTTAGCCATATACGAAGAATGATGTACTCAAGTGTTGCCTACTTTTTCCATTTTGGAAACAAAACCGCTGAGCAAGTACATGACTCCCATAGACTTTTAAAGGGAACATACTTGAGACTAAAACCTGAGTTTCTGAAAGAGTTGACTGACTACACCAATTTCTATACTGCTTTATTTTACACTGAATGTGTCAGAGGTTTCCAAACTACTGAGTCTGGGCAGCATGTTCCCAAAGACTTAACAAGCCAACACAACCATACCTCTTTTACCCTCATCCCTTTCAATCCCCCGCCCTGTCCGAGGGGACCGGGAAGGAGCACTCGCATGTTACTGCTGGTTAGGGACCCCAGAGCACCATGTAACAGTCCGGAGAAATCGAGCAGAGCCCCACGCCCCAAAGATGCCCATCAAGCTATAAAGGCCGCACCCCAGAGCCTGTAACACCGCAACCCCTTGCAACAAGATACACCAGGCATCAGGAAGAGACATGAAAAGCTGGAATGTACATTGCACGCACCTAAGTGCAGTGACTAATATTGCCACTCATCAGACAAGAAATGCTTAGCCCCAAGTGAAAGACTAACAACGAAAACACGACTTCGAATTTAGTTTGGAGTTTCTGAAGCTATCTTCCTTCCAAAGTGCTACTAATTTGTCCAGGACAAATTCTGATGGAATCAAAACAAAGTATTTTAAGACACATCTTCCACTTCCCTCAGCGATGTTTGTAAAGGCCTTTACAGCAAGGTAAAAAAAGCCCGATAAAGAATTAACAAATGAAGGCTTAGAGAGGTTCCCTTTTCCCAGTTTGATGAAATTAATGCTGGATACAACTTAATTCTATAACACACCCATTTTTCTACAACAAAGCCATTTTCAAGTTATTATTGGCTTCATATTGAAAGAAGTTTCCTCAGATTTTGAGGTATGATTTTTTTTTTTTTTTACTCTATAATTTAGCAGAATGTTTTACAGCTTGAGGAAGGCCACCTGTTTAATGCTATCACTGGAACTTACCTGGCCTCTCCGGCTGAATCTTTAAACACAGCTGTCTTATGAAGTCTAAAGGCAGTTGAACAATTTCCTTAAAACAAAAAAAAAAAAAAAAAATTTTTTTCAACAAAAAGCTGAATATCCAGTTTGGTGGTCTTAAAATGGAATACCACAATTCAGCAGATATTAACAACAGCATACCAAGTTACATGCTCAGCAGCTTCTCTCTGATTAACCATTAGATTTAAAACATTTAAATTAAATAAAAGCAAAAAAAAAAAAAAAAGCATTTTCAGTATGAGTTTAATGTGCATAAGAAAACTTGCATCATTTTGTCTTTTTCAAAAATGAGAATAGTTTTCCCCCACCGCCCCAAGGTAGAATTTTATGACTCAAGTTCCAAAAGAAGTTGTCACTTTTCCACTCAAGCATCTGATGTTCAATTAACTAGATGCAGCCCTCCCGAAGAACAGAGCAAGTGGCAAGGAAAGAGTTATCCTCCAACTGCACAGAAACGTGGACAATTCAGTGGAACCAGGCTTCTCCCCTTGTTTTGCAAAATCAGTCTCAAAACATCTCTCTCTTCCACCTCTCACTTTGTACCGAGAAAAGAAATTGCCACTTTTTTTCATCAGTAGCTTGAAATAGCTCAAACCACAGAGCACGATCCAATCACCTCGCCAGCACGGAGCAGGACCTTTGTTCTGACCTGAATGCTTCTCATCTGCGTAGCTTGCTTAGGAAGATCTGCAAACCCTACTAATTGCTTTTGCCTGGCATCCAGTGCTCCTCAAAACACAATGTTTACAATGTTTAAGAGTGCCATTTATTTTAAGGATAAAACATTTACCCCATGATGAACATAATTCTCCCCAAAGAACTGCTTCATGACATGTTTTCCAAAATCTACGATGTTTTGCAGATGGTGCAGTATTTCTTCTGATGTCTGAAAGAAAAAAACAACATGGTAATTGAAAAGCTATGACATAATGATACACAACACTTGGGAATACATACACATCCTTATCAATGATTTGGCAAAGTACCCTAATTGCTATACAGAGTTTAGTAAGTAAGTACATGTTGAAATTAAAAGGACACACTTAAACTTGTGGGATATATGCTTCCCTACAGCTGTGGGAGAGGTTGAGATGACCAGGAAAGCAGTCAGAAGAGATTATTTTTATTCTTAATTTGGTGGGGGGGGGGGAGGAGAAAAAGGCAAAAAAGGCAAGAACAGAGATAGCAAAAAAAGTGAAGTGGGTGAAATTAGTCAAGATCTATTCTGTCTCTGACCATTATTCTTAAAACAGGTAAGAGACCTATAACGATCAAAATAGATACACATCACAGACGTCTGCATGAACAGGTACAGAATTTGCCATCTGTCCTGGATGTTGCTCCAGATGATGAAAACC
Organism: Apteryx rowi; assembly: GCF_003343035.1. NCBI lineage: Eukaryota > Metazoa > Chordata > Aves > Apterygiformes > Apterygidae > Apteryx > Apteryx rowi. The sequence continues at coordinate 101,143 of NW_020448052.1, read as the reverse complement.
TTTATTATGATGTGGTCTTCTGTCAGCGTTTTGTGCGTTACGTGCATATAAAGAAACACCAAAGTTCTTCTACATGAAAAAAATGCCAAGCTAGACAGATAAGAAGCTAAATGAGCACTAGAGGCAGGAGAGCCACAGCAGTGCAGTGTCACTCTGACAGACTGATGCTTATTAAAGAGATATTGAGGAATGCCTGTAACACCGCAACCCCTTGCAACAAGATACAACAGGCATCAGGAAGAGACATGAAAAGCTGGAATGTACATTGCACGCACCCATGGAGGAAAAGCTTTACAATAATATTGTTCTATTCCCAGTACGCCAGCATACTCTGGGTCTCTGCACCGAGTTTTATTGTTACTACAGTCAATCTCCAAGTTCCCTTCCTGTGTCCTATTGTAACACAAAGCTTTTCTAGAAAAACACTATTTTGCATACCACTGTACAATACAGCACCAAACCAAGCGAGGTTTACTCTTGGGATTACGTAACAGCGGAGGAAGAGAAAGCGTAACACTGATGTCCAAGGTAGAAAATTAGAGAGGAAAAAGCACGAGCAGGAGAGAAAATAAGAAAATAACACTGCAGAACAGAGTGAGAGAAAATAAAATGCCAGGAGGAAAACACTCAGATAATGACTAAGAGTGGAAGCAGAAGAAAAGACCACATCCAAAAAATTAAATGTGTTAAGAGGTAAAAGGAGATTGTCACTAACTAGGCAATTTTAGTGACAACATGTTTTGTTTTGTTTTTTATAATAGGTAGGTATTTCTCACCTAGAAGGGTTACCTATCAGACTTACACAAGTTGTGTAGGACTGCAAACAGAGTATTTGGTTACTGTAAGGCAGGTCTTCCGAGGCTACATGCTACATTTAATATCCTTCATCTACTTAGATTCATTTTCCAGACTGAAACAGCAAAATGCAATAATGCTTTACAAAAAAAGAAGTTATTACTCTATCGGTTCAGTATGCAGTGCACTAACCAAGACACCCAAACCTTTGCACCTAGTAGGAAAAGGACAAATTTTCCGAAGCACGTACACAGCACTTCTATCATTCTATAAAGGCCGGAAGAGCACTTATTCTTTAAAATATTTGGCATATTGTAGGTGGGGTTGTTTTTCAGAATAGCTCTCCCTGCATCTTTTTGAGAGTGCCAAAATCAGTTTGGAATCTCTTCAGAAAAGCAATTTTCCTTTGCTTGAGTTTTAAAAGATAATACAAACTATTATCCCGGAATAACTTTAGACCAAATGACTGCAATTAAGAAAGAGGGTATTTAATAGGCCATTCTGTAATTCTATAATTGCCTATAGAATTAATAGGCAACAAGGTCACCCAAACGGGCACGAAACAGGCTATTTTAAAGCAGTGTTGTTCAATTTGTTCAGTCTGTGCTTCGCAGGAAGGCCACTGCTCGCATCAGTAGTGCTGAACACACCTCTATCCATCACAGAGGCCGGCTGCTAAGCCCGGGCTCCTTTACTCCCCCCCACCAAAAGGCAGAGACCACCACCACCGGGGAAACCACCTGGTCCTGTCCCCTCTGCTCACCCTGAGCAGACTGCAAACACACTATAGCAACCCTCCCTTGCATTTAATTTATCCCAGTCTGGGGAACAAGCAGTTCCTTTGCAGAGGGGGAAAAAAAAAAAAGGCAGCAATTTAAAATGTCTATAGTTATCATAAATATCTTCCTCACCTTATGAAGTGAGGAACTATTAGTCTGAGTAAATATTACAGCAAAAACTTCATCAGTTTACATACAGATTTCCTCCTTTTTTATGGCAACACAACCCTTTCGTTAGTGTATACAAATTCCAAACAGTGAGTAGGAATTTACTTCATCTTGTATAGTAACAACATTCTCAGCTGCTTCCCACCTACAGACTACTCTGATCTCATTTGCTGATGCACACAGTACTTACAGGCTTTTCCTCCTCCCCCCCCACCCCATACTGGGAATTAAATAAGCATCTCTGGAAACTAGGGCACTCACTGCTACAAGGAAAGACTCACCAATTAAAAAGACCAGCACCACTTTCAGGTTGCAGATCAAGCTTATGACACTTGCTGACCTCCTTTTAAGAGCAAGTACATTCAATACTCTGAACAATAAATATTAACAGACTATTGGAACATCACCTTTTAACATTAAAAACATAACGATAAAAAGCTTTTGAAGGACCCATCCCTACTGCCAGCTCATTTAGTAAAACACCAAACACATCAAATAGGTTCTAGTCAATGAAAAAGGCAAAGAACTCGTTCATGCAGAAGACTCATACGCACCCAAATGAGCGACAGACAATCATTCCACAAGTCCTGACACTGGTATTCACTCAAGAAATGCAAGTCCCAGAGCTACATTCATTTTATTACCAGTAATTTTTTATTACAAGTACTTCATTGTAAGAATAGAATAAGAGTTTGTGAGACACTGCCATGTTTATTCTACTAGAATATCTAGTCCCAAATTCATAACCGATCAGTATATATTAATATTACTAGAAATCAATGCAAGGCCACGTCTGGACTTTCTTCCCATTTCCAAAAGAGTTAAGCGGAAGTGATTTTGAAAGACTGAGACACTCCTGTCCACACAGGAATTTTAGTATGCCCCTCGTTAGAAAGTATTTTCCTTGAACTGCTTCTTTCAGTCACTAACATTGGATGAAGCTACAATTTTGTGCCTAGAAATACGACACTTCATACCCTAACTCATCTTGCACTAGTTAGGAATACAGATTATACCTAAAAAGCATTGTTTCTATAGCTGTCTAATTGCTATATCCAAGTTTGGTCAAAACTCTGATTCTCCAGGAGTTGTTTAAGGATCTAAAGATAAATTATTTGCTCTTCAGTTCTGCACAAAGAAAAACTGATCTTCTAAAATAAACAAATAAATATGAATAAAAATAATACAACCAGCAGAGTATTTAAATCATATAACCTCCTATTTAAAAAGCAAAACCACAAAGTCCGGATAATCACAGTACTAGGCAAATAGAGTTATGAAGCCAGCTGCAAGTCAGTCCTTTTCCAAATATGACACTTGCATGCAACAGCAGGGTTTCCTGCGGTAGTGCACACTTATCAATCCAGCTTTAGTAGCATGAACATACAGTCACAATTTCAACACTTTGAGCTACATTACATAATTGTGTACATCCAGAAATTACCATTTTGTGGTTACAGTGGTAAGAAGCAAAGCACGTCTGCCTGGGGCAAGTTTGAATGGGAGGGTTGCTACCATCTTCTAAAAACCAAACTTTTGACGTTTAATCAGATACGGCCTATGGGAATGTCTACCATGAGGTATTGCTGCATTTGCTGGGATTCTGAGGGATTTTACTCATCTGATTACGCAGGCGGAAAAAAAAAACATTCAAGAATCTGAGCAATGTTCATATAGTACCAGATCACCATGCCCAGGACATTTCTCTTGTGTTTCACTATCCCAATCCAAAAAAATTATATGCATAAAGAAGTTTACTGAAGTATTATCAACTTGAACTCTATATTATAGCTAATAGTGAAAAATTACTTCCTGTCCTCCTTTGCGACTTCTTCACATTATGCCATTTTGTATAAGATTATGCAACACGATTTCAGAGAGAAAAAAAAAAGGGCTAGTACTCAGTGTTTTGTTTTTTAAAGAAAGAGCTATAGATTGATTTTTATTTAAACTTGAAAATGACCAGTAGCGCTTAACTGGAAATTAAATTTTTAAGTACACTAAGACATGAGATGTTGAATTTCATTCTATGCAAAAACTAAAATGGAAAAAACAAGTAAGTGTTTGCTGTCTTGACAAAAATCTTTCAGACGTTCCACTGTCTGGTCATTTCAAGAGCTCCTTGACAACTAAATCTGAATTCCCTACCCTGATACTCTCCGAGTTCATTTTATCGCAGTACTAAGATGATGAAAACACACTTTCTCTTACACCACTGATAAAACAATTCAGCATAAGCAACAATCTCTGTTACAGATAAAGAGTGGAACAAGACAATCCCTAGGTCCGTTTCCAGAACAAACAATGAAGGTGTAAGATCATCATATTTTAAGGTCTGCCATGAAGCTGTAACGCTGCAGTCTTCCTGTCAGGACTGGATTTTTTTAGTAATTGTTTTCAATAAACATTAAGTCACTGCCTAAGCACGGCACACTCATCAACATTCATTCACTGGACTGTTACTAGTCTGTTCACTACTGGTACCACGGAGGGGAGGAATTTAAGCCTTTTGAATTAATTTCCAGAAAACAACCCAACTAGTGCAGAACAATACTGTAACACGCAGGAAGCGTGACGATGCTTCTCTCCACCCTCCACCAGGGCTCTGCATCGGGGGGAAAAGGGCCAGTGCGCAGAGCAGAGATGGAAGCTCTGGAACCTGCCAGCGAGACGCAGAAATGAGAGTGTCAGTGGCTGCCTGGAAAAGACTTAGGCATGCAAATAAACTAGGTGTATACAGAGGAGTATAATAACAGGAAATAAAATGAAACAGCTATTCAAACCTGCAACATGCTTGCCAAAGTCAAAATACTTAAGACTTACGCATTCAGAAATGTTTTAAAAGGTTCAGTGACTAGGAGGCTTTGCTGCAGGAATGGGAGAAAGCAAGAAAAGCTGTTTAAAGAAATTCATGCTTTTAGCATCTTTTAGAACAATGACACCTCACATCCTGGGAGGCTGCAAACAGACCCTGAATACACTGGAAGTACTAATACCCACTATTTTCCTTTATCAAAGAAATTTTAGAGATTTGTGCATCTCCTCAGCTTTGCACCAGTAAAGGCAGGAATAATACTAGCAATACTTCACATACACAACAATCAAATTACTCCCCTCCGCTTGGAAAAAAAAAAAAATCAAAACCAAATTAAATTCTTATTACCACTAGCCTTTCCTACTAATGTAAGGAGATTAAACTCTTATTTTCAAAATCAAAATGCTGGTCAAAAGATGTTTTATTGTTACAAAATTCTGAGGACAACCCCAAAAAGCTGCAAAGATCACTTTGGAAAAATGACATTATAGCAACCAACATCCTCTAACACAATTAGAAGCTAGACTATGTCAAAGACATTATATACTTCATCTGAACTGACAAGTTAATTTAAACTAGGGCATCTTGCCTATGCCTTCTGATAGTTTTGAAAAAATAAAACTTCTAGGCAAGAATTCTATGTCAGCACCACCAGTTAAGCAGCTTCAAATATTATTCTAGAGAAGCCACATATTTCCCAATACGTTCTGCCAGCAACCTAAGGTTGCCTTCACGTACTCCGAACATATGCGTGTGGCTGACAAAGATACCATCCCACTCCTCAGCTAATCAGCATAATAATAGCATTTAAGTACTTCCATACCACAGCAGAATTATTTGGTATTGATGGAGACCAAAATATTAGAGAAAAGCCTCATGTAACAATATAAAAATAGTGGTGGTGGGTGAGGGGAATCAAAATACAGGATTACCCTTCTTTATTTAGAAAGGCAGGGAAAAATAGCAGCTATTTAGAACAAGGACTAAGCTTTACCTGCTCAATAATTATTCAACTAGAATAAAGTTGAATTTAAAAGTATCTTTATGAAGCAGAACAAGAAAAACAATTTAGCTATGAAACATCAATATCTTACATCTAGAAGAGTCCTTTTTAAGTCCAATGAAGACAAATACTGTGTTGTACTAATTAGGCAGAGTAAATTTATTCAGAAGGCACAAAAATAGCTAAGTGCATTACTTTCCATCACAAAATCCTGACAGCAGATTGTCTTCCACATTTCAAAGATGCCAGAATTTCTGGATTCAAAAAGTAGGAAATGTAAGTCACAACGACTGCAGCCATTATTGCTTTCATCTTTATTTAAATGTTAAATGGATACTCACCAGGAAACACTTATCAGGAAAGAGAAAAGTGATCATGCGTTATTAGACACTTATGTCAGAAACATGTCTCAGCATCAGTTACTGCCTGCTGTTACAATAAGCCCTACCAAAAGAAGTGATAACTTAGTAATTGCTTTACCAGAAAGACATTTGAAAGCTGGAAAATAGTAAGTTATCCAGCATATCACTACTCTGCTTAAGAAACTCTCAAGCTTGGAAAGCATTCTGTGCAGATCAGTAATTAAAAACACATATTTCCTGAAAAACATAGAGATAAGCTTACGTTAATTCACACAGCAACTTAGAAGTCAACTTTACATCAACTGAATCTTCCCTGCAGTTCAGTTTTTAAGCCAAATGTATTTCCAAATGACAAAATAGTTAGTTGTAAACAATTACGATTCCCTAATGAAATCGTGTTTTTAAGATGTACTAACTCTACTATTTCCGTGGAGGCATGGCTAAGTTATGCCTGCATGTTAACAGGGCACTTGCAAAAGAGTATTTTGATGTGAGAACTTCTAGAATACAAAAGCATGTTCTCAACAGGATGTTCCTGTCACCTGCTCTGAAAATCTGTAACAAATAAAATGTTAAAATTTTTACAGATAATCTATTCCACTGTTTTGCCATGAAAGCATTACAGTTTTATCTAACAGCCAACCAAAAATATCCTAAGAAGGAAATGAAACCTTTTCCTTCAGTGAATTTGAGGGATAAACACTTAAGACCCTCACGGTAACAAGTTTCTATATACTACTGCAAGATATGTGTCTCCTCAAGCTTTTCTCTTCCAGGATTAAACAACTCAATTTTTTCAACATTTCTTTCTGTTTCTTAAATCTTTTCATTATTACTGTTTTCCTCTAAAGCGTTTTCTGTTTACCCCTCTCCTACTCATAGTGGATTAACCAAAACTTAACACAATATTCAATGTGAAATCACTCATTCTCACTAATACCTTACAATTCCACCAATTCATCCCCAAAACGATATTTGCATCTTTTTTGCCTTTCACTTTGTCAAATGTTTTGTGGTTCACCATAATTCTCAAATCCTTTAAGCTGTTTACTGGCAAGCCAGTCATTTCCTATTTTGTTTATGAATATTTGTTTTCCCTTCATTTCACATCAAGTAATTAACAGCTCACCAATCGATCGACACTTTCCACTTAGCTTCACAGAATTTTGCCTAACTGATCTCAGACCAAGGTTCCAGTTATTCACTCCATCTCGCAGACTGAGCAACCTGCGTGCAGTCCTCCCTTCTCCAGTTTAGTGTCACTTGCTCTACTCTGTGACCCAATTATTAACATCAACAGAATGAAGTCTTCTACAGGACAGACATCTTTAGAGATTTAACACAAAATGACCTCCAAATTTCACAGTCCATCTTTGTTAGCCTCTCAAGGCTTTCAAAGTTAGATGCACGTCCACCTGATGGAGCTTACATCAATGCTGCATTACTTAGCTTGTTTACATGAACGCCATTTTGAACAATGCCAAAGGTCCTATTAAAGTTAAAACATATCATATCTGTTACCTTCTCCTTTCTCTACTAAGCTAAGTGCCTTGCCAAAAGGTATGATGACCTCAGTCTGACTACCTTGAGTTGACTGGGTGTCATTTCCTGTATACTTACAGGCTAATAATTTACTCCATTTTTTTAATTGTAGTTAGACTATGTGGTCTAATTCTCCTATGCTGTATTAAAAACTGAGATAGGCATGTTTTCCTTTCTTCCAATCCACTTGGCCCTTCCCTGTTCTCATAAGAACTCTAAACACTATTATCTTAGAGTATTACGGAAGCACAAGACACATTTTTCAAATCCTGCCACAATAAGATCTAAAACTTCAACTTGAGCCACACTTTAGTTTTGTTTCAATTTTTTTCCAAGTAAAGCAGTAGCAGAAAGAACACGAAATAACTCACAGCTACACTGTGCGCATGTTTTTTACCTCCCTTTGCTTTCCTCTGATCTATTTTAGAACCTTCTCCTTTTGCTTTTATTTCCCTTGTAAAACGCAGTGCATTTTGCATTGATCTTCCTGATTTAATGCAAAAATCCCATCCCATATGTTTCACTCCATATGTTTATTTTACAAGCATCCTGGTTTTTCTTTTCTAAAAATCACCTCCCTCCTCTCCAGCTCTCAGTACAGCCATAGTGCTTTTATATTTGCTTCTCACCAGAACAGTATGTCACCGAACCCTTACAAAGCCATGTTTTAGTAGCTGCCATAACTCAGACCATTCCCTGTATCTCTCAGGTAACATGCCCTAAAGACTACTCATTAGCTTAAGGAAATTGTAGAATATGAACCTCTTCCCCCTTTTGCTCTCTTGGATTTTTTTTTTCCTTAGAGTACTGTGTGCTGACACGTCACAATCCCCTTTACCCTCCATCTTTGATTCTCAATCATTTTTCCCCATTAAAACAATCTAAGGTAACTAAGACTTGACTAAGATAACTAAGACTAAGACTCTAAGGTTTCACTTCCTTCTCAAGCAGGAAACTCTTCTGCCATAGCCCAAGAAACTGAGACCATGTCCTGCCATATTCTTTTCGTAATAGATAAGATATAAAGTCATTCACTGACACCAAACTATTCTCCAAATACTTCATATCTTTGTCCAAAATTCCACAGCTTTCTAGCTGCTGAATAGGTAGTCAACAGGAGACCTTTACCGTGATGTCGGTTCTGTGTTCCCCCTCCTCCTCCTCTTCTGTCTTGCCTAGCAACAGTCAATAAAACGCTCTCATTTCTCCCTGAGCATCACTGCACTCACCTACATTGATACGCAGGATTAGCTCTTTCCCCTTCCTACAGCTATCCTTATAGGAAGTTGTACCTTCTACACATGTATTTCAGTCGTACAATTTGTCCCACAAAAAGGCCTTGAAGTCAGTAATTACATAATTTTAGCTATAAAAGACGACCTGAAATTTCCTCCTGTTGCCAAAACTCCTGAAACACAGGCACATTTGAAAACATCCTCTTATTCTTACTTATAGTTCTTTTGCAGGCTCAGGTTTCTCCTCAGACCGCCTTTCATTAGCTTACCTGTAGGCTTTTATCACTAGTACATGTTGTGTCTTACCTTATTCTGGTTTGGGGGGAACTTCAAAAAACGCAGCACCACACAGCGCTAAAGGAGGATGGGAAAGAATATGATTTCATTAGCATTTAAGTACATCATCATAATTTCAAAAGTTAACTTCATCTGAACAGCACTAATGTCCAATTCCCCACTCTAGCTCATCCAAGAAATTAAGTGTTTTAGAAAAACTAAAAAAAAGCAAAATAAGTGTTTTCAATGGTTGTTTCACTCAACTTGAAATCAAATAGATCAATTTCTGTTTTCAGATATGCCCTGACCTCCCCTGTTGACATTAACAAGTCAGTCACTCTGTGCTGTCAGTCACCAATTGTAAACGGGAAATACTGCCTTGGCTTACAGCAATATTCTGGAAGTCTGATATTTCAATTTTGACTGCCACTAAAAGCACAGTATTCAAACAAACAAACAAACAAACAACAACTTACTTTTGCCCCAAAGGTCTTTGGAAAAAGCTGTAAAATCCACTAAAATATCATTTGCTTATAAAGTCAGCAAAGCATTACATTATTAGTTACCAGCAAAAGCTGCACAGCTGTACTTATAAATACTAAAACCTACTACTTCCAAACTCAGTTTTAAGGGAAACACGTACCAAGTTACATGTTTTAAAAAACATGTAATGCACTGGGCTAATTGCAGCAGGTTTCCAAATGTTTCACGTTACAAAACACACATTTGTGTGTGATTCACGCAATTCAAAATCCTTTGAAGTTTACATGGTAGCCTTAGGCATACTCTAAACAAAAGTGAGCCTTTACAGAGCTTTTAAGAGTTCAAAGATATCTTGGAGATGTAGTAAGTAAATTAGGCCTTTACCCATAAGCCTATTAAAATAGGATGCCTTTCCTCACAGAGCCTATCTAAAGAATCTCTCTGCCCTCAGAAGTTTGACGAAATTAACCATTATACTTATTAAATAGTCACTTTTTATATTAAAACCAAATTTTGACACGATATTAAGGGACCTGAGGCCCCACTAGGTTAGGTAACAGGCAGCCCTGTCTCAAATTAATCCAAGAAATTTACTTCCACTTATATATTTAAGCCAATTCAGATAAGATGTGGGCAGTAACAGTTGGGTACCACAGTAGGTAAAAAAGCAAGAGATGTTTTCTTGGGTTATCTCTTAACAATTCAATGTCTCATTGGTCCATTTGGACCTTTCCTAGACAACCCAAGAACGATTATATTCTATTTAAAGCACTGGGGGGGGAGGACAGGAGGGGACGGGGGGGACACAGTAGTAACAATCAGATTAGCTAACAAAGATATGCGGATAAGCCTTAGAGTAATACCTCAGGTTTATGGAATTTGAGCATTTTTAGCCCTACCAAGTGACAGACAATTGAAAAAAATTTCCATAGTAGGACAGCACCAGATATCATAAGCACCTCGTAGTTCAGGGCGGAATGCTGTGTCTAGACAGTGCTGAGTGGGAGAGAGCAACAGTTATCTTTAATTACTAAAGTGTAGAGAAAGGGCACCATGAGAAAAGCAAAACAGATGACAACGTCTACTCCAAAACCCTAACAAGAGGAGGTCTGGATACAGATGTTAGATAGCTAAACCCAGAAACAGCCCCTTCAATATCTAAAATGTCTCGAGCTAGCGTAACTACTATAAATCCTTGTCCATCTGTATCTGTACAACACTCCAGGTGAAAGTATACTTCTCTGCATTTTGATTAAATTTGTCCTGCTGGATCAAAACAACATGCAAGTTACACAACAAAAATAAAACACAAATAAATTGAATACTAAATATAATACGCTGGATTTGACTACTCCATTGATATGATTGCCGGGTGGGCCCTGCTCTTGTCTTCCATGACGGCCTAGATGTTGATACACAGGCTGGTCAGACCTGAGCTCTGTTATTTTGTGTACACAGTAAGAATACGTTGTTATTTTTACATCGTTTCAGCAGTTTGGATCCCTCACTTTAAATATTCCTAAACAGATGGATCAGTGATTGAGTGATCTGATCATCGTTTCTGATCTGTTCAATAACTTGAATTCTGAAGTATTTCAAGGGTGCGCATTTTAGTGACAAGTGAACACTTTTAAGTAAACACGCCACAGAACAAAACTAGAAGATTCATCTGATTTTTCAGCATAGATTTGTAATTTAGCAATGCAACAGTTTTCAAAATAAAAATGTATGCTAGATAGCAGAGGTGAACAGTAAGTACATTGTGATGTTGCCCACTGTTCCTAATGAAATCTGTTACAAAAATTTCTTATCCTTTATAAACGTTTTCCAGTTCAGTTTTGAAAATCGATTAACATGTAAGAAAAGTAATATAAAGCATCCTCAACATGGTAAAAAAGTGTGTTAAAAACGTGTTATGTATTTATCCATTCATCAATTCCCAGCTAGTAGATTTCCTCCAACCACCCCCTCTGGAAAATTCAATTGCTATTACATTTATCTATAACAAGACTCATTACAATATCTGTTCATTAACAAATCATTTCTAAAACAGGCATACTAGGATAAAAGGATAAAAACTATATGTGGCAAAAGAACACCATATTGCTTTTCTAAAGATTGGATGCAGATGTCAAAAGGGAATAGAGCAAAGCTCAAACAAAACTTTTCAGCTGCAGATGCAATTTATTTAACTAGTCACTACCAACTTCCTCCTGCACTATGTCTTAGTAAGGCCATTAGGGTGATCCAGAGTAACTGATCCAGATTTAAAAACCACAAACTTATTTTTGTTGAGGAATTTTTCAGCTAGATCCCTGCCTTTGCAATTCATTACACAGTTGCACAAGCATATGGGCACAGTACAGAGGTCAACTCGTGAGTGGCCAAAGATACCGACTGCTTAAGAGTTATTACCACTGAAATACCTGTCTGTATTTTTCACATGCTGTTGAGGTCTTGACTGATTCTTCACTTGGAAGCACTGTGAGTTGTTGTTGCCATGGGGTTTTTCCTTCAGTTACCTTAACTGCCTTAGATTCTTTTTTATATTTGCAATTTGAAAATCAAAGACATAACATGCTTATCTGCATGTAGAAGAATGGCCTAAATCCAGAAGAGAACAGATTTCTTAAGATGTCGCTACCCTTTAGCACTCCAAACATCAGATCAACCAGACCCTAACGTTCTCCCGAACTTCATTCTCTACACGCACCTCCCTAAGCCCTTCCGCTGCTTAGTAACACTTCAGTCAATGCACTCTTGCCAAAGTGTTCAGTTAATTGAGTCATAATCCCATACAGACAAAAAGATGGAAAAATCCAGGCTGCAAAATCAAGCAGAAAAAAAAAAAGAAACAATGCATGGAGGTAGTAAAATTTAATGCATTAAACATTAAGAGGCTTCATATTTTTTTGAAGAAGCAACATGAGCTAGAACAGTGAACTCGAAGGAAGAATTTCGACTGTCTACTACTTTTTCTTTTGATAACAAATTCTGCAGTCCTTTCTCTGCAAGTATGCTCAGTATTCAATCAGCGAGGAAAGGAAAAAAAAGTCATCAGAATGTCAAACATGACAGTCCTTATTCTCTGAATAAAGAATTTAAGCGTAACTCGCATGAAAATACAGCAGTTTGGTAACAGATAACAAACCACATTCCTAATGCAGTCCATAACAGTACCAGGGCTAAAACAAAAACCATTTCCAATTGCTACGGAAAACAAAAAACACCACCACCAACAACAAAAGAGGGATGACAACTAGGATAAAGAAACTTATTTCTCACAGAATCCATTAAGATTTAACAACTGCTGATGTAATCAAGAGCCCTTGTTCTAGAAAAGCATAGTGTCAATATACACTGTTTTGAGACTCTAACTGTAAATTTAACATCCCACTGAGAAAGGCACATACTTCTTAAGCACCATATCATGATACAATTTTTTTTTTAAATCACAACTAAAAGTTAATGCTTCCAATAAAGGGACAAGAAGCTACAGAAGGGGCTGCTAGAACGTGCTCAAAGTCACTAGCATCACCGAAATATACGTGCGCATACACGCACAACTCCTGCTGTCTTATATATCTGGGGGGGGGGNGGGGGGGGGGGGAGTTCACTGGTCTTAGCCCCCAAGAAATCAGATGGTTACCTGCAAGAATCTTTCTTCTTCAAAGCTGTGACTACAGCTATTATTTTAATTTTACTTAAAGAAATTCAAGAACACTAGGTGATCCTTGAAAGTTAGGCCAAAGTAACAGAATCTGATTGGCATCAATAGAGATACCTTAGATTAGACAGCAGGCACTGTGAAACCAGGAGAAACACTCTAGCCCCCAGAGGGAAATCCATGCCTCTTTCCAGTTCCCCCTCTGCTTCCCTTCACTCCACAGTCTAATAAATTGTGGAATCTGAAAACTCTACACTATTTTCCGTGAACGCTATATGCAATTTTATGCATATCACAAAGTTATCTACCTATGTTTGCCTACTATACTCCATTGTAATACGTTTATTTTAAAAAGGCACATGATATACAAGCAGAACAATAAAACCCAAATTTAAAATTATCTGTATAAAAGTCATGAGCTTCCGGTTATTGTGTAAACAACAGGGGGAGAAAACTCTCAAAGACTGGTAACAAAGCTTGCCCTACCATTATTACTATACTATTTCTTGCAACTAATTACACCCATCACCACCACCTACTTCTTAAGCAGATGAGGAGGTTAAGTGGCCTCTATCCTTAGAGAGAACGGTGTCTGAAAAGGCTCCCGAATTTCTCTGCACAGTAAAAAATGGATGTTAATTTCATTTTCTTTCCCTGAGCCTAAAAAGCAAACAAGAACTTAGGGAACATAGTTCTAAGTGTATCAAACCTTCTACCACCGTTGCAGTGGTTCCACACAACTTAATCATTGCAAATTTAGGATAGTATACAGCCATAACATCTGTGAAAAAATGCATTCGATCTAAACTTCAACCAAAAGGAGGGAGAGTGGTTAAATTACACAAAGCTGCTATTCAAGCCCTGTTTGTGAAGTTACTGATACGCAAATACTAATTAATGACAGTTTTAATGGTCCTAAAAATGAAATAGCTGCCTGTTTTGCTGATATTGAGCTATTTTTGCAGCAGAAACTCTAGCTGCATGCAGTTTACACTAGCTAAAATTTATTCGGACATTTTTATTCCAAATTTACACTCCACAACCCCTTCAGTTCTAACTCTGGTTTGAAGGATTTGAACAGAATACAATGCTTAGAGAACCCACCAAGAGGGGGAGGCAGACGGATAAAAAAAAGTGTCATCTTCATGTTATCTCAGAAAAGACAGTTGCAGGGAGGGAAGTTCTTTCCTCTGAGCACTAACAGAACTCAGTAAGAACATGGCCACCACACTGCCCAGGCACTTCAACCAAAGCTTATCTTCATGATGTGATGTCTGTGTTCAATACACGATATTTTACACACCAGATCTCAATAAGCTGGGCAGTGGGGAGGGATCTGGAAGATTAAAACAACGGAAGCATGGAAAATTTTATTGCTTTTGAATGAAATAAACATGGTAATATGGTATACAAGCCTTGTTTTCCAGCTCGGTCTTGTTCTATATAAGGTGGATAAGATCATACAAAACAAAGTGAGGAAAGCTGCGTTTCCTGGCAGTATGGAGGAAGTTTAGCAATTGCTCACGCAAAGTGTAAGGAAGTATTCAAAATCAGAACAACCCCCTCCTATTTGGCTTAGGAACTCCTTAAGAACAATCTTTTGATTTCTTTATACAAATAATTTTGAGCATAGCACCTCGCTTGACACCATTCAATATTTTAAACCATTATCTGGAAGCAAATGACACCATGATACTTGTTTTCTTTTGCAAAGAGCTCACAGCTTGCATCAGACTTCAGGTATTCGTTCATTTTTTTCTTCCCCCTGTTATGATCTACATTCCCATGATAGTCAAGCATTCACTCAGGTTTCACATTATAGCTAAGTTTATATAACCTTACAATATGCCGATGGTACCAATTTCAAAAACAATTTTATGATTTTGTACTAGCCATGAATAAAAAGGTATGTTTACTGTTCGGCTAAGCCACACACTACTCAGAATGATATCAAGTGATACATCCACTGGTACTAGGTGGAAACACACACCAGAGAGCTAGCGCAGAATGAATAAACCTATTGATTCCCGGCTCTCAGCATACAGTACTACAGTCTGGATAACACAGCAGATGTCCCTGAGACACTAACTGTTAAAAACAAGGGAGAAAAAAGTGGTCCTTAAGGTTTAACAGTGTATCAAATTCCTTGCCTGTCAAATAGGTGAGTTACACAAATAGGAATGTGAAACATGTACTAAGCTTCCTTCCCTTAAACTGCTGCAAGCCGGCATGCATCTGGAACACGCGCTTTCCAACGGTGAGGGTTAGAGCCAGCTGCCACCTTCTGTTACGTTGGGCACACAAGACTCTTCAGGAAAATATTAACAGTGAGGGGAGAAAATAAAAGAATAAAAACAGTCAAAGGAATTAGAATTATGTTAAGTTAAAAAATGGAAAGTTAAAAACAAGTTAATAATTCCAAGCATCCTAAACACCTCCATAGTTCAACTAAAAGAAACCCAAGCAATTCCTGAGCAACTGCTCAACTGCATACAGCGTCCCTGTTCCTTCCTGAGCAAAAAACAGAGAGAAGGTCAGAAAGTGATTATCACATACCTCAGAAATAATACACTGAGGTGAAGACAACATCCCACTGAAAGGCTAGAACAGAGGAAAGAATTGTGGGAGCAAATACAATAAGCTATTACACTGATATCTCCTACACAGTTCACAGGTCAGTTAAGTTATTTCCATGAAAAAGCAACCACTGTTAAATATGTCCAGCTCACAGCTGTTGTTGATTGAAGAAAGGTTAAGTGTACGGAAAAGAAAAGGCGAAGTTTAGTGTTATGAACTCCACCTTTACTACCTTTGCCACCCACTTATAAAACAAGAAAAAAGTGCTTTTTAAATAGAGGTTTGACTTCATCACCTTCAACAAGAAACTCGCTCTGTTTCAAGCTTGAACTAGCACAGAACCCAAACAGAAAGAACAAGACCGTTTTTAATGAAGCCTAACTGCCTCCTGAGCTTTTCTGCAAAACTGGGATTCGCTTTATGTTTCTATTCATATTATCTTCAGCATTCTCAGTAGTCACCCAAAACAGAAAATAAAACAAAACAAAATAAAGACACAAACTGAAGTTTGAATTCCAGTGACAAACATACTTTATACAAATAATGACAAATATGTATATTTTATAACTATCTATCTATACATATAGTGAAAGCTAATGGTAGTATTATAGTATTAGACCTGAGTTTCTCAGTGTTTCTCTCTCCCATCTCCTTTCACAGAGAAAGACTCGAGTGCTATGTTTTCATATCTGCCTCTACAGAAGCACCTGAGAAAAAAAATTGTTAAAAAATTAATTATAAAAGAATTATAAGAAAAGTTTAAAGGGCATTGCTGACTTTCTGTTCCTTCTCTCTTCATTCTGTCCCCTTATCTGCTGCCGCTTTCCCTGCCACTTTACAAAAGATACTATTAACCTGTGTTACATTAAGAGCATCCTTTCAGTGCAGAAACCTGGCAAAGGAAAAGTAAATTTAACTACAATACACTGGTGCTATACGAAATTAAAATTCCATATGCACATTGACTCAAACAGCTGCTTTGGGTCAACTAATCTTTGCAGCTAATCCACTGAAGCAGAAGTGCTTCCAACTTCTAATATATCTTTTGTAATAAAAGCCTTTTGAGATTGTACTCAGAGTTAGTGTGATTAGTTATGACATCTACAACCACTGTTGTAACAGTTTAGTCAAAGAAATAACTAAAAGCAAATAAGAAAATGTCTTCCTGTTTGCCAGTGACAACAGATGCGTATTTAAGTGTCAGTTAACCAACATACTAGGTTAACACAAGGAAACGTATAGTTTCATCCAGGTTAGAATGCCACAAAGGGTCCTGAACCCCAACTCAAGCTAGTAATTGCTTCCTATTCCTAAAAATTTAATTGTTGTTTACAGCAAGACACTCATCTCTTTTCCACTGATGATACACCCTGATCGCATATGGCTGGGCCTTCCAACTCGCTTTCATAGCTGCTTGGTTTGGTAAATTTAGACAGAAGCTCCTCTACTCACTTACAAAAAAAGCAATCGCAACTAGGAAAGATGGAATAGAAAGCAATAAATTACATTTGTCATGTATCTGTTTTCTTGCCTTTTTTCTAAGCAGGCAAAAGGTGTGCAGTTGCTGTTTGTTTTTTTTTTTCTTTCTAGACAATCTATGTTTATACATGTATACCCCCAAAAGAATACACAATGTTAGAGAAACAAGGTCAAAGAAATGCCCTATGACACAGAAAAACAAAAGGTTTTAATGGTCCTTAATCCTTATTAAAGTTCACAAGGAGTCTTGGTCCAGCTCACTCGTGAAAGTTTTGCTTTCCCCAGAAAATTCTGCAGAACCAGATGCAAAACTCCTGCCTACACTCAATCACACAGCCTCGGTGAATCTTTTGCATACATCCAGCCCATGGAATAAATGAAAAAAAAATTACCACAGGTTCGAATTCAAGTAGGGGAATCTCCTCAAGGATACAAAAACTTTTAAGTTCAAATCTTAACAAAACTGTGCTTTTCCTATTAGTTGAAATAAAATTCAATAAATGCAAGTTGTACCTTACCTTTTCTGGGTAATTTCTTCGTGTGAAAAAGCAAAGACACCCTAACCTGGCCATATTTCAATCAGTAATTTCAATTCAGAGAAGGCCATCGCTAATAAGCAGCACCAGCCAAAGACAGGAGAATATTTCTACCACTCATATGTTCAAGGAAGAGCCACTCCAAACAGCAAAGGGTATTTCAGTATTTTTCCCTACCTGAAGACTTAATGCCAAGAATCAGTGCTCTGTTCTATATTTCCTTGAAATCAAGAGATCCATAGATATTAATTCATTGATCCACAGACATTAAGAAGAAACCCAAAACACAGCTGAACAAGACATGTTCCTAGTCAGGGATCTGTAATTTTCCAGGAATGACTTTGAAATTTTGGGGGCAATGCTTTACTTGCACTAATTTCAAGATGACAAAACCACAAACTCCACATCATAGAGAAACAATGAAGCTCACAAAGGGAAGAACAGGACATTCGGCTTCCTGACCTTGTACAAAATGGGACTATCACAAAAAGTGCCTCAAGAAGATTCACTCAGCAAGACAGCAGTTAGTGAACAGCACTGCTCTGTTTGTCACACAAGACTAATCAGCAAAGCTGCAGCTGGCTGGCAATTCTAACCATAAGCTTTTGGCTATTAGAGCAAAAATCCCCCACTTATCTAAGCATACAATCTTGTCCATGGCCCTGTCTCCAACATCAATAAATAACTTTCTCAACATGTTTACTGTGTAAAATGACAAATTTACCCAGTAAGATTAATTTTTAATTCAAAAAAAAAAAAGAGAAAACTTTCATACTTTGAAAGCAGTGCTATAAACAACTATCAAGTCTGATATGACCCAAGGCACCCCCTGAAGAATTCATAGGAAACATGAAACCAAGCTGATCTCCCCCATAATGAAAAGGAGTTTCTGCAAACACGATACAGCTATCATAACGTGACTGTCAGCAGGAGCAGCTGCAGATATTGCAGATATAGTGAAATCAAAGACTAATGTTAAAAATGCAAGATACCCCTCTCCCTTCGCACACCTCAAATCTCTACAGTCCTCTACAAATCCAGAACAAGGATTGAGAAGGATGTCTGTGAAAGAAGCACCAGTAACACTGATATGATATCCTCCATCTTTACCCATCTGTCCCGAAGAGAAAAACACAGAGAAGAGCCAGACATTATTCAGCTATTATAAGCAACAACTTTGGGAACCTTCCGCAGGTATGATTATCTGACTCAGCTCCCTCCTCAGTCCCTTTACCTCAGGTTCATTTACCTTCTCCATCTACCCTCTCCCCCTTTTCTATTTAGCAAGCTCACATGCGCTCTGGAAATGGTTTACATGCTTCCTAAAAAATTATGTCCCTTACGAAACACTAAAGATATCTGTTAGAACTGCATCCTCTCCTACACAAGGAGTAGATTATTACTAAACAATAACCAAAGCATACCAAGATCCAAACCACAACCTTTCACAAACACACACCAAGTTTCCTCTAGATCATTTCACTGAATAAAAAATGTTAGAAAAAAAATTCCTCTTGTACCACCTCCAAGTAGTCACTCTGAAACACAAGCTTAGTGTTCAAACATATTTTAAAAGGAAATATTAGGTTATCATAATGTCTCAATGTACAAAAACTAAAAATTAATACAAACTAACTGCAGTGAAACAGAGAAAGAACGCACATGCTTTATCTAGTGAAGCAAAATCTAGGGATTTCAAGAATGTTTCAGCATTGAAAGGAAATACAAGTCATTATTTCTAGAGTTACTTACACTACTTTATAAGGAACAACAATTTCCTGAAACCTTTATGAAATGAAGTGTTAGTGTTTCTGTAAGAGTAAACAACCGATTAAAATGCAGAACTACGAAAGAGGATTTGCAGCTCACATCTGAAAAACTAGACATCTCCACCTTAGAAAGAGCCAACAGCTTACAAGATGGTGACTACTCTACAGCAGCTCCTCAGAAGCCTCACCACTGCTCAAGCCCAGGGCAGAGGAGAGGAGTGGTTTGGGCCACTTTCTTAAATTAGAAGCCAAATTTGATGCAGATGAAACAAAACTCCAATAAAAGCATAGGAAGTATGAAGCATCCTTTCTAACCTGCCTGGCTGTTTGTAATAGTTTTGCTTTAATGCCTGTATCTGTGCCACAGCACCTTATGCATCCCTGAGACAGTAACAAGAACAAGTAGCCCAGATGATTCACTGTTTGATTAAATATGGCAAATCAAATATTTGAAGAGGATATCATGCTCAATCAAATATAGAAAATGGCAATGTATGGACAAGGATCACACAGCTGTCATCGGAATTAACAGTCAGGCAAATGTATGTGTACTTCAGAGTGATCTTTCTGAATCAATGCCTCAAGCACTGTTTTCAGAAACCAAAACAGTTACCAGTTATATCTCTCACTGAAAGCAATGAGATGTAAAAGTTGTTTTTGTTCATTTTCTAGGAGAAGCATTTCAGCAGGCTGCAAGACTATACAAAGGCTTTTTGACCACATTTCAGTTTCAGTTTGGATTAGCTTAATCTCAGCTGCAGTAAAAACCACCAGGAGAGGCTTTATCATCAGAGAAACTTGTCCCATAATATTGACCATCTTCCAGAATTTTAGATTCATCAGAATTTAAACTTCAAAAGGCCATGAAAGCAGAAGTTAGAGTGTGCATCAAGCAAGCATGCAGCTCTGTAGATGACAACAGTAACTGGGAATTCTTTGCAGGCATTCCATCTTTATTCATCAGATCACTTTCTAAATGCTGGAGAACTAATTAGAGCAACTCTGTAAAGCTGTCACTGTAAGAAGAGACATGCTGACTAGACCATGCCCTGCCTAAGTCCTCTCTTCTTAACTGCATGAATAAGGAACAGAGATGCTCTTGCAGTGATTTCAGATGCTTCATTTCAGTACTGCATTCCACCGGTTGTAGGCGTGCAGGAACACAGGGATAATTCTGTCATTATTGCATTCTGGAGGATTAATAACTGGTAAGTGGAAACAGCACATCAAGAAGTGCTTTATAAGATACCTGAACAACCAAGCGTGTTCCACAGAAAGATGATGCCAATGTATGACTGTCAGACATAATCTTTTTCTACATGCCACCATTCAAAGGCATTAGAACAAACGCTTGCACGTTGTTTGCCTCTTGGGTTTATCAGCTCATCACTAACAGAGCTGTTTGTCATGCATGTCACTTTTCTACAACCAAGTTTTCAGTTGTTAACTTTGGTACTGTACTAGCTCTGGATTGACAGTGTGTTACATTCACGTCTTAGAAAGAAACAGGGAATAGAAGAAGCCAAAGAATTAAACGTAGCCTTAAACAGACCAGAGCAGCATGAACTGATGCATGCCTTGCTCTTACTCTTCATCCTCACTCTGGCCACACCTCAGCACAATCAAGAAAAAGAGCTGTGTACGGAGCCTGCCTGCTCACCCCAATCTAAACACTATGTGCTTGATGCACAGACTTGCACAGTATCTGTTCTCAGTGCTCCAAAGAGGGGTCAAGAGGAGATGAATTGAAGCCAAACTCCCTAGATCTTAGTTTACTAATAACAAAGAAGCTAATGTCCTCTTCTTCAAAAGGACAGGTTTTTTTCCACTTCCCAGATCACATGGAAGAAACAAGGAAGAGAGGTCAGACCCACAAAGGTAGGGACCACTGCCTTCCCCAGATCCCAGAATAACTCTATACATGAAAATGAGAACATAGAGATAACAAGCACTCTTGGACACAGTTCCACCCTGGCCTCTCGCTTTCAAACCCTGCACCAACATCTGAGCACCCATTCATGTCCCCCTTGCCACAGCCAAATTGCTATCCCTCCCACTAGCATTTATACACAAAATCATGAACTTAGGAGATACAGAATGAAGCAAAAAAAGTAAAATGAAATTCATTATCTTAGTTATGCTGCTATTCTGTTCTCACAAACCTGAGAATGACTGACATCAGATCACAAGAACGATGATTAATCATGCAAGTATGTCCTGTTTATAAAAGGAACAAAGTAAAAGTTAGCATCTAACAGTATTTTATATGCTGCAATTTTAAAAGATTTCATCTTCAGTAGACACAAAGCTCTAGCCAGTAAGCTTTTACTGGCTTAATGATGGATATACAGGGGGAAAAAAAAAAATTACATCTATTCTACTTCCACTGTATCTTCAAGGTTTAGCATCTTATTAAAAAGAGAACTGACATACTCAGCAACTATTCTAAATTTCTGGCAGACTTCTTCACTTTCCACATCTTTAAAGGCATCACAATCACACTGTTATTAATCCATTACATATTCTGATTCCTATCAACTAGTGACTGAAGATTTTTTGAACTGCCTTTTTCAACAGATATTCAGAAAGCTAATATTTAGATAGGAAACAAAATTATACACTCTCTTCTTGTAGGAACAACATCTTTTTTAATGTTTGGTATAAAGAAAGAGAAGAAATAAACAAGAGCCGTGGAAGTGCCCCTCCTAAAGAAGAGCAAAGATTTCCAGCATTTTCTCAGACTTGATATTTGTTAGCATTTTTTACATCCAGCTTATATTTATAATCTAGAAAAGAGAAACCAGAAGAATCTAATATTCTCAAATACATTCATTTAATGTTCTAAAAAAACCTCAGATTTTAAGATTCAACTCATACTGTAGTTTTCTCATATAAAAGCCTGTATGTTGTCATTTCTGTTTTAATGGACGGTTTTATATCTATGAAATATCAAGTACATTTTGGGAAAAACCACTAGCAAATCCATACCAGAATTGGAATACAAACATAAGACAAAAAATAGCCCAAAGTCCTTTTTAGAAAAGTAATAAACTTCTCTGAGGGACATGCACAATTAAGATCTGGAACCCAATATACTAAGTAAATAATACATATACAAGAGGGGCAAGAACACAGCGACAGCAGTCACAGAACGCATACTTTTAAACTGATATGGAATCTGCCTGACTGGATTCAGATTAAATTAATTTTTGCTGCTCATCAAAACCAATACTGAATTTATTTTATCTAGTAAGATTTTTTAAACAAATGGTAAATTGAAGCACAGAGATGAAATGACTTGCTCATTCGCACTGAAATCTATGGCCAGGCCACAAACTGAAATCAGACTCTGGAGTCCCAATCCAGGATTGCAGCAAATGCTCACAATCTTTTACGAAGGAAGAGCCAGGGGCGACAGGAAAAATATTCCTAACACTTTCATCTGATTCCGTAAGTCTTCCAGATTTCTTTGACACATTTGCACACATACATGTGTTATGATCGAAAATGGAACATTTTCTGTGCTTTTCATCACAACTCTGTCCCAAGAAAACACTTCTCTAGTCATCAACTGCTTTCCTCTCCACTAGCTCTATTACCCAATCTCTAAAGAGTCTTAAGAATTAAGATCAGGCAAAACTGCTGCTAACCTCTTCCAAAGGAGTAACAAAATTTCTCTACTCGCCCCCTTAAACACGGAAAAAACGCAATAAAAAGCTTTTCGCTAAGTGATTGGAATGGAAAACTGCGTGTTTTTTTTTTTTTTTT
>NW_020448052.1:55259-77494 GCF_003343035.1 Apteryx rowi | reverse complement strand
CCCCCGCGGCGCAGGAAGTCCCGCCTTCCGCGGCGAGGTCGGAGGGCGCCCGCAGGGCGCCGGCCCGGTCCGGCGCGCGCGCGGCTGGCGGCCATCTTAGAGCGGGGCAGCTCCTCCGGCCGCCATCATTGAGGGGGGCAGGAGCGGGCGGCGCTCCGGGAGGCGGCTCTGCCCGCGCGGGGCGGGGGCCGGCTCGGAGCCAGCGGGGCGGCGGGCGCTCGGGGCGCTCCCTTCAGAAAGGGAACCCGAGCTCTCGCCTCGCCGTTGTCCGGAGCCCCCAGCGGGTCGGGGGGCTCGAACTGACGGGCCAAGGCGCACGCGTCCCTCTGAGGGCCCCGCGTGACGCAGGGGGCTGGCGGCGACATCTTAGCGCCTCGCGTCTGCGCCCAGGTCTCGGGGGCCCTTCAGCAGAACTGAAAAAGAACAGAAACGGTCATCTGGAGCCAAACTGATAGTGGAATAATAAACGTAATAAATGGAATATTTCTCATTCACCTTTTTGTTGCCAAGATAATCTATTCGAGTACTAGATTGCAGAAGATGACTTTACGCTTGCAACAGAGGTTATCCAGATGATCAAATGCTCAACAAATTGGAGTTTATCTTTGGCGTCTTGTTTCTTAGTGCTAACGCTGTTTTTAAGGTTACAGAACTGAGTTGCAGCTCTCTTTACACTCGCAGACTGCGTATCTTTGAATCATTTTCTGTGCTTTAATACACCAATCTTTCAAATACCTAGCAGAGGTGTTGCAAGCATAAATGTTTTCCTTATCAGTATCCATAAGGTGAATAAAATTTCACATAGTGCCTCATCACACACATACGCAAACACCCCTATAGATATGAATATATGCATGTAAGTGTATTCACATATAACATATGCTGTAAATTTAAGACAAATAATGTGCATAAATTACCTATCACAAAGATAGGGCCAGATTCTAGATTCCAGAATCTAGATCTAGAATCTTAATTAGAATCTTAATCCAGTCATCATCATTTTTTTTTTTTAAACAGAAGCCAACAGGAAATCAGTATCTCCGAGTTTTGGCTACAAACATCAAAATTTACCCTTGAATTACAATTTTAGAAGTATCACAAAGTGCTCTCTGAAGTTTTCCCTTTTGCTGTCTTTCCTCCTCAGCAGGTAATGCATGAGAGTAGCCAAGCTGATGCATCATAAGGGACCATACGCTTGCAAGTTTTTCTGTGTGTAATGAACACTGGTATAATTAGAACAGTAACCAATTTTGACTTTAATGCATTCTTGAAAAGCAAGTCAAAGAAGAAAAAAATTAGGAAGCCTTTTTATTCTTAACTGAAAGTGAAGATGCACCTAAAAGGCTGAAAATAAAACCTGCATTATTTTGTCATGAGTCCTTGCTCCTTTTTTGAATGTATGGTGCTGTAACTTAATTGTTTATAACCTAATTTCACTAGAATTGTGAAAGGAAATTCTGGTTACAACAATTTATACTTTCTTTTTGCCAAAATATGGAATGAGGAGCACTTAACTCTTCCTTTTTATTTAACAATATCTTGTAGGCTCAAATATGAAAAAGGAAAATATGAATCCCTGCTCCTCTGGCCATTTAATAAATAAAAAATACTGTCAATGGGCTGTTTAAAGTATCTGTTACCTTCCCTTTTGCCAAGTTTATTTCAGTATATTATGTAATAAGGAATGAATATATGAAACACATACCAAAACTTACCATGTCATCCTTGCTTTATCAAAAAGAGTGTTATAAAGAAATTTCAGACTAGACTAAGCAAGATTGTGGTAATTACAATACTTCCAGTAAAAATTACTTTACTTGTACTTTAGAGAAATAATACATGGACACTAAGTAGGTTTACATGAAGAAATACAAAGACAAGTAGTATTCTCAATATATTGTCTTACAATGGCAGAACTAATTTGTCTTAACTTGCTATACTATAGTTCTCTTTGAAATGGATTCATTTTCTATTCTTTCATAATTCTACAAAATGTACATCTACATGGAAAAAAAAGTAGAAGTTTTGAGTGCCTGAGGAAAAATTGAGAACTGAGTTTTAATATAGTCACTGTCTCCAGCAAGTCCCTTCACCTCTTCATCTTTTTCTCCTCCATTCTACCATGTAGAACTACTACTTTGTTACATTATGGGGTGTTGTGAAAATGCAACCAATTAAAAGTCTGAAAATGGAGGGACAAAAATTACTGCATGTTATTTTTTGTGTTACTACTTTTTAAATAGTATTTGTTTCAGTACAAATTTGCTTGGACTGAAATATCTTAAGCTTCTGTGTTGTTAAAGACATTAAGGAGTTGCTTAGCCATGCTGGAGAAGCTCCGGTAGTGTCTCGTGGCATAACTCCTGCTTGTGCAGACATACCTGGGCTAGTTTTATATAGCTGTCTCCAGGACTGCTAGCACAGAGCTCAGTGAGCTTCAAGATCTGCCAGAGGATCTCAGTAGACAGTCGGATGTTTTGTGGTATTTTAGTATGTAAATAAGCTGGTTTAAAACCATCTCACGTATGTCTAGGGTAAGCAAACCTTCAGTTCTAGAGCTCCCACTTAATGCCATCACCATTTTCTTTTTGATGTAATTTGAAGGAGTGCGGAGAGCACCACAGGCCTAAAATGCCTTTCCATTTCACTGGGTCCTGTGGCTGCACTATGCTATGTTAAGCTTTATGTCACAATTCCTGTTTCTTAGGGCTCTTCCATGTTGAGAATACCAAAAAAAGGTAAATACTCTAAAGACGCTACATCAGTGGGCACGCTGTATTTAACTACTGTGCAGATAGTCTCAAGACAGATCATATCACATTCTTATGAATAAGCTAATGAAGTATTGCTCACATAAAACCACTCTCAGACAGACTTACAACTAGGAGAAAATAGTCTTCCTGGCTCTTCACATGAAAAAGTTAAACAACAATACATTAAATAATATAAAACTTTTTCCCACCCTATCTTCCATCACCCCATGTTTGTAGGCTAATTTTCTAACTCATTTTATACCTGAAGTAGAACATCCATAACAGTGTTTAATGGGATTTAAGCTATGGCACAGACCTCACATCTTCAGTTTACTCATCTCGGCGTTCCTGGGGTTTCCAGTATGCAGATCTTTACCGAGCCAAAGCCACTGAAACATAAGTAATTTTTTTTGTAATTTCAGTGGGTTTCAACTCTAAACCTTTATGTCCTTTTCCCAGCCATGCCCCCCAGGAACTATCAACACTGGACTCTCAGATATACAATCTTTCATAACTAGTCATTTTACCAAGGAATGAGAATGACATGGCTAAAATATTCACTTGTCTTATTTCCTCTGAGGTAAAAATTCAGGCAAGTGTTCCTTGTTAATATCCTAACAGCTAATAAAAGTTTATGAAATCCAGATCTGAGAAAAAAATAACATTACTTGAGACTCAATAAAAGTGGGTGAAAATAATGCAAATGTCAGTAAGTTCATGAGGAGGATTTTTGTGATACATCTTCAGTTTCCCATAATGAAAGGATTCTGTAAAACCAATAATTATTTACTCTTTATTAAAAAGAGTAAAAATGACAAAAAAGATCTAAGTTCCAGGACCTATAAATGTCTCCCCCACATAAATTTTTGTTTCAAAATCACAAATTCAAGACAATGAGTCCAAGAATATTGAATGGACATGAAAATATTAAAACGAAATTGTGCTACAAAATGCTGTTACTAGTTTTTAATCTACTGCACCATTCTGAGTTTTCAAAACATATAATTAGAGAACATTATCTGACAGTTTTATATTTCTATTATAGTCAGACCATCAACAATGGTGCACACTTATGTAACTCACACTTCACTAAAATTTAAAAGTTTTGTCCTTCTATTATCAAGATGATACCATTGCTCCATGCCCCAGTTTTTCCTCAAATCCACAGTTTACTTGCATTATTTCATACACTTGCTAGAAATCCAGAAAGCTTCATCCGCAAACTGTCATTTCACCATCTCAGACTAACTGAGCAACACTGACCACCAAAGAAAAAAGATGAGAATATGACAGGAGTGTATATATAGTTTGATAGCTTTTTAGAAAGTATATGTGGCACTTTGAACTACAATAAAATGTTTCAGGAACTCTAAGAAAGTCAAT
Source organism: Apteryx rowi (assembly GCF_003343035.1). Lineage (NCBI taxonomy): Eukaryota > Metazoa > Chordata > Aves > Apterygiformes > Apterygidae > Apteryx > Apteryx rowi. The sequence continues at coordinate 73,358 of NW_020448052.1, read as the reverse complement.
AGGTTAGGGTAACTTACATTTCTGCAAACAGGAAAACAGAACATGAGTAAAAGTGAAATCTCTTCCCCATATTCCATGAGTATTGGTTTAAGGCAAGTAAGTCTACCCTTACACATTACAATGTGGAAAAGATTTAATGGTCACTGAAGAATTCTCAAGATGTGAATGAATTTTATTGGCCTGCACCAACTTTTAGAATATGCTGATTACATGACTGCTAGCAGAGAAACAAAAATATGGTCCAAAGAACAAGACTGTAAGTGGCAAGAAAAATGTGACATAAGGTCAGTTAAGCTAAAGCCACATATATGTCGTTAACTGACAAGAGCTTGCATAAACTTAACTAGCCATCAGTAACCACAGATCTGAATAAACAGTCATTTTAATTATTAAGAGGTTTAATTGCTACATACAATCTGATGAGGGAGGAAATTAAGTTACCAATACAGAATGTAAATAACTTCTTCTCTGTACAGTATATGTAGCTCCAAAGAACTGCCAAAAAAGGCAGTTTTTTTATACATAAACAAGATCATTAGCTACTGTTTTCTATGGTCAGGGATCCTGAACATTTACTGAGGGAGAAATACAACTAATTACTCTGGAAAATAAAACATTGAGGTGAATTTTTGGGTCCAGTAAGGGAAAATATGTGGAAAAGAAGATCTAATTAGGAGGTCTGAAAAGTAGAACTTTGTGGTGAAATCCTAGTAGCTTTGACAGAGCATGAAATCAGAATGAAAGAAGACTCACCACCAACTTAAGCACCTCCTGAAAGTCTGTTCTTATAGCACCTAATCAAGGCAAGGAAGGAGAAGATGAAGAGAGAATACAAGACAAGACCTAAAAGCTTTAAGTGACATACCAGTGGTGGAGGAAAAAAAAAAAAGCTTTTTTTTTTTTTTTTTTTTTTTTTTTTAACAGAAAGAGTTGACAGCAAACGACCAGAGCAGACTCAATAGCCTGGGCAGAAGTCACTGAAGTACTATTTGTGCTGCTTTGGGGATGGAGTAGCATTTCATATTGCAGATGCTTTGCTGTTAATGTTGTACTACTAGCTCATGATCAAACACACCCTCTTGCAACATGCCTGCCCCTGGGAAAATACCTTATTGTCTGTTATCACAAACATATCTAATCTCATGTTTAGTCCTTTGACTTGTTAATGGTTAAAGCAAAGGACATCTTAAAACAAACTTCTCTTTCTGACCCAAGCCCACTGTGACCATCTTCAAATAGGAAAGAGAATACATACATTAAACTTTCTTTTATTTTAACTGCCATTGTTTGTCAATGCACTTCTGTGAAAAACCTTGAAACCACCTCAGTTAAAACCATTGGTTCACTGAGTACAAGGTCTCCAGAAGATAAATTACAAACTGACATAAAGTGATCACACATTACATTCCAGTTTATAAACAGAAACACCAGATTATGTAATAATATCAGGAGATGGTACAGAAGGGCTGAGTTTCTTTTGCAAAATTATTGATAAATTCTGATGTATGTTCCCTGACACAGGTATCAAATACATTTTAAAAACAATTCCTGCAGTTCATGGACACCCTGTTTTACTGACTGTAGTGCTAACAACTTTGAAGTGATCTCCGGATTCTAACAGCAGCATATAAAATGGATGTATTTTTTCAACCAACTCCCTTTAAGCATCTAGTTTGCTGGAACCATCATGATTGAAATACAATAAATGGAAACCATAATTTCAAGAGACATTTTATCCAAATTTTAATCTCAGATTCTCTCTCATCTCCCATATGTAAACTTGGCTATAATGCAGTTTCACAGGCACAGACACTAACACAATACGAGGCTATCTCAAAAGGGCAGTCCTGTTCTCCTCTTCCAATCTGGCCATATATTCCTGTCCCCTCTCTTGCGTTGTCTTTAGCACATTTACACTCATGCAGCAAGTTAGAGCAGTTTATTCACCTGACTGATAATATCTATATTTTTTGGATATGATTAGTTTTCAGTTGAATCAGCAAACCAGCCTGCGTCATTGTAGGGTCACACGAGTCCTCCAGCTGTCATTAAAGGAGGAACGGGAACACAACCAGCACTGGTGGGGAGTGCAGGACTGCCCATTTTGTCACTCGCTCAGTTTCAGATCAGATTAAGCTGATTGTAAAATTGTACTTTTGGCAAAACTGCAAAACCTTCTTACATGCGGAACATGTGGGTGACCCTTCAAAGGGACAGGAAAGAGCACAGACCATGAACAGGTATTTCTGGTGTGCTCTGAAAATCAGTAAGGTGCATATCAACAAAATGTTGTTCCTCCCTCCTCCCCACAGAGTATTACATCTCTACCATCACTTTACTGATGGATCTACTTATATTAAAAGAGAGTTGAAATGATCTGTGTTATCAGAACATGAGTGATACCCCATATGATACTACCAGACTGTGCCTTACTGTTTGAAGACAGCTATTTCCATGATAGCAATCTACAATTCTCTTGATTAAGGGGTAATCAGTTGGATATTTAACAACTGTGAGATCTTTCTGATGGAATGTTTGCTAAAGCCAAGTGCAAAACAGTAATACCCTTTGCAATAAAAATTGTCAGGAAAGTATTTAACTTGTGTCTGAAGAGCAGCAGCACAGGTAATAATCAAAAACTCCTAATGGCTCTTCTGTAAGGACCCAACTTAGGAATAAAATATTTTGTCTCCTACACATACAGAGTTACAGGTTTATAGTGTTTTAGAGCATTGCAAAACAGATGTAATGGGAAACAGCCTCACCTACTGGTTTGAGGAGATAGTGATGTGTCTACATTGTTTAATGCTCCCTGGTTGGTTTCATTTTACTTCCATCCTACATAGCTCCTAAAGGAAAATCAGCAAGACCTCCCTACCCTCTTTTTTTTTTTTTTTTTTTTAAAAAAAACTGTTGCACTATGTTATGTAGCAGTAGCAAAAACATTTGCACACACATCCTCTCCTAATTGGTGAGCTCTTAGATAATTAATAAAAGGAGAAGCTCTGAATCTACTGTTTATCTCCTGTTCATTATTATAGACAGAGATGTCTAAAGGTAAGATTGCCATTTAGTTCTGCTTTAAGCTTTTGTAATTTTACTGATACTTTATAACGTTCCTGATCAGCTATTCCATGGGACTATTTGCATCACACTGAAGTTTTTGATAGAGTTTCTTTTTGCTGTTTTTGTGTAAAAGCTTAATTTCAAAAGCTTCTGAGAAAAGATAATTGAAAAATGTTATTTTATTGCTTTAAAAGTTATGCTGCTTTATTAAGAAGCACTAGCGTATCTGTGTGTTGAAAAAATCATGGGAAATTTACTGGGAAATTGTATGGGATAACAGGTCACCCTGAAGTTAAGGATTATCTTTTGCTGTTTTTTTAATCTCGATGAGATTAAAATCTAAACTTCTGCTAAAATACACAGGCAGTGTCAATGCTGACACTTGCTAATTTCTGAGTGCCTGACTTTGCAGTCTCAGTGTTCTTACAACATTTAAAAAATACCAATAATTACATATACTGCTAAAATGTGCCCTTCTCCTTATCGCGTCTGGCAGATAAACTGTGTACGCAGGGCCCTGGTGACCCTGCAGCGGGCCTGGTGCCGCAATGGCCAGGCGAGCCGGGAGCAATGGCGCAGTCCGAGGTCAAGCGAGGAAGTCGAGTCGGCAAGGCACGGTCAGGATCTGCGAGGCACAAGGCCTGGCACACACGTATCGACAGCTGAGCCTCCTCCAGGCTGCTGCCTCCTGCAGACTGCGCCCTTCCTACGCTTCCAAGCAAGGCATCGTAACCTCTGCTGCTGTTACACGTCTGTCTTACGCATGGGGGTGCTTACTCACAAGGCCAGGGGACACTACACACCGTTTATTTTACAGACCTAAGTATTTCCCTCACCCCAGTGTGGTCTGTTAGGCCTCATATTCCCTTGGGATACTGGTCTAAAGTTAATATAATTTCCAAACAAATCATTTGGTTTTGCCAAAGGTAAAGCTTTAATGACTCAGTCATTATTTCATTATTTTGATTGCAGAAAGTGTATTTTAAGGAACAGAGGTGAGTGGAGGAAGTTACTTAAATTACCTTGGCCTCGTAATTCCCTACCTGCTTTAAACAGGAGTGATCAGCTTTTCGAAGTTCCCATTCAAAGCAGAGGACCAGCATTCACGTCACGGTTCTGCAAGGCAGGCGCTCCTGTTTCAACACCTATATCCGGAGTGAGAGCCCAGATGCAGAGAGCCCCAGAACATGTGCGATGGATGAGAAAGAAGAACAGTAATAGCTTGTATGCTTGTTCGTTTACATATAAAGGGAAAATTGCGACAAATAATGAATTGTAAATCTCCTAGTTAGACTCGTATCCTACTTTTATCAACCTTTTGCTGCAATACCTACAAACATGATGTAGACACATTTATACTCAGTATTAGCTCAGTTAAACTGTAATTTGGGAGTGCAGATTTCTATGCTCTGTAACATTTCCAAAGCAGCAGTACTGAAAACAAACAAGTTTACAGAGTGCTGTTGGCAGTACCGGGAGGAGTGTTTCAGCATACACCTCTTCTCTTGTGGACTGTATCTCAAAACTGCTCATGCAAGATTTACTGGCCAAGAGAGACGGGGGGGGGAAAAAAAACCCACAACTATATAGTAAGCTTTCACATTATTGGCTTCCTGTACTGGTGTAACTCAAATGTAGACCAGCTTCATCACAAAATAATTGAATTTCCTTTAAAGAAAGTTGCAAGCTCGAAAAATAGTGTGATAATTTGGCCCCTGAATCTTAGGAGGAGCTAGCAAAGAGAGATGTGGTGCATCTAATATATGTAGATCTAGAGCATGCATACTATGGAATCCAGTGGTAAATCTTTTTATTGCTAAAATCTGACAACCTCACAGAGAAATTTGAGTGTATGGAAAACCAAGAAAAACAAAAGGTTTAGGAAAAGCAAGGCAAGTGGGAAAAAATGAACTGTGAGGATATATAAAACAGGAAAAAATAACTACGCACAGAAAGAGGTTAAAAGAAGATGGAGACAAACAAAAGAAGAAACTTAAATAGGAATGAGCAAACAGATGGGAGTTTTAAAGATGCACTTAAAGTGGAAGAAAGGAAGACAGAAGCAAATACAGGAAAACAAGAAATGTATAGAGTATCAAAGGCCGCAAGCCTGAACTGGTATTTTTGCACGTGAATTGCAAATTGTATTTCAGAGGTTAGTTCTAGAATGTCATTTATTATGGTGCAAAAATCATATCGTAACTAATCATTCTTTATCAAGGGCACTACACTTAAACACAATCGTCTAAAGAGGCTTTGTTTCTGTCAGGAGACTAGATTCATCTTGATTCAAAGCGGAAAATGCCACTTTAGGAATGACCAACATTACCAGCCAAAATCTGGTTTACAACAATTACACAAAAACCAAAACATGGCCAGCAAAACCAGTACTTTTCTGTACTCTGTATAGTTACAAGAGCTACACATATAATATCCTTCCTGGACAACTCAAGATCTCCAAGAGGTGTAAAAATGATTTACTAGAAGACCTTTGTATAGGGATCATTCACTTTGTGTAAGGATCAGGCAAAGTAAAAGTACAAACTTACGTTTACACCTTACCCTCTAAGCTTTCAGCCTTGCCACGTATTCCTTCCAGTTCACAAACATTTCCCAAGGGCACCTGCAAATTTTGATAGGAGTTAGAATTCCCTGGTCAACTGTATTCCCACTACCTCAAATTTCTTTTTTTTCTGCCCACGAGCATCATTTTGCCACATTTAGCTTCTTCTCTAGGAGATATTTTGCAAGATCAGCAACACCACCTTTCAATTAGATACCAAGTAATTCTGCTTATACATTATAATTTTACAGAAATGAGAGATCACTGAAGATAATGACAGAGCAAAGAGCAGACTGTAAAAAAGGAGAAAAAATGAATAAATGACAGAAAAATCAAGAATTTTATCTTACTAACACAGAATTTCAAAAGTGATACTTCATTTCATAACCAAAGATGCCTTACTTAATAACCAACGAGATATAATTCTTTTCCTTTCTGTTGGAATATTCTGCTTGGTGTGTTGTACTTGAGGAGGGCAGTACAGTGTGACTTTGGGGAAGGGGGGGGGGATTGTGAATGCATATTGTTCATGGCACATGTTCTACTGTAATTTATTCATTGGTACCTATTTACTTATGTGCATATCAAAATAATAGTTTGCTTAAAGAAAAAAATAACAAAAATCGAATTCTGTGAAGACTTCCATCCCTTCCTCTGCGACTGCTGCCATACATTATTGGACAAAGTATTTTCTACATAATTCATTATGGAGTAACTTTTCAAAATACTGAAATCTAAGCCGCAGAAATAAAATTGAAGGAGGTTTCTAAAATCATGCTTAAATGGTACTGCGTAAGTCACTAATAACACAACAGGTATTTCTCAGGGCTTTTACAGAAAACGGCCTAATAAACATGCCATGGAAGCCAAGGAAAGAGACTATCCATCTGTCTTCCCCATTTTAAGTGGCTTTTCTATCAGTAAAACAGAGTTATTGAGCTCATTCAATTTATCCTAATGATACACACGGATGAAAGAATCACTCTTCACGGAAAGCAATTTAAATGGCAGTTATTCCCAACTTCCAAAAACCAGAGCTTTGCTTTTTTCTGGCGTTAGGCTGTGGCTCTGGGGACAAAGCCTACCACAACATAGCACCCAAAGCACTCACTATTAATTTTGCTGCCCTTTGATTACTAACTTCTGTCCAAATAGCGTTGACAGGAAGGACAGTTTCTTCTGCAAGGCAACAATTAATTGTGGAAAACAGGCTAGTTAACTGCTAAAAGCTAAGACCCCATATAGAGATATAAGACTCTTCTGCTCTTTACTGGCATCCTTTCTTTCTCTTCTGATTACAATAAAACAAACCAACCTTTTAGATCCCTTTGCTCTATCCATACATGTTTTTAGCTCCCTTGTGAGGTATTCACTACATATAAGTGCAGTCATCTGAGTCTGGTGGTCTTCAAACCAAACCGACAAAATAGTATGTTACTTCAAGTGGCAGTTAAGTTGTTTTACAGAGCTGCAGTGCTGCCTAGGTCATCATCTGACACGCATATAAAGGCGCACACACAAATGGCACTCAAGAAAGAGACATTGCTGTGTCCCTTCGTTTCTGAGCCCACCAAAACCATCTTAGGTATTTCCATGGGAAGCAGAATCATGCACAAACATCTAAATCTGCAACAGAAAGCAGAGAAAACAGAAGGGAGAGAGCCCATTTCTCTGTGCCTAGCTATGACCACTTCCGTCCTTCCTGACAGGTATTTGTCTAATCTGCTCCTAAAAATATTCACTGATGGAAATTCTAGGGAGTACGTTCCAGTACCTAACTATCCTTAGCTGGTGTCTAATTTAAATCCACCTTGCTGCAATAAACATCCATTCTTTCTCTAGCCAAGCAACCACGGATAAAGAGAAGGGATGATTCCCTATTCCAAATGTTTATTTCAAAAGCTGCATTTCCTGCCTATGGTTTGAATGCTTTCTCCAGTCTGCGTCATAGAAAGAGAAACAGATATGGCATTGATTTCCAAAACAAGAAGTTATCAGAAATTATTTGAAAAATTATTGATAGAAAAGGTCACTTCAGCACCATTCCTATAATAACCACATCTTTAAACTCACTCAAAAGACACTTTTTGTGTTTATAGATAAACTTTACAAGATGCTGAAGATATTCACAAGTTCTTCACAAGACAGACGTGCATTTATGCATTAGGAAAAACGTGAAAGGACAGCAAACTTTCATGACTCTGACACTGTTCTTATATGTCATGACGCATGATATAATGTTAATTGCCCTTTCTCGCTATCAGACTTTCAGGCCCATGCTTGCATTACTGCCAACTTAAAATACCCATTTGATTTCACAGGTATTTTGATTCTAGCAGAAATACAGGACTAAAATCTTTAGTTCTAACAAATATTACCTTTATCAAAAGCAACCATTCTTCTGCTGATGATCTCCTAAGGCAATCATTTCAAATGTGACTTCTAAAGTACTGGAAAGTAAGAAAGAAAAGTATTAATGATGAATCATTCAAATGAAAACAAATACATAGAAACCCTATTATAGAATGGCGAGTTTATGTAATTATGTGAGAAAGAACATTAACACATTGCTTTATTCTTTTTTTATATTGAGAAGCCCACAAAGGCACCAACCATATCACGTAAAAATACTTAAAATAATATTGTTTCTGTTCCAAAAAGTATACACAAAGATGCTTACAATAGCTCCATAACAAAGCATGAAGGAAAAAAAAAATCCCTTAAGACTGTTAATTACAAGGAAGAAAAGTTTACTTTATCATTAAAAGGTAAACTCTACCTTGTCTTCCTATAAAACAGGCAACCACCTTTAGATTTGGCATATGGGTTTTTCAGCTCCTCCATTTCTCTACCACATAGGAAGAACAGTTTGACAGAACAAAGAAGAATTGTACTCTATAAACGGTAACTCTTTACATGTTCTATATTTGGAGCATAATCTCTCTAGGTGATAGGCCTCCCATTGCTCTGAAATAGTGAAAACATTCAACAATTGCTGAAAAATGCTGGTGGAATAAGATACAAAATATCACCGATGTGATATACTAAAACAGATAGGAAGGAAAATATTACAAAACCCAGAAAATTTTGATCACAGCCACATGAATTCAGATAGGAAAATAACAACTAACTGAACTGTTACTGCTCTTTTAGATAAATGAAGAGATAAGAGAAACTCAAAACATTTCAAACAAAAAAAAAAGATTAAAGACAAATATATTTGTGAAAAATGATAAAAATTGGAAACTGAGCATAGAAGTCAACATAGGAGATGAGATATAAATACTTTTCAGACTGAGAAAAAGGCCAAATAATATATTTTAGAGCTACTAATTCATTGGAAGTTTTAGCTATATGTAAGAATAGCTGTAGATATAAGCATAAGACTTAGATTCTGTTGCTGAAAATGGGATTCCAGCTTTAATTTACTTAGCTAGGTGTCTGAAGCAGTAGAAATGAGATGTAGCTCATCCCAGGCGCAGGTTAAATAATTAGTTTATGGCCAATGAACCACATCAGGAAATATGTTTCAAGAAGAACAATAATCCAGCACTGCTACCCTCCCCCTCAAAATCTTGAAATAAATAAATCTTCAGAATCATTGAAGTAATCACTAAGAGAAAAAAAATACAGTAAAAAATGCAAATATTCTAAGATGTATTAGCAGAAGATATGGAAAAACAAGAGTAAATGTATACGTCTCCTAAGTTATTGGGCAACTCCTTTCAAAAACATAATTGTTTCTGCCCACTGAAAGCTCTGCTTAGTTAACAAAGTAGACACCAGATCTCATATTCTCAATTATGGATCCTTGTGAAGTGATAATGGAAGGGATATAATTCTCTTTGTAGAAGTAACTTTCAGTTCATTTAAAAAACTCCTTGCAGTTAAGAACACAAAAGGTACATTGAGGTGTAGTGTTACGTTCTGCAATGTGCTATGAACGTGAAAGAACTGTAACAGGCTAGAAAAAATGGCTCATAAAAAGCTGCGGATGAAGCTTTCTCAATCTAGTGCTGGTTACTGTTCTAATTCTTATTTTATGTTAATTGTTGAAACAGTGTCTTCCAATAAACCAGCACTGATCTCTTCATTGCACATGGATACAAAAGCTTAGCAAGTTTCATGAGAAAAGATCATTTGAAGTAAGGGACCGAGAAACCACCGGAAGGGAAGACAGGATGAACAGAGAGCAATAAGAGGATGTCTTACGTGTTTGTGCTTTTCTTAGGGTTTCTACTCAAACTTAAATAGATATAGTCTCCTCTGGATCACAGCTAAAAAGAAGCCCCTTAACTTCAGCAAAGTGCTGTTCTCAGACTTTTTTATTTCAGTTTTTATTCCATGAAGAAAACTATCACTGTTTTAGACTGCATTTAGAAAAAGAATCAATGTTATAGGCCTGCAGGGAAAAAACAACTGTTTATTTTAGAAAATACACCCAGCTTTTCCTGAATATACTGTTATGACAGCACAACACAGACACAGTTGTGACAAAGCTTAACACAAACTCTTTTAGCGTTCTCTTCTGATGAAATCACTCACAGATAGAATAGCTGAGGTTTCAACTTCAATTACATCTTAAATCAATACTTTAGAAATTAAAAGGTCCATCAAGCAAACACACAGGACTCAATTCAGCAGTGCACATGCTGAAACTGCTCTGTTCATGTAGGCCTGATCCAAAAGGCTTTTAATATTAAGTATGAGAATTTTTGCTTACTTAAAATGCATGGCACTGAATCATTAAAAAAAAAATCGGAGGCCTGTCAGAGATACTAGCCAAACAGAATTTAGCAAAAAGACTAACGATATAATTCAGCGTTCCATAAATATTGCAGTTCATGATTCTGAATGATTTTTGCTTAGCCAAACCCCTATCCAGCAAAACACCTATGTCCAAATTAAATGTTCAGTACTACTGCTAAATTCAAGCACATATTTAATTACTCTCTTGATTGAGATCTTACCATGCATACTTCAAACACATGAAAAACAGCTCACAAGCCATACCAAAATACATAATGCCTTGGGTTCCAGCATCTGCCCGTTCCAGGGTCTCAGCACGCTGGGGCAAAAAGCACCAGACGATCCCCTCCCAACACATCCACACCTCTTCCCCCACCAAATACCAGCAAAACCCTCTGTCAGAACCCTCCTAGCAGCCCATCGGTGAGACACACATTAGATAACCTTTGGGGTATCCAGAAAAAACACTGCACTTCTCAGAAGAAAGCCTCTAGATGAGTGATACGTTATTTTGAGCACTAAATGAAAAGTTATCTCATAATACCTGTTACAACAACTCTGCTCTCATTTACACTTCTGTAACCTATGGAATACGTTGTCTTCCTGGCAATACATGGTAATGCAAGTTCACAAAGAGAAGGTAAGGCTAAGGGGTCAGCTTTTGGTGTAACCAATCCTAAAGTGACAAAAAGTGTATATCACTGCAGTTTATATTCTTTTTCATTACTCCTACTTGTGCCTTTATGCAAATCTAACCCTCAAGCTGCACATTTGCAACAGGAAAAAATCACATAACTTTGTTTTGATGCTTGTGATGCTATATAAATAAAAGGTAAGGGACTACTGTACAAAGTGTCAATTAAATATCCATTTCATATTTAAAATTTACTAAAATAAATTTGTATTAAGGATGATGTATACTAGGAGCACTCATTAGTATTTTCCTTACCCATATGTAGCATGCAAAACAAAGCTTTAGTCTTGCAAATAATGTAAGTAATTTGTAAATATTGGTCAATATGTGTATATATTAATAAATAATAGACAAGTTCATTCCCCCCTTCAAGCCCCAGTGGAAGAAAGTGGCTTCCAAGTTAGCACACAGAGCAAACTGAAATACGTTTAGTTGCTTGCGGATACAATGAACTTGCTTCTGTGCAGCATCCTCTGACTACCTGGAACTAGTGGAATAGTTGGGCTAAGTCTTCAGACCGTAGTTTATGAAGTATTTTCTGGTAAAACCAACCTTTCTCTTCTGTTTTCTTGTTTGTTTATTCATTCTTCTTTCATGTAGTAGACAATCCTGCAAACGGATATACAGGGTAACACTTCACGTCAGTAGTCTAAGGCCAAAATCAATATCAGTTTAGCGAGGAAGGATGAGTAACGTAACAACGGTTTGCATGACTGTTCTTATATAAAGCCTGTGTTTATATAAATGCTTTTTTCTTTCAGGAAAAATTTGTTCTGTTTCACAGATGAACTTGCACACTGGGCATATCTCCAGAATTACAAACTTGTTTTTCTAAGCCAGATATTTATTTAGTGTGAGCAGATTGTTTGAAAAATTATAGAACCATTTTGTGATGTAACTTTTCTTCTTCCTACCAAAGCATGGCAAAATTACTTTAAGCAGGATATATTTTAAAAACTCTGTCTTTCATGACTCAGGATTGGTTTGCTGTTTAATTTAACTGAATGGCCATTTATCTTCTCTTACTTTTTTTTTTAAGGACCCCTGTGGAGAACAACTGACACCACATAGTTTCTTCTAATGAGGCTGTGCAAAAATTACCATCAGTAAATCTGGGGCCAATAATTTAATCTAATGATAAAACTAAGCTTATCACAAATCACAACATAATTTGCATTCTCATTGCTTCCTGACACTATTTTTTAATAGAAACTTATTCAGTCATAGGGATTGCAAACAAGAGAGGCAGCTGAATCTCATGGGAGTGCGAAGCTACTCCACCAAGCAGATGAAGGATTCTTTAATGAAATTTCATTTTAATTAAAATATATTGCTGCTCACAGAAAATACCAAACTTACAAGGTAAATTGGCAGTTTACTTCTCAATGAAAATTTTACATAGCTTTATACTGGGAAACATATTCACTTGTTATTACTGGAATAAATTCAGTCCCCAGCAAGAAGGCAATGCAAATAGATGGGCTTATTACTCTTACAGCACAAAAACTGATCAACAGCAAGTCTGGTGCCACAAGAAAAAAAATAAATCATAAAAAGTAAACATGGTGATAGTAAAAGGTGTCAACATTACTACTCAAAAACCTGAATGCCTTTATTTACCCATGTATGGGTAGATATATGGGATATGCAGCAGCTCTAGCCTGCAGGAGTCACACCAAGCCAGACACTGCTGCAATGAAAAGGCCAGTAAACGTGGCGATATCGGTAAACAGAAAGGTCCCCCTCCCGCGCGCCCTCTTCCCTGGTGGGGAACAGGAAAGGAAGCTAGCGGTACGGGAGGGCAAAGCGATATGGACACGCGCTCCGGTAAAACCACCAGCTCATCTCACAACCCCTCGCCGAACAGCTAAGAAGAAGGTCCAGGTTTCAGCCCCTACCAACACAACCATGGCTGGAACACGGAGTGGGGAAAGGAGGAGGCGCTCGCGCCCCCGAGGCTCCTCTCTCCCCAGCACCCTTCAGACCTTGGCATTTGCGAGGGGACGAGTTAAGCTTCAGCCACGCACACTGAGACCCCAGAAGGCAGAAGAAGAGTTCGAAGCCCTGGTAACATCCCTCAACATACAAATGAAGAAAAAAAAAAAAAAGGATAAATAGGAGCAAAAGGCAACAACAGCAAAAAAAAGGTAAATGGAAAATTATGAATTAAAAAAGTTTGAACAGAGGTAAATATATGAAAGGAAAATACAGAGTTAAAACAAGTAAGAAAAATAGCTACACAAAAGCAATGAGTTTTTAAGATACATCAGCAATTAATCTTACTACTTAGAAGATGAAGACAGTAACATCATTAAAATGAGGCAAAAAAAGTGTACAGGTTCAATAAATATTGCCCATCTGTATTTGAAAATGAGGATAAATTTGTATTACATGAGGATAATGAAATACTTTCAATATATTTTTGACTAAAACAGGTATTGTCAAGATAGGCATTTTTAGAAGTTCATAAGGAAAAATACAACCACTGAGTGCAGAAAAGTGCCAAGTGCCTTAGGAGATTAGGGGACTCTGATGCCTATTTCTAGTGCATATTGGAAAATTTCTCCATAGTAGAACGTGTGCCAATGTACGAAAGTAACAAACTGATAATTGCTGGAAAGTTTGCTCACCTTTAATCACAGCTCAAATAGAAAAGGGATTTAATTAATAACATTTTCATTCACTTCATCATAAGAAATGTAAGTATTAAGAGGAGAGCAAAATCATCACTGCCAGCCGACATGGATTTACTGAAAAGATATCCTGTCAAACAACCTCGAGCTCTGTTCTTTGTGTGAATAACTGCAACAAACTATTTAGATTTTTGTAAGGTACTGAATCTGAAGCTTGTGGCATTGTAAATAAAATACACAGTGAAGAATACATTAAGTGAATTACAAGTGGATTAAATGAAAGATCTCATATTTAGTAATTATGTCAGCACTAGATCTGAAATAATCTTACATTGTTCTCAGCAACAGCAAAGTCACAGGAAATAACCCTAAAAACATCAGTGCTAGTGAAATGGCAAATAATGGGGGAACTTCTGTGAGCTGAATCAGTTGGTTCACTGCACTCGCTTCTTGAGAGCACATTTTCATGTGCATATTAAAAAACACTGAATGTTTGCAAAAAACATATATGTAGCTACCAGTTAAAAGAAAACGGTTTACGCTGAAACTTGAAAGGCTCGATCTTCTCAATTCTTTAGATAAAAAACAGGCTGAACAGGCTTTACAGTATCAAGTACATAAGAGGCCATACTGAAAGGCTCTTTCATCTTGAGGATAAACAAATAAGGACACCCATATCTAGACAAAAAATTTAAAACATACCTTATTTTCCATCTGAACTTACCTAACACTGAAAGTAACGGACAGGGGAAGCGAGCACTAGAAGTGCAGGCAGTACCGCTGCCTCTGGAAGGTCTCAGATCAGAACTAATCTCTGTAAAGTGTTTGTTAACTGCAAGCAACAAGAATCGGGGTGCCAGGGGGAAATGCAGAATTGAGGTACATAAGCAGTCAGGCTCTATAAGCTGTTGGGATTGTTTGGATTTTACAGCTCACAGCAAAGACGAAAGGTTGTTTAACCGTCTTCCCACCAAGGCAATTTTTAGGGAAACAGACCAGCATGTGCCTTCTTCCCTATAAATGTTTCTTCCTGCAGCTTTACTTATCCAACAGTTAACTCTTCCTCATATAAACAGGTATAAGTATAAATAAATATACCTTTCCTCAATATATTTTTACTGCTTCAACAAGGCTGGCATGCAATAAATCTTCCTACAGAATCCTAACCCTTCTTTTCTAAATAACCATGACTGATCAGAAGTGGTCAAAAGTGCACGGTATTATTTTAAATACAATTGTTTTTGCATTCTGCCATTAGAAGAAACTAGCCAAACTCTCACCAACTTTTAGGGAAAACAGAAACTTGATTTTACGTACTTCCTCCAAATAACAGTCTCCCTAGCACGCTACCAAGAGTTTTATTCTATCAGAAATGCCTTTGTACTGTTAGTAGGTTCTTTACATTTTTAAAGCAATGGAAAGTAGTCTTGAATGCTGAGACGTGTTTCAGTGTATTTACTTGCAGCTCAAGTACTTGCTTCGATGTATTTTCTTCAGGCTCCCCAGTCTCTTCCACCTGTCCGTCTGTAGAAGCTGAGATCTCTGCTTGTAGCTTAAGTGTATGAAACTGAACTTGAAATAGTGACAAAAATGTCACCGTTAATGATTATTTAGTATCACATTTGCAAAGAGCATAGAGTACTTGAGACAAGTTATTATATAAAGTATGAAATAGCCTATTGAATACCGTGGGATTATTAAATAAGCAGCAAACAGAATACACCATGGCTGGATTCATCCAGGCTCTTCTCCACTCTTCCTCACCGAGCAGACAGCAGGCAAGAAAAGAACATCCGAAAGACCTGCCATATCCTACATCTTGTCTGTACGCCGACCCACATCCAACATCTGAAAACCATACTCAGCGCCTTAGCTCAACTTTCACTTCTTTCGAAGTTTGCTGTGTAGAATCCACTGCTAAACTAAAAACCTCACACCGTGTCCTTTCAGACAGAGTACGTTAATACAATATGCAGTAAGGCTAATTATCCTTCAGATGAAATTTAACCAAAGGTACCTCCCTTAGCAGATTTAAACCTGTGTGTTCCACAGTGGTCCTAAGAAAACAAATATTCAGTGCAGGTAATTCTGTCAGAGAAAACGTGAGTATTACAATCTCCCCAAGATAACAAAACTTTGTATTTTTTTTTTTTAAGTTTTAAAATCAGAAGGAATAAATAACTATTATATCCTTTAGAACTGGTTTTCAATCCAATAAAAAGTTAATTTGCCATTACCTTACAAGACCTTTAACATCATCTTTTAACAAGACCTTACTTAAAATAAACCTAGAAGGCCCTTTATTGGAATGATAGAGTAAAAACACACAATCAATTCTACAAAGTTTTGATTACTAAAAAAACCTGGCACTATCTATTTTGTTCTGATGAAACAAATACTTGTAGATAAGCCTGCCTCTAAAAGACCTAATCAAACAAAATTAATAAACCACAGCTTTTTCTAGCACACAAAAAAATCTCTTCATGTGAGCTAGAGTTCCACCATTTCTTGTTTGCCCAGACTTGCCCCTTTACTATATGTCTTATCATGTTGTAGACACGCTGCCAGATTTTTTACCGACATACTAACAATAGAAAAAGCTCTCTTTCATCAAGCATTCCACTCCAATCGCATACCAGGCGACTAAAAACATGGACGGTAGACTCTGTACAGTCTTCCACGGCTTCATTAAAATCCACAGCTTCTGCCTTAAAACAGGAATCCACAATACCTCCTAACTGAATCTTTTAGTAAAATATAAACACTGAGAGTCTCCACACAAACTAGCAATATAAAGTTTTATTATTACATCAAATCTCCTGTATTTGATACTTTTATTAAACTTGTATCCAGCTGCTACTGGTATTAGAGAAGCTGACAAAAGGAAAAGGAATCTAACACAATGATAGAAAATGTAGTTTCCTACCTTCCAGAAAAATCAAGATAGACAAGACTTAGGATTAGTGTTTCCCTCTAGTTTCCTCCATGGTTTTAAGTTGAAGTCATAAGTACAAACCCAGTTTTCCAATGAGCTCAAAAACATTTTTACAGTAGAACAAATGTTAGAAGAGTTCTTTTGTTTCCATTCAGCTCGATACAGCATGCACTGAAAAAAAAACCCCACACAGCTCTTCCTCTATTCAGACATGTTGCTAGCAAGCTTTACAGAAATTAAGGATGTTGTGTTGATTTTAAATGAAGACAAATGCTCAATACTTCACCTTTCTAAAGAATACTGCCTGTGACGATTAGAAAAAGCTGGTGCAAGCTTTGACAACAATGTAAAAAAAGGTTGGAAAAACAAGTCAAAAACAGTTTGAGCAAGTCTTTATTATTCTGCTTCAGTAACATCGGGGGGAAAAAAAAAAAGAGAAACCAATTCCTTTCCTCAAAACGTTACGACATGATGCAACCCAACCCTGAAATAAATGCATGCTTTGAAGGGGGGAGGGGGGGAGTTATTTTTGTGATTTGTGCCTTGCAGCCAAACTTGAATGACCCTGAGAAAAGGCTGTGCAGAAAAGTCACTGGGAAGATTTAGTAACTGCAGCATGTTAGAGCTGTCCTCCCCCCAACTTCTCTTTGAATTATTGCTCTGTAAACTGAGGAATTTTGGAGCAAGGGTTAATCTTGACTAAAATCCATCATAAAGAGTGCTACAGTACTGCTTTTTTTTTTTTTTTTTTTAAACAAGTAGCCAAAATTTCTTTGAAAAATATAAACGTGTAAAACGATCCCTCAACTGTACAGTGTATTTACAGTACACAATCCAGAAAGTGATATACCGTTTAAAGAACTGCTTTATACATTAGCCCTTGGCCACAAATAACTTGGCAGTATTACTTTAATGGCTATAGAGTTACATCCAGAGTTCATCACGAAAGTGGGGATACATACATCATTGTACAAGGAATAGTGATTTTTAGCTAGAAACTGCCATCATGGTGTAATTCTTGGAAGGGCTGGATCTGCCAGGTCTCCATTCCTTACAGCCGCTCCTACGCTCCAGAGCTTTGGGCGCGCTCGCGGCAGGCCGGGGACCTTCGTAAAGGACGCAGATGGACCCGTCCTCGCCTATGCGGTAGGACACTTCGAAGGGGTCGACCCAGAGCGTTAACTCGCTGGGCAGGAGCTGGAAGAGTCTCTCGTGGCTCAGTCCGATCATCCCCGCCGCCCTTCCTACCAGCGGGTCCATCTTATGGTTGATCCTAATGCACCGGTACCCGGAGCCCCTGGAGGGCCGCAGGGGGAACCAGTGGTGCCGGTAGTGCTCTGCCGGAGGGAACAAAGAGGAGCGTTACCGCGGCCCGGCGGGGCCCGCGCGGGCCCCGACCCCGGCGCCCCGCCGCCCGGCTCACCGCGCAGCGCCTCCTGCAGGCACTCCCGGAAGCGCC
>NW_020448052.1:7113-55009 GCF_003343035.1 Apteryx rowi | reverse complement strand
GGCTCCGCACGGCGATTGGCTGCAGCTCGGGAGGGGGCCGGCCCGCAGCGCGAGACGGACTGTTTGTTTTGCTGGCGGCGGGGGCGGAGCCTCGCAGGCGATTGGCCGGGGCGCGGGCGGGGCGCTATGGTGACGGCGGTGCACGAACTTCGAGCGCCCGCCCAGCCCGTCGGCATCGACGCGGGCAGCCGATGCCCGTCGCGGCTGCCGGCGAGCCCGCGCCCCCCAACGGTCCCGCCTGCGCGGGGAGGCGCAGCCCTGCCCTGCCCGCCGCCGGTGCTCCAGCACATCGGGGCTACCCTGCCTCGGCTCGTCCCATTTTGAGTTCTCAAAACCTCACACGACCAACACCTACGAGTATCTCGGCATCTCCGCTTAGACACGCAACACAGGAGGTTTAGACATCCCCTCCTTACTCACCCAAGCACAAGAAAGCTTCCAGTCAAAACGATACAAGAAACTATAGGTTATTTTCAGGAAAAGAGGTGGTCTAGAAAGCATGAGTTTTCTTTTAGAAGCCTGTTTACCTGCAAGAGATTAGGAATTTGCCATGCTAGAAGACATGTTCACAAATTAACTAAACTGACAGTTTGCAGACTAACAACAGTTAAGGCTGTTACTGTATTAACGACATATTTAAACTTGGTGTCAAATATATTACAGTGAGAGGGCACATCTTTGGCCTGTATTTAGATTATTGTATTATATCTTTTAAAAACATGCTACTTAACAGGCTGGAAGTTTATATATATATATAAAAAGGCTTTTAAAAAGTGGCTGCATTAGGTATAGTCAAGATTCACACAGAGTTTACAAAAAGTGCTCTTTGTAGTGCAAAGACTAAACACAAACTAAGACTCTTCTGGCAGCCTTACAGTTTTGTTTACAAATGATCCCTCCAATTACTGTTTCCAAGAACACTGACTAAGGTCAGGATCTTAGCAGCAGGATTGCCTTCCCTTGTAACTGAATGCACTTCTCAGAAAGCAGGTTTTTTTCCCCAAAGACTTATGCAGCCCCTGACCATTTTTCTCTTGGTCTTATTTGAACACAACCTCTCCCTTCACTGGCTTTTCATCTTAAACCCACTTTGGAAAAAAGTATACCAATTTCTTTATGCCGTTGGTTAGGCTCTGTGGTTCTGAGACTTTACGTTCTCCTTTGTTAGAGCTGACTGGCTCCTTTACCCTCCTCCATGACCTGCCACCTGGCAGATGCAGAGTCAGAGGATCACCTCCTCAGAGGTATCTCACCTTGGAGAAACTACTGAGTAGTATCTTGTTTCTCCAACTGCGCTTCTCAATCCTTTTCACCACTTTTCACCCGTCAGCTTAAGAACTTGACATCACATCTAGTTCACTAGTTGCAAAAGCCATACCCAGGGACTTAAGGGGAGGAAAAAAGAAAGCCTCATCTATAGACACTTAAAAAATTAGATCCGCTTTTAGTGCTACTTAAGAGTTTGCCAGAGACTCTTTACTGGTCAGCAGAAATGCCATGAAAAATTCAGTCTGGGGTAATGTTTTAGTTGTTACCGGCAACCAGTTTAACATGCTGTAAATTCTAATCCTGTGCATCTACAGCAAGTTTCCTCTGCCCCATGAACATCCATTCCTTTAATCCATGGATCAGAAGTCTTCTAGCCTGTAGTTAGAATTACTAATCTATCTAGCTGGAACACTAGAGAAAAGGGGTACAGAAGAATAGCTTGTAACATTCACCAGTTCATTTTTGCTAGGTCTTGCCATCTGACGTGTTGAAGCAAACAAACAAAAGTTTCTTTATATTTGCAACTAAAGCTTCTTCACACTCATTCTATGTGTGGAAAACATGTCTCAAGAAAGCAAATTCCTATTTGATTTGACAAAACTATTTGTAACAGTATGACAACAAGAAAATTCATATAGTATTACTCCTTTCTTGGTGTTACTCAACTAAGATGATTAAGACTTCCTGCTCTACCTCTCCTCTACCTGTATTACTGAAAAAGCAAGCAACAGGACCAAGCCTGAAGGACTGAGAGCCCCGAGTGACAAAGCTACAGATATTTGTCCAAAATCATATACTACCACCTAGTTTGACAGGCCCATTTCACAGCTTAGCATTTTAAATGGTTGTTGACAAATCTAACCACCATATTTCAAGTTCATAAATGCTGGAATATAATTCTGTATGCCACTTTATATCCTAACAGAAGAGATTTTCATCCCACAAGAAGAAATGCAAAAAGAAACTCAGATTTCACTTCCTCTTCAAGAGAGACAGCTGATTTCTGTGCTTGTTTTCCTCTCACTCACAGCTGTTAGCCCTAGAACACCTCCTCTCGTAATCAAGTGTCAGATCTGGAACAATGATGTTAACTGGAACACATTTTCACTGCTGTCCAGTTTGAATTTCAGTGACCCAAACATTAGAAATTAAGTTAATGTCTGCTAGATGACCAGTCATCCAACTACTTCACTCTTATTTTAGTCAGTGTTTTGAGAATCGGAACACAACAATCCACTTCTCCATTTGGAGACTTCACCAATAAGGCTATCCTGGTACAGCTGGAATATATCACAGTACATACGAGCAGACAAGATCATGACTTGTTAGTTAAATTACAAGAAGGCAATAAGAAGAAAGTGAGCACAAGCCTGCCTTACTTTAGACATTCTTTGGTCTAAACAGATTAATATTAGTAGAAAATTATTCCAGCACAACAAACAATTTTATCACAATTTTGTAAGACCAGCTCTGGGACTACATTTATTTTGCATGTTCTATAAGGTACTCATTTCAAACACTTCCCCAACTTATGCACATCTCTTCCCTTTCATTACAGAAATGTGGATTTTCCATACCATATCTATACTGCAAAGTAATAAGCATGACTCCAAAACCTCCAATACCTTGCTAGCATTCTGGCAAACAGAAGAACACAGCGACTTATTTCAAGATTCATTAGAATCATGGACAAAGAAACATGTCAATACCTTTGCATTGAAATAAGTTATGAAATTCTTACCAGTGTTCAGACTAAACATAACTTTTTTTTTATACTATTAACTGCAATACAAACTGTACAAATCCACACATAACTTATCTTTCTTCATGATTAATGTTAGAGAATATTGAACTGAAGCTGTTTAGAATTAATTGCTTAGCATAACTTGCTTAGCATTAGTAGCTAAATTTGCTGAAGCCTTAGGCCTCAGGCTGTGAACTTTTACTTAGATAAGTAAAAGGGGGCCCCAGAGCCAGTTCAAGCTGGAGGGATAAAGAAGTTACGCGGACAGCAGGAGTAGCCAACCTTGAAGATAAGAAGCAGCCTGCCTGGAGACAATGAAGGGGCCCAAGGAAGAAGGGGAAGAACCCAGACCTAACTGTTATTATTGGTCCAAACTATCGCTTAAGGGGTGGAGAATTTAGATTGTAAGGGTATAATTGCCCAGGGAGGGTATAATTGCCTCTTCGGAGGCACCCAGCTCGAGCTGTAATTACCGCACGTGTATCATTAAATTTTATTTTTCTTCAATCTGACTTCGAACTTCTGCCTCAGCAGGAACCTAGGGTCGGACCCTGTTATGGAGGCCGGCGAGCCTGATTTTCCATAACAATTAATTATACTGAACAGCTTCCCCTTTCCAAGCTGTGTGTATGCATATAAATACACACACACACACACAGTTCCCAAA
This sequence comes from Apteryx rowi, assembly GCF_003343035.1. Lineage (NCBI taxonomy): Eukaryota > Metazoa > Chordata > Aves > Apterygiformes > Apterygidae > Apteryx > Apteryx rowi. Next base: position 51,329 of record NW_020448052.1, on the reverse strand, counting down.
TTATATACCGTCTGATTTTATGGAAGTCAGTCAGCTAGCCATGGTTCCACTAACACTAGGACGGGTGTTACAAGATTTGATTTTGACTAACTGGAAAGTTAACTAGACCAACTTGGTCTAAATAGACAACGAAAGTTAACTAGACTAACTTTGACTAACTGGAAAGTTAAGCAAAGATCAGAGTAGAAAAGCTTTCTGATCTAGCTGGTGAAAGGTAGCTGAAAATATGGCAAGAGACTGAAAAATTAATGTTGTAACACTGCTAACACAGATTAATGCTCACTAGCCTGAAGTTTGGCATTGGGATCCACTAGTCCTAAGTGAAACAAGGAGGAAGGAAGGTCTGGTTGTAACAAAGAAAAAAAAATGCTATAGCTGTACAGTGAAGTTAAAGTCACACCTTACTTCTTTATATTCTCCTGAGTCTCACATTTAAGGCTTAAGCCAAGCACTCCACAGAAAGAAAACAAAAGAAAGCACTAGCTATGTAAGTATTCAACTTCCACCTCCCTGCCAGAAAATGATTCTATATGCTGTGGTATTTAAAACAATCTCTGGGAAGGGCTCACCAAAAAAAAGTTATTTGCTACTTATTAAACTAACAACCATTTGTATAAATAGGCTGTTTTAGGGAATACTGGGGGCTCCAATAACATGGAACTGGGGTTGAGAATTAAACTGCAATTTGGAAACACTGTATCAGCACTATTTAGTAGTAGCCACATAAATATGTTATTTTTCATCAGAAAAAACTTCTAAATAGCACCCACACACAAAACAACACAATTTTTTCAGTTTTCTGGAAGACTTCTATGGCTTTGAAAGTTGAAAAGCCACATCACATAGACAGCAGAAGTAGATGAATTACCACTACCATATATACAAGCCTTCCTTTACAAAGACTTTTTTTTTTTAGCTTGTCAGCTCAGACTTACCTTTCTGGTTATTCTGTTCACCTGCAGCGTCATTTATCTTTAGCAAAAATCCCTGGAATGGGAAAAAAGTAAAGTCATTATCTTGTTTATCCTCTTAAAAAGAAACTGTGTGCAAGTATTCTATACTTCCACTTTTCCTCAACTTCAGCTAGAGGAAAAAGGGACAAGTAAAACTATAGCTACATCGGTAATGTCATATATTATTATTTAAAAGTAAAAATGATAATAATAGTATAAGCCTATTCAGTTACCCAAGAAAAACATAAATGAAGAACAGCATTAAGACCAAGTAAAGTCTAAATCAAGCTCCTTTTAGATTATTTAAATTAAGTCCTTAACACAAATCTCCATAATCATATATGACTGAAATAGTCACCATACCCAGCAAAAGAAGGTTTTAAATAAAGCAAGCAGCTTTGGGTTTACTCCCTCTCTTCTAAGAGAATTGTCTCTTGCTAAACAAAAATAAATAAAACCTGTCCTAAAAGCAGCAGCTACCTTTCTTTATTGCTAGACTACAAAGCCAAGCATTATGCAAACATTCCTAGTACAAGAGGAAAATTTCCAAATGTAAATAAGAGTACCCTTAATGATTTAAAAATCAAATCTCTCTGTAATATCCCCAGTTTGGTAAACAGCTTACTAAACCACAACTCTTTACAGAAAGAAAAAGGAGGCTTTAAACCAATACCTCAGAAATAAAATGATACAGGAGTTATCTTTACAACAACCATTTTCCTCTTAGACTGCCCCTTTTCTGTGTACTTTTTGCAAACAAGACACAGCTGTCCTGCCCTCTCAAGTTCAGAGGGATCAGCTCTGGGGCCTGCCTTCTTCACTTTCACTTTAGCAGAGAAGTTGGGATGAGAGGGCACAGCTGAGAACCCTGCTCATGACGGCTTTCTTTTTGTCTTAACAAGTTATCACAAGCTGCCTAAACAGACACTGAAGCAAAAATACCATACACATAAAAGGAATTATAATCTGATGATAATTTCAGTTTGCTGCAAAAAGAAAGAAATACTAGGGAAATCAAAATGAGAAATCAAAATTTTCCTGCAGAATCAGAAATGCCTAATACTAACAGCACAGTGCTTTTCACTTGGGGACCACCAAGTGATTTGTAAACTGATTTGTAACACTGAGAAGCATTACTAACCCTGCTTTACAAGTGTGCTGCAAGACTATGTCCTAGTCTATACTTAAAAGCTTCTCCAACCTAAATTACGCAGAGCTTGCACCAGCAGAAAAGTGTATTTTTCAAATCCATTTATACAGCTTTTCCAAACAAATTAAGGTATGACAGCAAAAGCACATCACTGCCAGTAAATTAATGGCAGGTTTTCAGTACAGAATTTCTGCAAATACTGTACTTTCCTGACACTATTATCTCAAAAAAAAAATTCTAAATATCTTGTCCACTTCAGTGGAAAAAAACCCCAAACATGAAATAGCCCCTTTCTGATCCCATTTTCACTGTGAAGCGACTGACCGCTAAGCAACGCGGTTGCCCGTGACCCAGGAGGGGAGGCGCAAAGCCACCCGCCGCCACCTCCGCGGCAGCACTCGCGAGCGCCACCGCGCGCGACGGGCCGCTCTGCTCTTGCGCCGGACCCACTAACGCCACTGAGGAGGGGGCCAAACCCGCCGGGCCCGCGGGGGCCCCGCACGCCCGGCGGCTGCGAGCGACCCCACCACACGCCTGACGGCGCCGCCGGCTCCCGCGGGCAGGCCGCGCCGTGACGTCACCAGGTGCGGCCCGTGACGTCGCCGGCCCGGCCGCGGCGGTACCGCTGCGGCCTACCTGGGCTGCACCACGCGAGGCGCGGCCGCCTCGCGGGACGGCCGCGACCGCGGCGTAACGCCTGGCATGACGTCGCGAGGCCAGCTCCCCCCGCCGCGTACCCTAACATCACCTGCTCGCGGCCTGACGTCAGCAGTCTTCACCCACCGCCGCGCAGAGGCAGCGCCGCCCGCCTCACGCGGCCCCGCGGCCGCTCGCGGCGCGGCCAATCAGCGAAGCGCTTACAGCACCCGCCGCCGCCACCAATCGCCGGGGGGGTTACACCCAAGCCGCTGCGCGTTTGGCCACAGTTTGACCCTCGGGGGACGCTGTAGGGCCGGTGGTGCCGTCAGCGTGCTGCTATTGGTCTCAGGCCGGCCGTGCCCGCCGGTGATTGGTGGGCGGCGCGGCGCGGGACGCGCGGGACCGCTGGTGTCCCGGGGGCGGAAGGGCGGCGCGGCGAAGCTCTCCGTGAGGCGCCGGGGCGCCGCGGGCCGCGCGCCCCCGCGATGGCGGCGCTCGGGAGCAAGAAGAGGAGCAGCTCGGCGCTGTGGGGCGTGGCCGCGGCGCGGGCCGCCCCCTGCCCCGGGCCCGCGGGCCGCGGCGGCGCCGGAGGCCTCGACAACGGCCTCCCGCCCCACAAGCGCCCCAAGAGCGGCGAGGCGGCGGCCGGGACCGACCCTTTCGGGGACCACGACGACTTCACAGCCGACGACCTGGAGGAAATAGATATCATTGCTTCGCAGGCGCTGTCGCAGGGCGGCGCTGCCCGCGGGGCCGGGGCCCAGAAACCCGCCTGGGGGGCGAGGGCCTCCTTTGCCTTGGGTAGCGCCGGGCAGCGGCCGGCGGCGGGGAAGCCCTGGAGCGACGACGCCGCCGCCGGCGGGAAGAAGAAAGGTCGGTCTGGGCGGGCGGTGTCTGGGGCGGGCGGCCCGCGTGGGAGGGCGGGGGGAGTCGGGGACCCTTAGCTGTCTAGATTTAGTAGTCACGGCGCTGGTGTTTCCTCTCCCTGTCAGTTGTTCTTTTTTGCCTTGACAGTTTAATCTTGGGTCAGAGGTAATTTAATCGTTGCCTTCACTCGGATTCCTGAAGCCACTATTAAAACTTCGAAAAACTGTTTCTCATCTATTTAAGAATTGCTTCTGATTGTTACAAAAGAGAATTTGGTTATCAAAACTTCACGATGGTATAGCACGTGTTTTAGCACGGATCCATATAGCACGGATTTTCTTCTCTCTGTTTTAAAGATTCATGCATAAGCAGTAATAAAGTTACTGTCCTGACTAGGTGTGTGCAACTTAACTGGTTTTAGTGACAAAATATTAAAAAGTGTGTGATAGTGGACAACAAAATTTTGAGATGTTAAATCATCAGTGATGTCCCTCATTCATGCTTCTGTTTTTTCTGTAACAGGAAGCAGTACAGAAGATAGTCTGATTAAAGATGCATTCCAGTTTGAAGTATTACAAACACAGCATGAAGAAATTAAACACAAGGTTAGTAATATCTTCCCTTTCCCTTTAGGTTCCTTGCTATAAAGTTGAATGTCACAACTTTCTGATATGGCTAATTGAAAGGCAGGATGAGTTTGGTTGCAAGTATTTTTTTCTAATCAGGTTGTTTTGTAATCTCTGAAGCGATGCATTGCTATATTAAAAGCATTGTTTTAAAACCAGCTCTAGTAATGTTAAGAGTGAGAGCAATATTTTATTTCTTGGTCATTTCAGATTAGCAAACACTGATTTGTCAGGTCTACTTTTTTTCTATCAAATCTATTCTCTATTTGTCCATTGAGCTAGTGAACAAAAGTTTTGTGAAACTTAAAGATTTGAGAAGGTTATACTTGAGCATAACCTGTTTCTGAGCGATGATGTCTGTTTGGAGAATATTGGAGAGTATATATGTCATGAAGATACTGTCTGGGGGTGGTAGTTTGTCTTAGGACAGTGTGCTTGTTGGGTGCCATTTTAGATGAGATATTATAGTTAGTTTATCATCGTTATCATCCAAACAGTAAATAGACTGTTGTTGTGTGACTAGAGTGCTTTTCAAAGAAGGAATTTAATTGTGGAGGAGGAGGAGAATGCTCTCTGACACCTATTGGGATGGTATAGGCACATGTACCTTCGCTGTCATTTTATAATTCTGTTAGAGAAAACATTAGTTGAGCCTGATTTAATCAGAAACAAATTAGAAGCAACACTGGAGAATGTCTGAACTGGGTTATAGAAGCATTTTCTCCGTAGAAAGTATAAATACACTTAACTTTCAACCACAGAGATAATGATGCAAATCCATACTTCCAGTTAAAGACATGATCTAATGAAATTCATCTGTTTGCAGCTGAAAGAAATGCAAGATGAAATTCTTACTAAAAATGGGGAAATTAAAATTTTGCGAGACTCAATGCAGCAGATGGAGTATGCTATAGAGGAACAGAAAAAATCATATATGCTATTGGAACAGGAAAAATCTCAGACCCTAAATGAAAAAGAAAAAGAGTTCTCCAAAAAGGTTTGTAACTGTATCAATTACCTGTACATCACATGCAGAAGGTGGTTTTATGACTTTAATGATGTCACGGGCCATTTAGTCAAAGGAAGGGCATTTGTATGAAATTTTGAAAGTGTGTATGCTTTAATTTTGTTATCTAGAAGAAAATATAAGAACTTTCTGAGGGTTTTCTTCTGCCAAAATAAAAGAATGAAGTTAAAGTGACAGAGTTTTTTGTTTGCTTTTTCTTTTTAAGCAATTCCCAGAACTTTACAATTAGAACATATTTTAAAATGGAAAAACTGGACAGCATACGCTCTATGACTCTGATCATCTGATTGCTGTTCCTGTTGCAGTCATCTTTCTCAAAGCCCTGAAGAGGACAGTGGCTGCTAATGTGGTGTTTACTCTGCTGTTAACAGCCTTGTTGTAATCATGCTCTGCATATTACTTGATATACTGTAACAGGTCATATACTTCTTGCCTTAACTTTGACACTTGGTTCTAAGATAGTATTAATTAGCATACATACAATTGGAGATCCTATGCAGAGATCACAGTAAATAGATGGTAATCTTGAAAATTTATGGTAATTCTACTTGTTCTGCAGTTGTGACACCGCTAACTGATGCTGTAACAGTAAAACCATGCTTTTTATTTCATCTTTCAGTTAATGTCATTACAGTCAGAGCTGCAGTTCAAAGATGCAGAAATGAATGAATTAAGAACACGACTTCAGAACTGTGAAAGAAATAGGCTTGTTACTCAAACAGTTTTAACGCCAAGGTATCAATTTTGGAAAATGGAATTTGTGTGCATTTTTACAATATGTGTGCTTAAAGTGTTACAGATGTTTTCTTTCTTCATGTAACTCTTAGTTTTGTTTTCTTGAAAAGAATACAACAAAAAAAAGTCTTTTGACCTCCATGGAATTTGCTCACAGAGAGCCTTCCATGCGTCTATGGCACAAATGCAGAGGAAAAAAGCTTGTCACTTGCACAGACTTATGAATCTAACATACGTTCATCAGATGTTTTTCAGGCTTCAGACGTGTTGAAGCATACGTAAAACTCTATTCAGATTAGTCCTTTAGTTCTTGTTCATTTTATTCAAAGAAACTAATTTTTTTGCTGTAGTACTAAGTGTTTTACTTGAAAGCTGTTCCATTTTACCAGGCTCTTTCAATAAAATGAAGAACAGTTATTGTTTTCCAAAACACAGAAAACTTTGCTAGAATGTAAACTTCTGAGTTCTTAATTCTAGTATTGCAGCTGCACTGTTCTTCTCTGACTAGTAACCTCTATGGCTTTGTGTGAATGGAGGAAGAAAATATAGAGAAGTGCTGAGTATATCTCTCTACTCATCTGATTAGTTCTGAATTGTGCAAAGTATATTTGTTTATGATTTTCTGGTTGTTTTGTGGACTGATTTGTTTTGAATTCTTCTGTTGTTTCACTGAGCTAGTTCTCAGAACGTTTGAGGCCCGTTCTGTTCCCTGAGGGAAGAGAAAGAACATCCAACATCCTCCCTGTCCATACAAGTTAGTCCAAGATAATAATTTCTTCTTCCCTTGTGATTCATGGGTTTTAGGAAATTTGATAGATGTATTCTTAAAATTTGAGAGCTAGACTTAGTGGCCTAGGACCCCAGGTTTTCCTTTCTGGAATAATTCTAAAGCAACTGAAATGTTCTAGTACATTACAATCCCTGTTATGTACTCTGAATTGAACATATTGCAGTACAAAAGATGAAGCTTTTCTCAATAAGCTGATCTTTCCCTAAACGTATTTATACAGTTAAGATATTCATTGTTTGTACAGCTGAAATAGTTCTTTTTCTTGGGAGGAATCTGGTTTTGTGGATGATAAGCTATTAACAAATATTTTAAAATAGTTCATATTTTCAGCTTTCTTCTTGAATGTATAGTGAAATACCTTTAAAATATTAATATTGCGAAAGCTATTAAACAGATCATTGTTTATTGTCTAATAAAATAATTTTAAAAATAGTTTCATCAGAGCATTTGATTTTTATTTTAGTCCTAAAAAACATCTTGCAATCCCAGTGAAATCAGAAGGATGTTCTCCACAGCCTGGAAAAAGATCTTTTCCTACAAAAGAATCTTTCAATGCTGAAATGTCCACTAGACCATCCTGTTCTTCAGGAAATCTGTTTGTCCTGAGTTCTTTGATCAAGGAAGGTAAACTGATATATTACTTGCAACATTTTTAGCTACATATACAAAATTCTGCCTTAGATAAGGGTGGTGATGGTTGTTTTTTTTATGATGTGACTAAACAATTTCAATAACTTCATTGTAGGAAAAAGCAAAAGTTTTGTTTTATTTTGTCTTTGCTTAAATTTCTTTCTGTTCTATAGCAATCGATGTTAAACAGCTATGACTGAAAGTTGCATCAGTGTGCTCTTACTTCATGCCTGCGTGAACACCAATATACCAGATGCCAAGACGTCGGCAATGAAGTGTATGTTGGTTGTAGTGAGCAACTTTCCTTTTTTAGGTGATGAACTTAAATATCCAAATTGATGCCTGCCTTTCTCACTGAAGAAAGAAGAACAGGAAATAATTTGCATATTTCTTGAATAGGACTGCTAATCAGCTTATGGATTTATTTATTTATTACCATGTTTTGGCTTTAATAAGCAGACCTTTTTCGGCAGTTTATTGTAAGTGGTATATATTTAGCCATGTTGAAAGAAAGAACTGAAACAGTTTATTCATTTCCTCTTTTATGTGTACTTCTCAAAATTATATCTTGAAATTAATTGAGTGAAACTTAGGAAATGAATATATGCATGCATTTGGAGATCGCTAGAATGTGAAACAAAAATGGTATTTCTTACAGCAGCCAACTAATGTGTTGTATATGGTGCATCGCCAACAGGAAGTAATAAATGAAAGAAATTTGGATATGATCCTTATAGGAAGAATCATAACAAACCTGAGAATCTGAGACATTGCTGTCAGTTCCAGTATTCAATCTTAAACTGTGTGGGCAGCATCAACTCTTCAAAACAAAACCAAAACCAAAAGAAAAAAGTAGCCTTGAAGCATAACTGTTGCTATTCTCTTCAGACCCCTGCTTCAACAGGGATGAACCCCTGCTACCAACACTCAATATGCCTATTTGTTTGAAAAACACACTGATTATTTGTCTTCTGAACCATGCAAGGCTTTGGGCCTCAGTTTTGGATGGTAAGTGTGATGGATGTAGCTGATTGAAAGATTACAAAATCCTCAAACATACTGAGGTTTTTGAGGAAAGGTATGTTTATCTTCAACTAATATAATCATGTAAACTTCTGCTAGTTGTGGAAAGTCAACTTCAGTTATTTTTTTTCTAAAAGAAAAGTAGAGAGCAATGGTACTGAAGAATCTGTAGAACATTCAGCAGTAAAGGTGAAATTTTAGTCAGCTTTCTAATTTATTTTGCCAAGTAATTACTTCTGTTTGCCACACGGCTCTTAACTATAGTATTAGTTTGCCATCACTGAATTTTACAAGATAAATGTTTTCAGTGGTCTGCTATCTATTTACTTACTGTATCACAACAATGGTTAATTGGATGTGTATGAAGCATAGATACAAATTTCTAAACAGTCTAGTTCCAATATTAGAATTATCATTACTATTTGTTTTAGAGGGCAAGATACCTCATCCTGAAGTTTTATCTGTGAAGCAAGAAGCAATGGGAAAAAACAGTTCCTACAACTCTGCACATAAACAAAACACTCAAGGTAACTTAATCTCTTAATACAGAAGTGGTGAGCATTTCTGAGGAACAACTGAAATGCCATTATTGAGCAGTGTGGTACTGAGGAGCCTGCTATGTACAACATCACTGCACAGTGGTGGTGTTGAGCTAGTCTCTTTATTGCTTTGAGTATTGTGATTTTACAGTAAAACATTTCAGATTGTGTTATTATCTTGTATCCTAACAACATTGTTACATTGTTATTGTATGGAAGAAAAATATTGTTGGCCAGGTTTTTGTTTTATAGAAGAATACGGATCAAAGGGTATTTGCTTATTACAAGGCTGGCTCTTTCAATATGAATATGTTATGCTTGCTTTTTATTGTAAATAGATGTAAAACAGGAAAAATTTACATATTTTTATATGAGTAGAAACAATAGAGGAACATTTACAGCAGTTAACACCAGGAAGTCTTCAGTGTACTATTTTATTTTGATTTCAGAACAAAATCACATCACATATTTTTAATGTCTGGACTAGAATGTGTAGAGCAAGTGATCAGGATAGTTGGATTATACAATCATTTGGCTTGAGATATTTTACGAATATGAAATTGTAATGTAATATATCTAAATCTAATCTGGTTACTATTTACATCATATCTTAATATTTCTGAAAATCATTCTCTAATTAGAAGTAGAGAAAGACGGCAGATTCGTAATTTAAAAAAAAGATTCTGAGATCATGTGTACTGTAAAAAAGTTAATCTTTTGGAATATGATTTTTTTGTTGTTGATGTTACAGTTGATGGTAAAGGTACTCCAAAGACAATCATGTATCCTTTCAGGTTCTATCTTACTAAATGCACTGATGAAGCAGCCTATTGTCCCTGGGTCTTTATTAGGGCTCTGTCATCTTCTTAGCAGTAACTCTGAGGCTCTACCAGGAGCTATCTTGCAGCCTAACTTTTTGGATTCGTAAGTTTTATTTTATTTTATTTTGTTTTGTTTTAAACTGTATCTGATATGTTCTTAGTACAGTGGCCTGCTCTATAATAAGGAGGAGTAACTCATGTAAGAAACCTCATTACTCATGTTAAATGCTGTTTTGGTTAGGCCATTTGAGGCAAAAATTGGAACACCATTCTGCATCTTTGATTATTGTAGGTATTAAGTATTTGAGCAACACTAAAACTATTTTAATTTTTGTATTAGGGAAGGCATAGAAACATGTTTTGAAAAACCTGAGTTAGCAGCTACTATCAGTAATGATTTGAGAGCATGAAATTTGCGTTACAGTGAGGGAAGCATATAAACTTGATCATGAGTTCATTAAAAAACTAGCAAAAATATTGAAAAGTTGATCAGAAAAGAACAGTAGAGTCTATATCTTTTGTCTAAATTATATGCGATTTAATTTTTCTCCAGATATATATTTATAGTGACCTTTTAAAGTATTTTAAATATGAATATTGGATATAAAAATAATTGGTTGAATATGCTTTTAAAAAACAGGGTTTGTTCACAGGATTTTTATCTGCTCCATTGCTCTTCTGTTGAGAATTTCTTAAGTTTACTTGAACATTTAGGCAGAGCTGATTGTTAAATTCAAGATGACAGTTTAGAGAGGAATTATTTGCTCACAAAGACTAGATCTTGCCCTGTAGTTTAAGGGAAGGTTTACAGGTTGATACCTTGTAAATTATTTCCTTGAGTAACTATTGCTGCAAGAGACTTTTGAATAAAGGTTTGCAATACAATCTTATAAAATTACTTACTATTCAGTCTTTTTTTTATGCTTCTGCATATGCTTTATGGTATGTGCTTGGCCTTAGTAGCTGCAGTTTGACAGATTTATCATTGAAGTGTTTTCCCTTCCCCCAATGCATTACATAGAAAATGCATATTGAAAGTCTCTAGTCAAGGTAATAATTTTTTTTTCTTTGTCTGTTTTTTAATGAGCTGCTGAAATTACTCAGCTGCCTACTCTAAGTACTTGCACAACACTTAAGAGTTCTTTGAAATTGTTCTTCCGTGCAGGTATCAAGGAGTAGGATTTTTTAATTTACATTCTATTTTGAGAACAGACATCTCTCACTGCTGTAGCCTTTCTATATTTGATTCAGAATACAGGTAATTCACATTTCAAGTGATTGTATAAGAACACTTGCTATGTTCTCTCTTTTTCTTTTGTTGAAGTATTTCCCTTCTTTTAATTTTATTTGGTTAGGAAGTCTACAGGAATACCCAGCATCAGGACAACTCAAGAAGAAATTGCTTCTCTTGTATCCCTGAGAGAAGCTCAAAAACTTGCAATAACAGGATTGAACTTGATTGCTATGGATGAAGGGTCATCTGAAGGAAATCTAGCAGAAAGTGGGGGAGGGTTTTTGCACCTCAAACGTTGCAAGATCCGAGGCGCTGTGCATCTCTTGCCCTTGGTAGAACGCTATATTGGTGCATACTGTCAAGCAGTACAATTGGTGGACAAGTCAGTAAATGGTTCTTGTGGAAACCATTCAGTTGTTTCTTCCAGAACTAACGCAAACGTGGTATCGAGTAAGGAGGACTTCAGATCGTCTCTTGAAGAAACTACAGTTGTATCTCTGGGTGTTCTTTATTATTTGGCATTTTATAGCTGGGATGTTGTTCGCACATTGCTGTCTTCTGAAGTGGACAGAGACTCTGCTGTTGGAGATGAAGAGGTTTCCAAGATGGACAAAAATACGTTATGTGATGATCAGTGTGGTGGTAAAGAAGATACCAGGACACGAGGACTACATGTAGCTCCACAGGATGAACCTAATAATGATCAAGCTCAACATTCTTTGTTCAAAAAGCTGCTTCAGGTTTTAGCTTTTTCTGCTACAGCAGGCTCCCAGACTGACGGTATACTGAACCAAAGCCTAAAAGTTTTGGTGAAATTAGCTGAAAATTCAACAATGGACTTGCTAATAAAGTAAGTCAATAATAGCATTAAAATTATTTCAGGCCCTTTATTTAGTCTCTATTGAAACTCTAATTTGTGCAGATGACCGTAAAAGTTGTGACATGTATGGGAGAATATCATATTTCTCAGTTCTTTGAACAGCAGCTGAGGATCTTTCCAGTGCTTTGCTGCTCATGAATGTGATAGCTGCCCCACATCAATGACATAATTTCGTTATAAGTTTATATTAAGCACTTGCTGTTGCCTCATTGCCTAGTTGTAACTTGAAAGTAAGAAAACTTTTTAAGGTCATATGTAGTTGATCAGAATATCCATAACATTCATTCTGGGTTTTTTTTGCAATTGCTGGTAGATGCGTAAGGAATGGAAACACTTGGCTTTCATTCTGGCAAGTAAATTTTGCCTGCTAATGGTCTAACATGCAACCATAGAGTGAACTGCAAAACGTAATGGAAAATGTTTTTCAGTGTACTTCTTTCTTTTTATTTATGACATGTAATTGGAGATCAGGTATATTCTGAATGGCTAAAAAGGCACAAATTATGATGCTGTGTACAAGAAATGGTGAATTACTCTCAACTTGTCAGTGCATTTCCCATTTCTAATTCTGATTTTCTTTTCAAGTTTTCAGGACTTATTAAATAGCCAGATACTGTTCCGTTGCCTGTGTCCAGAAACCCCTTTGCATGCTGTCCTTTTGACTGTGAGACTGTTGTCTATATTTGCTCAACACCACATGTTGGTTGCTCAACTTTGTTCTCATTCAGGTAAAAGATTGCCTAACACAGAGAATTTTTATCGGTTGAATGTTAGTTAGCATGACTAAAGGTAATACAAATAAGCCTTGCTCCAAGGCATTAAAACCTAAAAAAGGTAAACCCTAGTGTGTTATGTGAAAACTTGCTTTCTAATGCTGAGTTTCAGTTATCGTTTGAAGAGTACTTCGTCTTCCGATATTTGTCTACAGTCCTTTGACACTCATGTGGATTTTTAAAAACACTTTCAAGACTCATGTTTATTTTATTAAAAGTTGATGAGGAAAAAAGGGCTTTTGAGGAGGTAAAGGCTAATTCCATCCTGTAGGGTATCTGCACTTCATGACATTATGAGTTTGTGGATTTCAGTACTCTGTGTGACAAACAGTCCTTGTCCAGTTCCTTATGAATGAAGGAGGGGAATGTTCTCACAAATGCATATGTAAAGTTTAGAGGTACTAAGTGATTTCTTTAGCACTGCTTAAAAATTCTGCACTCTACATATTTTCTGTAATGTTTTTCACTGTGACAAAATTAATCATTGCCATAAACAATTGACTACTTTGGAAAAGAACAAAGCTATCTTTATTTCAGACACCTGCCTTCTTCTTGCACTGTACATGTATATTACATCAAGACCAGATAAATCTGCATCTGAAATGCTTTGGCTTCAGTTAGAACAAGAGGTAACCACAGCTTTTTGTACAAGTGCTTTTTCCTGCTATTTCCTGTTTGGGCTGGTGAAGGAGCAAGGGAATGCCCAAATTGACTAAAGAAACAAGTTCTCTGTCCAACTGAAACAGAACATTTCAAAGGCTTCAGCTGGCTTCTGTAGTGAGGGATTATATTTGCTTTTAAGAGCAGCTGTTGAAAGAATTGGGAACTATTGTTGAAGATAATATCTTCAAGACGTTATCATACGCAATGACGTAGCAGTCATAGTGAAGTCATTGAAAAAGCAAGAAACATCCTAGGATAGCTGGAAATGTTCAAGACCTTCATGGTTAAATGTTCAAAACTTTATTCTGCTTTTACCTTGGTTATAGAATAAAAGGAAGCAAGATCTGTGTTTCATTTTGATTGTACTATTTACTTCTGAACTGATCTTATGAGTTATGTATGAGTGGCAGCCTATGGCAACTGATGATTATATTCATTGCATTTAGTGAAATACTAGCTTGCTGTATAGCAGTCATTATTAAATATAGGAAGAACAGCTTTTGTATTTAGTTTGTATTGACAGTGGCAACTTGCTCTGTGGGGTTCTATCATTTGCTCCACTTTTACTCTTGTTTGAAAGAATTTTGAACCATTTTCTAAAACTATTTTTACTATCTGCCTGTCTGCACTATTATATTCGAAAAGTGTAAAATATGATTTGTGTGCACTGAATTAAGTCCCATCACACCTTGCCAGCCTTTCTCATCAGAAGGCTGGAAAGGTTTCTGTGTAAGACAAATTCCGTGTCTGTAAGGTTCTATAGGAAAAATTGTTAACAATTTTTTTTGGGGGGGGGGGGGAAGGATCAATGGTTAACGAAAAGAACAGAAATGTTTGAAACTAGTAATGAAACGTCATTTCTACTTCCCTTTATTTGCAGCTTAATTATTTGATAATTCTGCAGAACCCTAGTACTCACTGTAATGCAATCTGCGTGTTTTTGTAATAGACGCTTAGACTCCTGACAAGGTGTATGCGGTGTTCCAGTCCAGCAGTTTCACTACTTGGTACTGATTGCCAATGTAATCTTGAGGTATGTCACCAGAGTTGTTGAATTTAACCTACTGAAAACTTCAAGATACCTTTATGCCTTTTTTTTTAGCTGCCCTGGAACAGAATTGTACTATATTTCAAAAGCTACCTTCTCTAGGAAGGCTTGCTTTTCCTTGCTAGAAAATATTCTAAAACTTGGATGTTTGAAAAGATTGAGTAAAGATCATAATAAGTTTTCCACTGTTGTAATTTTATTTTGTGTACTGAGTCATTTTTTTCCTCTTTCAGGTGGTTAAGGCACTAATTATAATGTTACATAGACAGTGGATGAAAATTAGAAGGTCTGAGAGCACCTTGTGTACATATAAGGAAAACATTGTTCAGTTTTTACGGGATGCTGTTTTACTCTTACACAGCCTATCTCAGAAAGATAAACTGTTTCATGAACACTGTTTGGAAGTTCTCCATCAATATGACCAAGCCATGCCTGGTGTAAGAGCCATTCTCAAAAAAACTCAAAAATTGAGTGCCTGTGAAGGTAAAAATTAGTGAAATTATAGGTTGCTTGTGTGTGTGTATATGTGGGGTTTTTTTCTCTTTAATACTGGAGAAATGGAAATTCCATTTGTGCCCCTTTCCTCATTTAACAAGTACCATATACCAAATGCTGTGGATGTTTGTTGCTTAGACTGAGAGGGCAATCGGTAGTGTAGTGTTCCTCAAACTTCATTACACTGAACCACTGTTCTTTAATATTTTGTTCTCTTTCTTTTCTCCACACAAACATGCCCCTACCATCTGATCAAATGAAACCCTGTGCTCCAGCTCTCTTTAGCTTAACAATCTGCATTACATGCTATCTCATGATAAAAATCATTATTCCATGTCTCCAGCTAGCATTACCCCTGTTTTACTCCCTGCATCCTGAACTAGAATCTCTGTCTTCCTCTTCCCTCCCCTGCCCTTCCTCCATTTCTCCCAAAGCTGCTCTAGCAAAGGCACTATCAGGATTTGCCCCTTGCTTTTGCACATTTTCTGCATCTGCTTCCTATCCTTTTGCTGCTCCGGTGAAATTGCCTCTCTTCCTCATAGCTCACATGTTATTTCTTCATTCAGTCATGGCATTATTTATATACATGTCTTAAAGCTAGCGTGAAGACTATGCTCTTGTGTCAGTATGTAGTTTGCTACTAGATAACAGACAACGTATCTGGCCTTATTTAGAGCCAGAGGGATAAGTCTCCCAGTGTTGGTATAAGCACTGCATCAGAAAGGCAACGCCAATGCAAGCGTGCCAATACTGACTACAGTGATTCTTCTGGAGATGCTAAACAGCGTGCCATGGATTTGTTCTGTGCTGAGTGCGCAGAGTGAGCGTCCCAAGGTTTTCTAGAACTTCACCTAGCACCTTGCCTAGCTAATGCTTGGGAATAGGCCAAAACAGTGTAACAGCATCTGATGTGGTGGTGCGGTCGTGGTGCACGCACGTTTTTGCAAACCTGAAGTTAACATTCAGGCTCTTGCATTAAAACACAAAATACTATGCTTTTGTCCTAGCAGCTCTTTAAAATTAGTTTACAGAAATGAAGTTTTAAACTTTCAGTAGTCAAAACTACTTCTAAAATAAGTGGTCTTTACTGGTTTTCCACTCATAGCTAAATTTAGGTGACTGTCAAGGATAGTTCTCTTCTTGCTTTAGGGAGGCCTTAAAAGGGAGGATGAGGTGGAGAGGAGACATTTGTATGACAAAATACATATAATACCTCTTTGCACTGAACATCTCGATACTTTCCCCACAACATTAATAAGCTTTTGGAAAGTTGTTTTAGAAGACAGTAGAAAGCACTGACCTGTGAAAAAGGATATTTGCTGTAGCCTTTTACAGGCAGTAGTTCTTTAAAATACAAAGAGATCTTGGCTATATTTAAAGTATATTGAATATAAAATGACTCTTTGAAACGTGATTTTCTTGTCGTTGCAGAGCTGATTTTGGATGAATTGTATCCTCCTGAGTCAGAAGCAGAAGATCAAGGAATGGACTCCAGCTAGCTAACATCTAGCAAAGATTTCTGTCCTTCCTTATCTAAATCTTATTAATCATTGTCACTGAAATTTAAATCAGCTATCTTATTTTTTAAGTAATAGGAATTTGTTATGATCATTTTATTCAAGAGCCATCTAAATGTAACTGATGTCAAAGAAAAATTTTGATGTAAGAAGCAATTATACTGAGATGTACTGTTTTGCTGTGCAAAACCACTCATTGGCTTATGAATCATTTTCCTTATGAATTTCATTCTTTATGAAATTGCTGTGGATCAACTGAAACTTCACTATTGTGTTCTCCATTTTACTGTGACTACAGCCTTATGATACTGAATGTGATAGATGTTTGGGATCACTGAGTTGATACGGAAGTGTTTTGAAAATACTTTCTCTGTTCTGTGTCTTTTGCAGCTGTACCTTTCTTGCTTGATTTCAAGAATTGGCATGCTGACATTAGTAAAGTTTACTGTGATTTTAAATTTTTTTGTAGAAATAACTTGTAGTTCGCAGTTCAGTTCTGTGCAAGAAATTCATCAAAACCCTCTTGTGATTACCTCAGTTCACTCATTTTTCTCAATTTCATATTTCTGCTGAAAGTACAACTATTGAGGTGCCAAACTTTTTTTTTTTTTTAAGTTACCTTAGGAGAATGAGATGGTAAATGTTGAAGATAATATTCTCTTATTGTGCAAGAGGAGAATGTTTAAATCTGTGCAGAATAACCATTTTTTGGTTGTAGTAGCAGAAAGAACTCATCTTCACCTCAAAGCAGATTCTGCTAACGACTGAACGAAGAACTGTTGCTTTACCCTTTCAGATCTGTATGTTTATCACCTCATACTCAGTTGCAGGTATCAGCTGAACCTTAGATCCTAAAAAGGGAAGTGTAAATGCTACTAAAATAGGCGCAAGGCTTGTCTTTTAACTAGTTCTGAAAGTTTGCGGTTTTGTTTTGCTTTTTTGGGGGGGGGGGGGCAGATACTTGATTCTAATTACAAGTAAATGCAGGTTTACACCTCCTTGCAACAACTGTCACAGTTTTCTCCAAGTGCTTTAAGATGTAACTAGGCTGCATCTCAGAAGAAGGAACAAACCTTTCTTTAGGCCAAAGTTGCTTTTATGCAGTGTCTATAACAGAGGAGGGGAAGAAATGAGATTATGCAGATGGTAAACTAAAAGACTGAAGTGCTTAACTGCAAAGAAGGAGATACATAAGTAGTGCTTTTTTAATGTTTATCAGGACTCTACAGCACTGTCTACTTTAAAAGAAGGTTACTGAATTCTAGATTCTGCAGCTAAAGTGCATCTTCGTACAGCTGAGGGAACTGTGAAGGTGCAAAAACCTGCACTAAACATGCTCAGAGTGGCAGGGACTCCTACCAGGACAGGATTACGAAGGGCAAAGAGCATTGTTTGCAGAGCTCTTAATTTAGAGCCCAATATTAATTGGCCTTTCACTATTGTTTTATCATCTTTAGGTTTTTTTAATTTATATCAGTTGTATAATTAAGCACTACATCCTCTTCTTCAGAGAGTAGGAATTTCCCCCTGGAAATGAGCCTCACGCCAGAGGCCAAAAGGAGGAGGGGAGAGAGCACGGCAGGGGGAGGGAAGCCCTTGGAAAGGGGGCCTGGGGGCAGAGGGCTGGATGCTTCCCAAAGAGGCTGCAGCCTACCCTGGTGGGCCTGGCCAACAGCCCCACTCCAGGGTGCTGAACATGCTCTTGCCTTGGCTCTCCCTTTCAAAGAGAACTTGCCCCAAAACAGCGTAATAACCTGCATCTCCTTGGAGCCAAGATTGCTGGGTCCAAAGCACCACTTCTTCCCTCTGCAGCGCAGCCTTGCGATAAGCCTCCTCCGCCCCGTGCCGCAGCTGGCAGCGCTCTGCTAGGCCGGGGCTGTTACTGCTGAACACAGCCTGTCTGCAAGCCACCGACAGCGCCTCTCGGCAAAGGTTTCGGTTCCTTGTAGCAGCTGAAGGAGGACTGCCGTTTTCCTGCTAAAAGGAAACAAGGTTGGGCACGTGGGCACATAAAGGCAAAAGCCTTCCTTTTGAGCCCGTGTATGTTTGGGTAATAACTACCTTAGAACTGCAGCCGTAGCACTGGAAAAGACCTGCTACAAAAATTTCACCTTACAAACAGGTATCGTGGCAGGAAGCCATCTATCTGACTTACCCACTTTTAAAATTAAAAAAAAAAAAAAAAAGGCAAAAAAAAGCAGTTCCCTGGCCTTCAGGATTAGAGAAGAGCATGAGAATATGAGTCAAAAGCCCCTTCCTTATTCGGAACCAAAAGCAACATTAAGGTAAGTCTTTAACGATAGTCTGAAGAGGGTTAGCAGTGGTAGAGCAGTATCTGGCACTTAGCCTGCCATAAGTGGCAAATTTAGAGCTGTCCTAACAAAGCTATGACTGTCACACTATCCCAAAGAGCAGTGACCTGCCATCAGCTTTCAACTGCTCTCTGTCATTTTCACCACCTAATTTCTGTAATCATAATTTGAGTATATAGAGGTAAGATGTAGAACACACTTTTTTGCATTTAAACAACTTCTTTGGATAAATGGACCAAGTGAACTGTTAGAGAAGTTTGGACTAAGACCAGTTAAAGATGCTCAAATTGTTGAAGCAATCCAAAATTACAGAACAAAAACTGCTTTAAAAAATTCCTGGCCTCATCTCAAGAACATGCGTGTATGGGAATTTGGTAAGAGGGAGAAATGTGTTACTGTTAAACATATAAACAGAAGTGCCTCTGAGGAAAAAATACTTAGGATAATACCTTTAACTGTTCCCCTCCGGCAGGACCCCCCCCCCGCCCCCACCCACGGGAACAGCCCAACACCCGCTGTGTACATCTGCACCCTGGGATTGCTCTCCTCCTGCTTCTGCCTTTAGAGTGCTATGGCCCACACTATTCTGGAGGCTATTAAAAGAAACAGAACTTCCTTCTTCGGTCCTGGGATGTTTTTTCTATAAATTTAAGAGATCCGATCATGTATGCAACAGCTGATCACACCCTGAAAACAACTGAAGCACTTGTGTTTATGAATTTAGGCGGCACTGGCTTACCACTTTCACAACCTTGTATCACGCTGACTGCTCTCATTAGATCCTGCCTGAAGAACACAGCATGGCAACATTTTCAAGGCCAGTTCCTCTTTTCCCTCATGTTATAGATAAACTGTGCCTCTGTATCAACCCAGGAAAGGAATTTACTCCAGCAACAAGTACTGTCACAGGCCTGAATAATGAAGTATTGAGCAACAAAAACCAAGCCCTCAAAGGTCACGTTCTGTACATGGTTATTGCATTCCTCAGCTGGCAGCAGCCATCCAGCTGCTTAGCTGCCCATGATCATGTTCTCCCTTTGCTGAAAGTTGAGCTAAGTATAATTAATTGGCTTCTCCCTCCTCAGCGAAGCGTTCTGCGCAGACAGCGCTGAAGCTACAGAAGAGCTGGATAAAGAAAGCAATCAGCACCTCTCTCATCAGTTTACCCCTTACTCAGGCGCTTTAGGCAAAAGGGAGGACAGCCTTGCTGACATGTATTTAAGATCTACGGCCACTACCCCCTTTGAACAGTGGCAGCGCAGGAGGAGGTGTCATTGCCTTGATAAGCATCTTCCTGTGCTGATAAAGGAACCTGATGCCCTGGACTAGAGCTACGTACAGAGATAAAGTAAATGGTGCCGCATTGCCTTCAGCATTTAGGGAAATTGCACAGGTACCACCTTATTTTCTACAAGTCTACATCTTTAAAAACCCGGCTGTAACAGGTGAGGGAGGCAAATACAAAATGCCTCATCGTGCAGCAGATTTAAACATCATGCTCAGTGCCATTTGACCTGAGTTGTGGAATATACTGTTCTTTTCGTATTAATCCCACTAGTGTGGATTGCTGCTCAAGAATAATTCAGCCTGTGCTAGACTACTGGAACAGTGAACTATCTTAATTGGAAAAAGGTCATATGGTTATATTAATATGGTTATATTAATTAAGGTCAAGTGCAGCACTTCTGATTTGCCTGTATAAAGACTGTATTATTTGCTGTGAATATAGTAACAAAGGTCGACTTACGTTTACAGTGTAAATTAATTTGTTAAAAATAAATCTATACATCGTAGATTATAATTTAGCAGCCTGATATGAAAAGGTGGGCTGTGACCTTTTCAAAGACCTGCAAACACCCTGAGGCTGAAGTTTATCCAAATGCGTCTAAGAGCGAGGGCCAAAACTTCCTGAAAGGACTTTAAACTGCAAACGGCCAGCAAGGTGCTTAACACAAACTTATCTCTGCAGCAGGTAAATACGGTTCAACCAGGACTAATCTTAAAAGTTTTAGTACTAAAGCTTGCAAGTGAAACAGTGCTCTGAACAGCTGCTCGGGTGGTAACCTGCTTTTGAAAGTATTTAGAGGAAGCAGCTAATATATTCCAGCCAGATAACTGCTGAGTTTCTTGACACAGATATCACAGAACAGTAACTTTTTTTTGGTCTATACCTTTGCCATACTGTAGGTTGGTGCGTCTGGGGGTGCAGTTGCCCAGCTGCGTGTGTTAGAGACCTCCTTCACACCACAGCTGCTCGGCGACACCCGTCCAGCAGAGCCTGCAAAGCAGATCCTACCTGGTTGCAGGGGCAAAGCGACATCGGAGAGGGAGCCAGGGAAACCACCGGGAGCTGCATTCAGGAGTAAGAAGAGGGTAGAATGAAAAGTCTCAAGTAACTGATTTAAAAGTTATTTTAACTGCAGTAAGGGAAATGGGGTATCAGAGGTTAACCCATACATACCTTGAACTGTTCTCCACTCTAGTGAAATATTTAAAATGAAATAACAGCAAACTCCCAGTAATCAGATGCCGGACACACACACACATGCGCACACACGCACACACACACACAAATCACAATTCATTGTGACTGTGATGTGGCATCAGCCAAAAGTGGATCAGCTGATGGTCCAAGGAAATTATTTGGGGCCTCAGGCCTGGTGTTTAACATGGCCTGCAAATAGTGGGAGGAGCTACCATTCTCCCAAAAACGAGGTACGAGACCCATCACAGGACTATCCTCCCGCGGCCCCCCTTCCTTTCACCCCACACAACAGAAGTTAGGAGGAAAGACAGAGGCGCCCTGTTTGCATGCACTATTTCTGGAACAAAAATTAAAATCTGCAGAGGCAGCATTGTTTATCTGCCTCACAGAAGCCTTCTCCAGTATTTGGCTCAGGTTCCTCATTTGATCCTGTCAGTCAGAGCTTTCATGACTGTCAGGAAGTGAGAAGAAAGGTGCAAGAAAGCTTGGTGCGACCTTTTGGACTTCTGCTTCAGCACTGCAAACTACTGCCATGGCACAGCCAGCGCGATGGTTGTTTCCTCAAGAAGCCAGGATCTGAACCAGTTACCCAAGCGATAATTTGAAGGGTGATTTTTCGCTTCAAAATTCTCCATACAGACTTTAAACACCTCCCCAACCTCCTCAGGAACGGTCTGTCAACACCATGGAAGGAGGAGCAAGAGCTACGGCTACGCTATCGCAATGGAAGAGGACCTCCACTCTTCTGCTCCAGCGTCATCCCTACAGGAGGGCAGAGGGAAAGCGCCAAGGAAGGGAGAGCCCTTCGCTAAGGGCAAGGCAGTAGGGGAGATAACGGCCCTGAAGAAGAAACAAAATTCCCACCCATAAACCCCCGTCAGTCTGAACCACACCAAAACGTACCTGAGGGAAAACCGCCAGCAGAGAGAGGTTTCCTTTGCCCCCAGGCAGGGCAAGTTATTGGGAAATCAAGACAAAAATGCAGGCAAGATGAGTCTGTGTGGAGAGGGGAAGGGGCAGAGGAGCAGCCTTTACTGACAGCAAGCCCAAGCGTCCTCACGGGATTAAAAGGATCTCGGAGATGCCTGACCCCCGCCTGCAGCGAGGGAGCTCCCGCTGGCCCTTCCCAGACAGGCTGCAGCCCCGGGAAAGCGGACGGCCAGCGGCTGCCTGGGCCAGGTGCAGGCTCCTCGCTACCCAGGAGTGACAGTTGGTGCTTCTCAGACCTAAAAGCCACGTTCCACCAGAAAGACGTGGTCAGTAACACGGACTGCCGTGAAGCGGTGCGGCAGAGGAGCCTGCTCCATCCCAGGGGCGCCTGAGCTCGAGAAAGGGAAAATTCCTTATTTTCTTCAGCTTTATCTTATCTCCAATAGGTTTAACTTGGGTACCCCCCCCCCCAAGGCTTGCTGATGAGCAGTAAATCTTACAGGGTCCCTGTGATGCAGGCAATACTAATTTACAAGTAGATTAGTTCAAATAGTAACCTGAGGGGAAAAAAAAAAAGGCCTGGAAGCACTGACTAAAGCAAACCTGACAAGTTATCATACATGCCCAGATCTGATACTAAGTTTCCATACTTGGAAAAACAGGAGAGAATTACTTGTTTGGCAGTAATTTCCCAAGTTTTCCCCCTGGTCTCCAACTCCTCTGTTCAAGGCTGCCCACGGATTTTGGATTTTAAGATGGATGCCAAGTTCTGTCCTGGAAAAATTCACGCTGCAACATAAGTAATCGCTGATCAAACATTATGAAAACACAAACAGCAGCATTCCTCACCCAGCGCGGGTTCTCAACTGGTTTGTTCAGTGTTTTGCTCTCCTGTGCAGCATTCTGCTCCTGTTCCAGGAGGTGAAGGTACCCGAGCACACGCGGTGGTTGTCAGAGGAAACCTGAGGGCTTTAAACAGAAGACTAGCTGCTGCTTCTCAGGCCCAGGCGCACACACAACTGAAGACACACAGCTTTTTTTTGGTGATCAAAGGAGGCCTGTCTGCATGGCGCTTTTCAAATTTAGCCATATTGCAAAGATACAGCTACTAAAAAGTCATGGGACAGGCAAAATAAAAAACAGTGGTGACAAACTTCAGGCGTAACTGCAATTGCCTGGTATAGTTTCTAGCGAAAACATTAATTCTATTTCATTTTTTATACTCAGATTTTTAGAACTGGAACATACATTTTGTCTGCTGTCACCAGTTAACTCACAGAAATTTTGTCAAGAAAATGTGACATAAAATTGGGAAAGAAAATGATCTGCATTTCAGCTACAACTCATTATCAACGTACAGCTGAAACTGATAAATTCAAGACGTAACGTAACCAAGTTACCCAATTATTCCAAGACAAAAAACCTCTTTCAAAGCAAGCTGGAATTTTGGCTGACAATTAAAGGTAAAAAGGAGCATATACAGAATATCCTCAACCAATTTAGCACTGCCTGGTGATTTATCTAAAATGCAGCCATAAAATAGCAGCCTTCACCGGCTCAACAACAAATATTCTCAGGTGAAGGACCAATGAGTCAGCAGCATGAAGACAACATTTCAAAGGCATTTTCATTAACTACTAAAAGTTTGTGAAAACATCAGCTAAAATGTTTTCACACAGAGTAGAAAGCACCACTTTTATCATACGTGGAGTTAGTCAAGTTGAAAAATGAGGCATGATATTCAACGCACAAGTCAAAGAATGTGCTGGGAGGAGGACATTGGACATTAATCTCACAGTTTAGCATCCTTTGAAATCTACTGTTTTGTCTACATTAGACTTTTCAAGCATTCTGAAGTTTGTTAATTAATGCATTCAAACTTCATAGATTTAATTTACTCCTTAGTCTAGACAAGGTCTTAGAAGCAATCCTTTTAGATTAGCTTTAAAGTGTACTGTCAGAAAATCCATCCAGGAGCTTATATTGTCCTTCCTTTCTGTTGCGCCTCGTGCTTTTGATTAGACTTCAGTCCCCACTATTGGAAGTGGCATCCACCACACAAGGTGACTTAAAACACACTTGGTAATGCTAGCTGTCAAACACAACGGAGCAAATGTAGCTTTGCAGATACACTCTTAAATAACATTCAGATTCAGGCTAAGAAAGCAAAATTGACAGAATATACTTCAAACACAGCGTTTATTACAAAGGTGCATAGAGTTTATGCCATTTCTTTTGAATACTTACGCTTTGAACTACAAACAACATACAAAGCTAGGTTACAATATGTAATGAAGTCAACAATGATTATCTAGTAAATTCAGTACAACAGAATATTCTACGGTATTTAATTTCCCAAGACATTTCTGAAACAAAGGCACTTACAGAATTAAAAAAAAAAAAAACCAAAAAAACCCCACATATACTCTTTCAACATTTAAAATCTGAATTCCATTCCCCCTCCTCTACGGCACTGTGGGTAACTAGTTTGAAATGAAGGAACTAGCTGTTTGGAATGACACATCAGTTAATGATTAAACTAAAACTTCATGGACCAACTGCTTTTCTATAACCATCCCATTCACTTAACTATATGAAAACAGTTTTCAATGGGTTTGCATGGAAATAACTGAACAAAATTTGGTCCCGTGTCTTATTGTTGATGATGGTTAATACACCAACAGTAAGAAAAGATCTGGCTAAGTGCTCTGATTAAGAAGTGAGGAAAGTGAACTGTTTTCTTTCAACCAGTTTTGTAACTGAAATAGTTAATACATTCTTTGTGTATTAATGATTCAACTCTTCACTTGAATATAGCTATCATTATCATATACTCATTGAAGGAAAGGTGTAAATTAAGAGGCTCCTTAACCCTACCCCTCTTTCAGAATACCACATCTTCTCCCACCTCTCCTAAATCACCCTGAACAACTCTGTGTACTATCTGGTCTCTACTATAGCTACCCTAAAACTTCAAATTTGGGACTTCTGTTGTTGTTGCCACCACTTTACTTTCCTACTACCTGCTGTATGTGGGCTTTTTTCTTAGGGATAACAGATGGCAGATGATGGAGCCAACTTCTCCTCATGAAATTGCAGACTTTCCTTTTATCTCCAAAATACAACCCTACTGACACCACCACAAACTGTACGTTTTGTCACCTCAGACGTCGGAAAGAAATGGAGTCGCAGAGTAACAACCTCATAAACACAAACCAGAAAATCGTACCTGTGCTCCGAGAACTGCCTGGTACCTTGCTTGCTGGCTGCACCTCGCTGGCCACATTCCACCTGGGCATTGGCGAACAAAATTCCTGGAAGAGTCTTTGCTCTCCTTCTACGTGTATCACACACACAGGTAGGATCTATACAAAAAGGATGATTTCTGCAGTACTTTACTGACCTCCAACACAAATATTCAGCATTTCTAGGGAAACGCTTCAACAGTGGACACTGTCCATTTTTGGTTGTTGCCACACAACTCCTAACAGTGTAACAAATCACTGCCCAGTTCCTGGCCTGCAAGACAGGGAGGAGGAGGATCGCAAAGATATAGTGCATTCCTGCTTTGTGAGTGCCGCTTGGCACCACTGCATGCCGTTAACTTAAACACTCGGCTCGGAGATGCGTAACAGAGGCGCATAGGTTGTCATGAATCACAATGCTAAAGAAATTCTACATGTTTCTCCTGAAATGCCCTTAAGATTTTCTTAAACAAGAACTGGAATAACTTAGAAATGGACTCAAAAACTGGGAAGAGAAATAAATAAGGCTGCCTTGGACAGCAGCAGTTTCCACCCATCATTTCGCATAGGTATACGAGGTAAAGCAATACCATCAATTACAAGATCAATGTTGTTCAAGCAGTAATATATGCCAAATGTGGAATCCCAGGACAGGTGGCTTAGCAGCCTGTCGGCAAGTAATATCAGTATACGAGATGTGTCAAAATTATTCCACGAATTATGTCACAGTGATTGATACAATAGTCAACAGATAGCTCTTCTGAGGAATAACAAATTGTATTTCAATGTTAGAAAATACAAAATTATAGAGTATACTAAAAAAAGTCATGAGTCGCTTGATAAATACAAGTTGTACAGAGCCAAAAGCCTTGCAAATCCTGGTAATAGTCATGAAGGTGTCTTAAGATGTTTTCATGACTGCAAGCATGATGTTGGAAATGCATTATCTCTCTGTGACCAAATCCTTCCACCCCTCCTTATCCTGATTTCTTGTTCTCTATTCAGTTTAATGGGAATGTTGAAGACAGAAGGGAGATTTAATCTCCACTGCGTGTCAGGTTGGTATTTCTTATTCCCCTCCAATATAATTTCTCAAATACAGGCTTAGTTTATAAAGATACAACATCCCTACAAGGTTCCTGCTACAGACAGTGACAAACCCTAAAAATTAAAAAAAACGCAATCTATTTCTGACATTGCATATCTCCTATAAAGTCAATTACTTCCCCTATGATGAGCCAGGACTGAATACTGGCAGTCACTTCCACTTAACATACCATTAAGGTGATGATTTGTTTTTTCAAGCCAGTCAATAACATACAGCTATTACACAAACCAAGTACTCATCCAATAATTTTTATGCAGAATTCTCAGGTTTTCAGCTTCTGATCTATTTGTTGTAGAGGGTGGCAGAGGGTTTGTTTCTGTTACTGATTTCTAGCTATGAATTAAAATAGTCTGAGAAGACAGCCAATAAAGTTACATCTTTTAAGCCTTAAAATTGGAAAAGAAAACAAGGAAATAACCAACTCATGCTATTTAGCACAAAAAAATGCAACTAGCACAAAGACAATTCAACATGGTTCACTATCCCTTACAGAATGCAAATATGTTTCAAAAAAGAAAAATTCCCTTTTAAACCATAAAGGAAGTGTATTACAATGTAGCTTACATAATGATAGTAACTTCAAAACAGGCAGAACATATATCATCGAGTTTCTTAGAGATTAAGTTCTTATTTTTTAGCACTGTGCAAAAGATTGCTACAGCTTTGGGCGTTTGAAAATGCTCATATTAAATCATTCCTTTCTATCACACTTCAAAGTTATTGCACAGCAAATGTTATGATCATCCTTATTTCTGAAGCATTCCTTCATACTTTTCTCACTGTATTTTGAACAAAATCTCTTTCTGTATTTGCTTGAGGTATAAGTGAATAATTTCTGCAAGAAAATACTCCTTTCTTGTACTCAAAACATTAAAAAAAGATACTGAATTATCTTTCGCTTTACTTGGACAAAATATTGTTGTCTTCCAGGAAAATATACTACATGGTGTAAACAGCACAAACTATATTTTTAAAAAGTTTTGTATACAGAAGCATAGTAGCAGATCTGTTCAATAGATGGGCTTCTGAGGATCCACATAAGCAGGGTTGTATGGGGGCTGGCTGACTGGGTAAGGTGCTCCAGCACCAGCTGCAAAAGCAAAACACAAGAAAAGACAGATTTATAAAATTCACATTCTGAATTCTACATCTGTAATGACAACTTCAGTTTTGAGTACATGTTTGAAAAGTTCAACTTATCTAGCATCTTAACTGGGAGAAACTTTTGTGTAATTCATAAAGCATTTGCATTTCGCAAGTTAGATAACAAAGTTTTTTGGTGGTTTTGAGTGTATATGTGTATCAGGGTATCCACAAGTATATGGTGAGCCCTCAGAGCAGGACATAGTTTGGAAAAAAAGGGGGAAAGAAAAAGAAAAAGAAAAAGAAAAAGAAAAAGAAAAAGAAAAAGAAAAAGAAAAGCAATTTGGTCCAATGCGCCAGCCAGTAGAAGTCAGTGATGCAAATACAACAGGGCATATCTGGTAGTATGTGGAGAAGTTAGACTAAACCACTGGGCCAATGAAAAAGGACTAGAGAAAGCGTCTTAGGATTCCTTCAGGGAAGAAGCCTCCTGGCAAATATCACTGAGTTAATTAAAAAAATAATAATAATTGTGGCCCACTGCTACTAAGCCCACGAAAGAGTTTGACATAAATACTAGATGTACCACTCAAACCGTACGCTTCTTTTTTAGTATTCTGCAACAAGCTATTCTCAGGTGTCACACTCATTTTCAGGTGTGTCAAACAGCAGGAGTTAGTTGAAATAACGCAGCGCTTGCTCAGACCCCTAGAGCGTACGAAGTGGCTATCTTTACTGATCACGTAAGTGGAGTGGGTTTGGCTCCTGTGCAACAGAGCAGGTATTCTCCCTGTTGCACGTGACCTAATTAAGAAACTGCCCCCTGGCTAATAGACAACGGAAATAAGAAAGGAAAAAGCTCCCATTTTCAGGCATTCTCAGCTAGGAACAAGCAAAGTGCTGCAAGATTTTTCCAGGAAAAAATCTAAGAATTAACAAACTAGCAACTTAGCTGAGGAACAGCTGGAGAAACCAGGGAGCAGAGGAAACAAAATGATTGGTTCATTGGCTCCCTCAGGCTAGAAAGAAGAAGCCAAAGTAGTTGGGGGTAATCCCATAAACACCACAGCTTCTTCAGAGTTTAGCAAGGAAAAATAAAGTCACCATGCCTGCAAAGACAATGGGAGGCAAAATGTTTTTAGAGGCTGAGCTGGTTTGCACATTGTTAAAGTGCAATTCTTAACTGGTTTGCAAATGTTAAGATTAAGATCTTGCTTAAGACCATGAAGAGCCATTTTGTTTTGACTTGTTATGAAAGAGTTACTTTCCAAGGGCAGTATCTACTATTCAGGACTATGTTTGTTACGTAGAAGGGTGAACACTGTAGTATATAAGGGGGTTTTAAGATCCTAGGCTAGATAACAGCCTAGTTTTGGCCTCTCTGAACAGCCAACAACCAACTGTTCAACCAGCTATTTCCAGCACAACAGGGAATTAGTAATGTCAATGGTAAAGCTATGTGAAACTGTGAAAGCAATGCTGTGAAAGAAGGAAAGCAAGAAATCAGTTAATGCTAACACAAAGTTGACCAGAGACTGGTTATGCTATCAGCCTAGGGACCAACTACTAGCAAATGCCATTTCTGTGTATGGACTTAAACCTTTAGTAAATATTTGATTAGGAGGTCTATATAGAAACACCCTTGAATTACTATGACATATGTTAACTGGACTTTGATTTTAATATGAAATTGCAGCTGAACTAGTAAGGCATTCTACTGGATCCACTCATACACCACCAAACTTTGCCAGTACAGCTAAATCTCCTCTTGCAATGATTACGGTAGAAATGGCAATGGGGAAATTTCAACAAGGGCAAATTAAAACATCCTCCCTAACTAGAGTTCTACATAATTTGCTTACACTTGCATTAATATAGTCATGGAAAATAATAATGGTAAATAATAGAGGATTTGTTCTAATGCGAGTGTCTTTTTAGCTATTTAAGAAGAGAAGAAGAAACACTGCATCCTTTCCTTACCTGCCACTGTTTCATGATAAGCTGGGGGTCCTGACGGCTGCGTGGGGTAAGGGGGAGGATACTGCGTAGGGTACGGTGCTATCGGCATCCCGGGTTGCGGCTGGACAGCCACAGGCTGATAGCCTTGATACGGCGCTGCGGGGTAGCCCGCTGGCACTGCTGGTTGCTGGGGATAGGGAGCGTGAACCACTGTGGTGGCAGTGGTGGTAGCAGTCACAACAGCTGCAAACAACCAAAAGGAACATGGTTAGTGCTGGTGGTCCCAGGAGACAGCCAACAACAGCAATGCAAAACCACTCTCACTTCAGATCGCTTCCTCAGTCCAAATCCTGGGCAATTTCTTTTCTGAACTTGCATGAGAGATTTAGAAATCTATACCTCAAATCACCCTTCCACTGATCTTAACGGTAACAGAGCCTTCGCGTACCAGGACAGCAGCCAATTTATCTGCTCGTTTCTCACCCACAAAGAGCAAAGAATTTTTTTCTTGGACTCTTCACAAAACAGGAATTCCTCTCTGCAGCCAACTTATCTATCGTTCTAGGACAAACTGCTCATTTCTAAAGACGTTATCTATTTTTAAGGATAAAAGTGATAAAGTTCTCCTTTGTCAGGCAAGGAGGGTAGTTAGTTTGCGCAATATTCCTCTAGCTTCCTATGGTGACCCGCTGCCCAAATGAGTTTCCTTATGTATGATGTTTATGTACTAGCATATCTATGTGTATCTTTCTCTAAACAACAGTCAGAAAAGTAAATACACATAGGTAACCCATTTCTGCAGGAGCTGATGCTGGATTATTGGTTCATGTCTCTATTGAAATAAGGGAGCATTAACACTTTCTAACAAACTGCAATAATTCGTTTTCCAGATCTCCTTCCTCCTTATGCTACAACTACGTATATTTCTCAAGATTCCACTTTTAAAGAAGAGGGAATGGCAAAAGCAGTCTTTTACTTTACTCTTATTTAAATCTTGTTATAAATGTGCATTTACTATTTCTGTGACTGTATCCAGGCTAAACTCAGCTAACATTTGAAGTAGTCTTAATAATATTTTAATCAAGCCATAAAACTCTTCATTAGTATTTCCCTTTAAAATTATAATTTTTAAAAACTGATCTCAGAAGAGCACATACAGCATTTGATTATGGAATTTTAAATGGCATAAGGTTTGTCCATATAAATCAGCATTTCAATTTTTATTTTGATTTAATCTCATTTTAACTGTCAAAGATTTAGAATAAAGAAAAAAAACATTAAAATATATTCCAAAATTATTCAAGTACAACACCAAGAACAGAAAACCTATAAACAGACACTGTAAACTTTACACATCAATCTGGTCAATAAAACACAGTTTCATCTCCAAAAATACTCACCTAATTCATATGGTACAGTGATTCCCTATTAAGTTAAAGTACAATCTTAAAATAAGAAAGCTTTCTGTAAGTTAAGAGAATTTGTAATAAAGTTGCAGTGTTTGTACCACCATAATGTTGCTTTTGAAATACGTGATCTTCCTTAGCAGTGACGGAGCAAAGAACAATATATCTTGTGAAACAATCTGAATCATCACCTTCCAGGGTTAATCAAGGAAGCAGTATTCCATATATTTTAAGTGTAACATAGTGGTGTGGAAAAGCTTCTCATTCTTCAAAGATAAATATACTGAATGCCGAAAGACAAATCTTAAGTAATGCCTTCGCAATTATTGCTGCTGTAGTGGGCCTTTGGTGTATTATTCAGGCTATATTTTTAAGAGAATGGGAAAAAATTTAAAATGGTTCTTTTATTCTATCCTCTGCTTACCTAAAATAAACAACCCCCCAAATCTACACATTTGGGGGGTGGGGAGGAGGGAAGAGAACTTTTTACATTCTAAGAAAATACAACATCTCTCTGCAACGTCACGTTCTGAAGCAGCCTAAATGCTTATTTCTAAGCATTTGTTTAGGCATTGGAACTCCTCTATCAGAGGGGTAGGAAAAGATTATTCGCATCTTTTTCAGGAACACAGTTTTCTAGAAAAAAAAGGTCTTATTCAAAGAGGTAAAGGATAAGAAAGTAAATATAGAGGTACTCACGCTGTGGTCTTCGACATGCTTTATACAAACAGCAACATGAACAGGTGAGGCACAAGATAATAGTGACTACAACCACTGCAAAGAGGGTAACC
The DNA here is from genome assembly GCF_003343035.1 of Apteryx rowi. NCBI lineage: Eukaryota > Metazoa > Chordata > Aves > Apterygiformes > Apterygidae > Apteryx > Apteryx rowi. The sequence continues at coordinate 19,600 of NW_020448052.1, read as the reverse complement.
CCAATCGCAACAACCGTTCCAAAACTGCAAGAAAGACAGCACCAGAGGTCAGAAAAGTCTCTCATGCAAATTTGGCTATAGAATGCAAGGCTAAATAGCAATAACACATCGCTCTTCCTCCAATTTGTTACTCTCTTACTACATCGTGCATTTGAATAGGAAAGAACTTCAAGTGCATTCCTACATTAAGCTCAGATCTGCTAAATCAGTGGAAGCAGATCAACACCTACAAAGGAGCACTCTCATCTGTGAAAAGGACTTAACAGGGCTATTTAATCCTTCTTATTTTAGTGTGACTGTGTGTCCCTTTATGTATTTCAAACAGATTACAGAGACAAGGTTTTAAACTCATTAGTCAACTAGTTAATTTTCAAAGTATTACTTGACTGCTCTGAATATGTAGGTAGACATTCCCGAAATGAAGTGCTGCAGATTTCTGGATGATAGCAGCTTCTTTTCACATCATTAAGACAATGATTCCCCTGTCAACTGCCTAAACCCAACCCAGTGAGAATCTCAAAATTTAGCAGACCTCTCCACACTGCAGATTTCTTGGCATTTGTAAATAATTGTTTTAGAAGCCATATTTCACATGATTTGAAAAATCTGAGCTTCAGCCAACTTTACTGCAACTAAGGAGTACGTTACACTAGGTTAGAGAAGACAGAACACTGCCTACAAGCACCAACGCCTGGTACAGAGAGGCCCAAGATTACACCAGCCTTAAACCCAGTAATGAGTACTAAACGATGGAAGCAGATGTAAAACTTCCATAGACCCCTGTTTGTAACTTTTGTCTACCACACAGGAAAAAAAAAGTAACTCTGTAAAGCTTAAACGCTCAGTGACAAGCTCTTGTGTCTCTGTCATAGGAAAGGTTATACAGTTTTCTGAAAAGTCCCTTTTTAGAAGGTCAACAGCTAGACAATTTTATGTCTTTTTATGATTATTTGGATGAGAAAGCAAAACACTGGAATCTAAGACCCTTTGAAGTGTTAATTATATTTACTTCAAACATTAAGTTATGTGATTTCTCTGAAATCCAGAGAAGCTCTTCTTCCACACAAGCCAAAGTCTCTGGCATTTTACTTATTAACTTCATGGATCAGTTTTGGAAACAATGACAGGAAGTTAGTCTTAATGAAAAACAAGCCCTAAAATAATGAGTAGAGAGCTGTTTTTAAATCCATCCTGTTTTTGCTTCTTCATAGAGATTTTGGCTACAGAACTTTCTGGTCTTCTTCCTGCTCAGTTTCCTGTTAACAGCTTTAAAAAAAAATGACACATGTCTAAACCCCCAGTAGTTTTCACTTGGCTACCAAACAGCCATCAAATGTAAGAATTATTTCTGAATATCAATGACACTGGAAGGTTAGATCACTGACTTTTAAAAAATGAAAAGTTTTCTGTTCCTGCTTCAAATTCATAAGACCTCAACTTGACCTTGTGAAAACAAGAGATTCTCCTGTTGAAAATTCCTGTCAGCATTCAGAGGGACCTCGACAGGCTGGAGAGATGGGCAGAGAGGAACTTCATGAAGTTCAATAAGGGGAAGTGCAGAGTCCTGCACATGGGGAGGAATAACCCCATGCACCAGTACAGGTTGGGGGTTGACCTGCTGGAAAGCAGCTCTGCGGAGAAGGACCTGGGAGTGCTGGTGGACACCAAGTTAAGCATGAGGCAGCAATGTGCCCTTGTGGCCAAGAAGGCCAATGGTATCCTGGGGTGCATCAGGAGGAGYRTTGCCAGCAGGTCGAGGCAGGTGATCCTCCCCCTCTCCTCAGCCCTGGTGAGGCCACATCTGGAGTACTGCATCCAGTTCTGGGCTCCCCAGTCCAGGAGAGACATGGAGCTACTGGAGCGAGTCCAGCAGAGGGCTATGAAGATGATTAGGGGACTGAAGCATCTCTCATATGAGGAAAGGCTGAGAGAGCTGGGACTGTTTAGCCTGGAGAAGACTGAGAGGGGATGTTATCAATGTGTATAAATATCTGAAGGGAGAGTGACAAGAGGATGGGGCCAGACTCTTCTCAGTGGTGCCCAGCGACAGGACGAGAGGCAACAGGCACAAGGTGCGCACGTGCAGATTGGCAGGAGAAAAGCATTCTGTCAAAGTGAAAATGAAAGTGTCAAACCCACTACAAGAAATATAAACATAAAAGACTTTACTAAGACAAAAGTGTTAACACTGTAAAGGTGTTCCCACTGCTTCTTAAGTGCTCCCCCCTTCCTCAGGAGCATTAGTATCCCTTCAGCACAGTAAGTTAACAGCCATCTCATTTTCATCCCAAATCCCACTTCTTTCAAGCCAGGCACGAAAAGAAAGATACAAATGCAGGTTCAAGACAATGAAAGACAAAGATATCCACAACGATACGGCATCCTGAAGTACACGCTACCTCATGTCCATGGCCTAAGAAGCCCCTGCAAATGTACATCAAGTTAATTTGAAAACAGAAGTTGAATTCTGTGTATGCAGCAAGTGATTAGATGAGTGTGATCTGTGGAATCATTATACTGGGTCCTTACGAGGTACTCAGAACATAAATGCAAACATGCATGGGGCAAGAAAGAGAGGAGCGTGCACAGCAGATTCACACAGACTTAACCATCTTGACTGCACTGCTAGCAAGCTATAGCATGAAAGCCTATGATCTCCAGAGGTCCCTTCCAACCTCAACCATCCTGTGATGCTGTGACAAACTACGGACAGAGGTAGCACTTGCATGACAACTGTTAATTACAATTACTGTTAGGTGTGCAATGCCAGCAATTTTTTCCCTTGCTCTTGCTCTCATTTCTGTATCAACCCTGAGGAAGCTTTCTCAGTAGGGAAGTGAACATTACTATTACACACAATTACTACCAAGCAGCATTAGCAGAAACAACAACAGAAGAGAGTTTTATAGGTTCTTCCTTAGCCTTTTCCCAGCAAAGGAGGATGAGCCCTTTTCTGCTAGAGAAGGATGGTCTCTGTGTCAAGGAAAGAGATTAGGCTTGACAAAGACAACAAAAATCCTTCACCTCTAGAGCCAGTGAACGCCTGTGAACTTCAGCAAAGGCTGGGCAGAAACATCAACGAACAATTAATCTTAAGAAATGGAGAAACAGGATGAAATGGAGAAATGTCTAATTATTATAAACAGACTAGAACTGTAGGAAGCTGGCAGAGCCCTTATCATTCAGGACCAAATTCAGTTCTTTCCTACACCATGACAAGAGAGAAACAGCATAAACCCATCTGCAGCTGAGCTGGCCACCAACAGATAAACACTGGTCAGTCTGAAGCATACGCTCCATTTGTTTATTTTTAATGGGATTACATTCCCTCCTGAAGTTTTTTCCTCTTTGAAGCACATCTCTCATTGCTTTTCATTAACTATCTCTAATAAGAAAAGTGACAATAGCAAAGCTCAGGAAAAAAAAAACATACTTTTGGCTGCATCTTTGTTAAAATGACATGACTACAGCATGACGCAATTTTGCACACATCTTCTAAAGAGCTAAATGGAGACATATATTTAAAGTACAGGTGTGTCAAGTATATATACACTTTAAAATGTGGTTCTGTGTTTTTGTGTGTAGACACTGTGATTTAATTCTATACACTGAAATCCTGTGTGATTACTACAGACCAAAATTATAAGTCTTGAGAAACAGATCACTGGGTAAAACAACGGATGTGTGAGTTCTTCCCAGAGTTTTCTAAGGAGAATATACACGTAGGTTACTGTAGGCATTTTTATCATCCACTTCACACCAGAAGCATAATTTTCCTGCCAGCGTTTGGGCTCATGTGGACTAACGTCTTGAAACAGCAGAAGGTGACATGACATTCAGGGACAACACCACAGTATGTGCTCGGAGCTTGCAACCCACTGTGACAACACCCTCTTCCAACACTGGCGTTCCTCAAAAAGTTTTTTTCTAATAATTTCCATTGCTAGTTTTGAGAACTCTTTTGGAATATCTTCATGGTCAGGCACTACTGTACTGTATTAATGATATCTATCCTTTTACTGCCCAAGGATTACTGCCCTGAGCACTTTTTCTGAGCATTTAGTAACACTGATGTAGAGTAATTAATGATTCCAGTCCCCTAGAAGTTTGCTAGTAACACTACTGAAGAAAGGGCAGGAAGACAACTAGGGATAGAAGATAGTACTCAAGTGGGGCCCGTCTACAAGAACGGTGCTCAGCATACTTTTCAAACTCAGTGAACCACCAGGAGACAAAAGACATTCCAGATCTTGTACAAAGACTCTCTTGCAGTGTGCTAACTCCAGAAAGTCTATACTCCCTTCCTGACCGACACTACTTCTTCATTTAGTTGCTTTCACTTGATGAATCTGTCTGAGAGGACTCCGAAAATATTTGAAAAAAATATATTCACACTAAATAATATTTTAATTACTGTTAGCCTGCATAATACAGGAAAAAAAAAAAAAACATGGGGGATTGGAGCTTAGAGTTACTTCCACCGTATGGTTAACCAAGCCAGAAAAAAAAAAAAAATCTTACCCCCAGCAAATGCTGCAAACAAAAGCCAAAGTGCAGAAATCAGGGGGCCACGGCACAGAACTACAGAACACCCCGTTAGCAGCACAGTTTGAACGCTGGTTTTCAGGCTCCTGCATTATATACCACAGTCTCTAAATAAGCCACCCACTGTTACATACAGCTTGAGCTCATTCACTGCCATTTCCTGTTGCTTTCTCTTCACATAATAAAAGCTTAGTTTTGCCAATAACTTAAATGAAAACCAAATAAAAACCCAATAGTAACTTCTACTGTAGCAATGATAAAATGCAATTTCTCATAAAATGGATGGAAAAGTAAATATCAAGAGGGGAGTCCCTGCCCTTTCCTACCACCACACTCTTTCCCTTCCTTCTTCTACCCTGTGTCTACCCCTATTTTTCACACATTTAGAAAGCACTAAATTGTGTATGTAAGGAGCTTAACTCACAGACTCATCTTACATTTAAGGTATGTTAATTATTCAAAACACATATGAGTTTACATAAAGGGAGTTATGTGATTGGTGCCTGTTTTACCTCTCTTTGGTACTGAATGAGACACAATGGACATATTAAAATGGGAGACTCAAATCCGATACTTAAAAGGTACTATTGGATAGAAGTTAATTCTCAAGGCAGTTTTATTCCATATTGCACATCTCAATTTTAAACAGTCATGTGGAAAAAAATATAAAATGCTTTGACTGTTGCTCTTAAGGCCTTTTAGAATATTCACGTTTCAATTCCAGTAACATTCTTAAACTTCCTTAGTAGTCTGAAACACTTTTAAGTTGTTGACATTTTGTAAGTCCTGTTGTAATCAAAGTCAGTGTATACACGTGCATTCATGACAATGGCATACACTTTTGTCTTAAAAACAAACACCCAAATAAACATCAAGAAGACCTAGCTCTGAAAAATCAGTTTAGGCAGACTATTTATTCCTCAAGTTTTAATCGGTTCCAAGATTTGTTCCATGTTATAAGAAACATGTTGGCAGGGTCCTTTTAAAAGGCCGGGTTGCTTTTAAACAAGTATTTCCAAATACTGAGTTATGGCTGTAATACAGGGTGGTCTGGAAAGACCTCAGAAGATAATTTAGGCTATTCTGAAAAGTCTACAGCAAAATTAAGTATATGCACATCACCCTTTCCCAGAAACATGATCGAGTGGTGCATGTCCAGACGTGCCTTCACTCAGCTATAGGACATGACCGAGCAAGTCCCCAGATGCTTTCCTAAGTCCCACATTTCAGTCACAGCCACACAACGCCAGGCACATGCCTCAAAAGCTTAGTGGGAAAATCAGAAGGAGCAATTCATTTATTTATTTTTTTAAAAACTACATGACTTCCCAAGGGTCTTTCAAAGGGATTAATTTTGACAACTTTACAAACATGCTTTCTCAGTTTAACATTGTAGCACGAAGATTCAGTACAAAAGGACCACCTTGCTAGATGCTCAAAAAACATGTACTATTACACAAAAAGCAAACCCCGTGAGGGCAGTAATGCACACAGAGAAATGTCAGCCCGACTCTAGCACTGTTTTAGCGCAGCTCGCCTTGGGCTCCCAGGAGCTTTGACAGGCGCCGACGACCCAAACACACGCTCTAGGAGCCCGGTCGCACAGCCTGTCCGGCTGCGACCGCATCAACGGCCGGTGCCGGCCACGGGCTGCTGCGGCCACCTACCCCGGGGCCACCTCCCCGGGGCGTGATCTCCGCAGGACCCAAGGCTTCCAGGAAACGGGGGCCCGGGGCTTCCTCTGGCGGGTGGCAGTCCACCAAAGATTTGGGGACTGAGTAGCACTGTTTCAAAATTGTGAAATCTTGAAGCGTTTCATCAGACTGGCAGATCTGCGTAACGGTTAAGTCATTTTATAAACTGCAACGCAGCGAAGTGCCCTCTGCTTAACTGCCGCTGTCACGTCTAGATTTGTCTTTCAAGTAAAATGTTAACTCATGTTACTACTTGAGAGTATTCCTCCTAGGGTCCCGCCTACATACAGCTCCTAAACAAAACCGAATTTTTCCATCCCTCTTTGGCTAACCCGCCAGCAGTGCAGATGCACACGCAGGTCAGCACTAATTGTAAGCTGCTCAACTACTCCAGCGTTGACAGAGATTTAACTCCTCCTGAAACCACCAAAAACTTCCTGTGACTTTTTACGGTTCTTTCTGGATACCCCCAAAGGATGGAAAATTCTCACCAGAAGCCCCCCCAAAGGAACCCCTGAGCGCCTCAGTCTACTTGCAGCCTGAACCACCATGCGCCACGTTCCCAGGAGTGGGGACAAATCTACGCGGCACAGAGCACAGGACAGGGACCCGCAGCATCGGCGCAGCCAGCTCCGGAAGGGGAACCAGCAAGGATAACGCCACGGCAAGCCAGGAGCCCCTGCAAGCGCAAAAGTGCTAGAGATGAAGAGAATGCAAAAGTCTTTTTCTGAGAGGAACTTACTAACTATGTACCAAACTGGTCCTTTTTCTACTCGTTTAAATAGGAGGCTAATGTGAGTTACTTTATACAGCTTTAAGCCCAAAATAATAAACTTTAATTTCTTACAGGAAGAAAAGACCTAGTGAAACTAGAGCTGATTACTATTTTTGAGAGGCATGGTAACTTCTCAATGTTTTCAAGTACCATTTAATATGTTCAGCACAACAAGTTCTTAAACATCCTACAGGAGAAAGTGTCAGGGAGGGAACTTCCCGGAGCTTTTGGGTTTACTCAGAGATCTGACATCCATATCCAACAGGTTATTATGGAAAGTGTATACAAGGATCTCTTCTGAGTCTATAAAAGTTTGCTTGTACTAAATATATCTGTTTACATAAATTCCTTTATAAGGCATACTAAAAATACAATTTCTCAAGGAAGTTTCCCAGGAAAATTGCTACTGTACACTTCCGTAGATAGCTCAGAATAATTGTTCCAGGTAGTTAAAATATTAAAAACATGCAAGTAACAAAAAGAGAGAACAGTAACTGCATTCAGGGGGACTATGAAGTCTTTCGTCAGCAGTCCAAGAATTAACACTATAATTTTATGCAGCTCACAAAACAGTTTCAGAGAGATACTGCCAGTCCATTAGTCCCTCAGTGTAAAAACTGCCCCTAAACTCAGTACAAAGTATTCACTTCTACAGATCATAAATAAATCTAAAATGGTCCTTTAGTGGCAAAAGAGAACAAAAATTAATTATACACATAGATTTTTAAGGCAAACAAAGTGAGTCAGTTCTTCTTCTACTGTCAGAAACCCAGTTCAGCAACCAATACTGGATGTCCCTTTTTCTTTTTGGTTAAAATTTGAAACCAACACAAAGGCAATGGGAGGGATTTTTCTGAAATGGTTAACTGAATTAATAGAACAAGTTCAACTGCAAAAAATCCATTAAGTATTGCAGAAAATTTTTCCCTACATAAACAATAATTGCAATAATATGAATATGCTACAGTCAACACCGTACTAATTCAGAAAGTGCTTTTAACACTTCTAAGATTTAAGCAATTATTTAGGAACTAGCTTGGCTAAAGAGTTAAAGTTTCAAATACAAAAGAAATTATTCCGGTAAATTGCTATGCGGTGCATCACTTGCCAAACACGCTGAAACAGCAATCAAAGGAAGTTCAGACTAGGTTACACCCACCACCTTTGCTTACCACATATGCAACTCCTATACGAAACGGACCTTTTTCTTTACTCATACGTCATTAAGTATATAAAAGTCAGCAACAGTGTTCAGGCAAGAATAAAGTTTAAATAAGGTAAATTAATTTTCCTGTACTACAATGAACTGACGTGCTTCTTCACTCTCCTTCTTATCAAGAACAGTATTAATCACCATCCAACCCAATGAGAAACATCAAAGAAAATCTGACGTTACACAAATAAGAACAAGTCTCTGCAGCAGAGTCCACATTTGGCTGACCAATACTTTTCTTTTTAAATGATATTCATTATAAACAAGACCTTCATAGAAAGAATTCGTAAAAGTGACTTGGATGACTGGTACTTTTCATAACTTAAAAACCAAGAGGTAGCACAAACTAGTAAAGTTAGTAAACATGGAGAGAAATATCACATTAAAAATGCTACCAAATATTTTGATTTCGTCAAAGGACCAATATTCATGCAATTGCTTATTTCACAAAATTGAACTAATTGTTTCGTAGAACACACCATAATTGAAGTTTTAAAAGGCTAGGCTATTTAAGGACATCCTCCTACAACACATCTATCACATAATTTATTGCAAATACATCTGGCTACATCCTGGGCCAAGACTGTTTTATTTAAGTATACGAAAAACTGTTGAGCTGGATCTAGCTATGGAACCCATGTCCTCAACTCTCATAGATCTCAGTGAATAACAACCCCGGGGTCTTTTAAGCATGCTCAAGGAAAGACTCTTCCAGTGCCTTCACTGAGGGCTCCCCTGCCTACAGTTGCTTTTGACTCCCTCCAGAGTCAACCTGGGTGTCAAAACTTAGTGTTTTCATAGTTACATTTCATAGAGGTACAAAGAAGGGCAGTGCAGCAAAGCACACAGAGCTAGAAAAGGAAACATCCTACTCTTATAAGTACATACAGTAGATAAGTACATGCCTGAATGTAGCCCCAGGGATGAATCTTGCTGTGCCTCTGCACGTTTACGCCAGGTTGTCTTGTGTTTCGCCGTGGAACAGCCTTCTGTCGTTAGAAGAGCATGCTGCTACACCCGACCATGCCCATCTGCCTCTTGTGCTAGAACAGCGTTTTTCAATCTCTCTTTCTATCTTGGTTTCAGAGTCAAAGGAACCCGCATCAGCATCAGCCCACTGCCTGAAGCAGGCAGGAGAGAGATCGTCAACAGGAACCAGCAACTGCTTTGTCAGCTTTAACTAGCTTCTTCACTGTGAACACGGTGAGGATGAAAACAAATGCTCTGCGATGCAGGTTACAATCACAAATGATGCAAGTTTACATTTACTGTTCAGCCTATTATAAAGCACAGAACAATTTTTAAATAGCTTAAAATCCAAATCTGAATTGTTTCTAGACAAGAAGACTATGTTTCTGGGTGAGATTAGCTGTGTCTGAATGCAAGCCTTACAGAAAGGAGTCTGTATGCAGGTTAGCTCATTTATCATGTAAAATATCCAGGGCAAGCACTCAAAAAGAAATCCTCTGCGCACGAAACAGAGCCTGCTTACAGTTCTAGGAGCTCTTTTCCAATGAAAGATTTTCCTAACTCATTCTCTTATCATTGGCAAACCATTATAGATGTTGCAGCATCCAAATACACAGTAAAAATGTGAACTGAAGTCCCTGACAGTGACAGGAGAAGGAGGAGGAGAAACAGAGTATCATTCAACATCACAAAGATTTTTATCTTGTCTATGGAGAAAGTATATGCTTTAAAAACAACTAATTGAGAAACAATAAATTAGGTTCATCATATCTTCCATAGTTAGAGGGAAGGTTAGTTTTTGCCACCTTAGACATGTAGCAGACTATTGCAGACATTGCATTTCAAACAAAGGAAGACAGAAGGAGGCGATTTTCTCCATTTCACAAAAGCAGACGCAAGCCACAAGACAACAAACTGATCTGAACTAGCACATCACCAGTCTAACAGGCTGTATGTTCTCTGATTGCTGAGACTTCCCAGGAAGACTGTGGTTCTGCCTCCCGCTTCTCGTTACATAAGGATGAACAGCCTTTTTTCAAGGGTAACTCTATCTGTTACAAGATCAGCTGTAACTTCCAGAAAAATTGATTCAGAGACTGAGTTCTATTAACTGCACAAAAAGACAAATGCTTCACAATTAGTTCAATTGTGGATGTGAATCACCTAATTTCCTTTTCCAGTAAGGGTCACTTGGAAAGTTGGCATACCAAGGCTAAACAACCACGTTACCAAAGCAAATTTTGACATAAGATTTTTGGTTCCAGTGGACAAGAGCTTTGATTTTCCACAGTTTCGCAAAGAAGTAATACTAAGTACTGCAAAATGAGAGAGAAAAACAACTGAATTAACCTAACTACTTGCAATGCATCTTCAAAACTAGAGCACCACACAGGAAATTTCAGTATTTGCTAATCCAATTAAAAAAAAAAAAGTGGAAACATCTGCAAATAGTGAATCCCTGCCACAATACATGTCTTAGCAACAAAAGTTGTTGAAATCATGTATCAGTCAACTTACAGGCATGGGAAAAAATGGTGGGAAATATAACAAGTTTAGCGGTATAAAACCATGCCAAAAAGCCCCAGATGATCTTCAAGGAGTAATCAACAATGGAGAAAAGCCTGAATGTGAGTTAATACCATGACTTTATACTTCTCTGAAAATACTTCCATTTGCTTCTAAATTCAATGTTCTGGAAAGCACAATGCTTTCAAGCACTTGAAACTATATTATTAAGACACTCTAAAGAAATGCTATTTATTGTCTTAAAATACGTCCAAAAGCAGATGGCAGTAACGGTCTGCATGGTGAACAACTACCTCCAGTAGTGCTGCTCAGAGTGCCTTACATTCCCTGCCTCAACAGCACCTGATACCCAAATATTAAATACTGAAGGATACTAATAAAAAGAAACTACTACAAACCTGATGCTTTACTTGCACTTCTGCTGAAGATCTCAGAACAAACACAGCACAAGAATCAAGAGCACAAGCAAAGTAAAACCTCCCCAGCTAGACAAGGTACAGGAAGAACGTACATACTACCAGCCCGAACCCTTCCCTAACACAATCCCATAAAATTATAGCATAGTGGTGGCAGGTTTCCAAGCAGGGGGAAGAGACACCCCAGCTCACTTGGCCTCATGGCAGGTCCACATTATAGTTTGTGCCAAGCCCTCAGAAAGGTGAAATTCCCTTAAAAGCTACGATTTGCGAGCAGTGTGCTAGAGTGGGTAACTCTAAGTCCCATGCAAGAATGAGGAACTAAATACTCTGACCCTTAATGCTTGTGATGTTAGGAAACCATCACCCCTCCCCTCTTTGAAGGGCAACAGCAGAGGTAATATTTGTAATTCGTGAGAAACAACAGGACACAAAAGGAAGTGTCCCTCCCCCTGTTATAGACTGTTTAAGGAGGACACACCACCATACACATCTTGCTGGGGATACAAAGGATTATCTCAACTGACATCAGCCCTTCCCTCCACACGTGTAAGAACAGTCTTTTCAGCAGGAACTGGCATGGAGCTAAGGGGTGGAGTATACCTTGCAGGCAGAACCCAGGGACAGCTACTGCAAAAGGAAGATAATATAGCTTACTGCTCTTGGGAAAAAAATATACTGGGCAAAGTCTGTAACTAAATGGAAACCTATGGGTGACTTGGTGCCTGAGAGCAAGCAGGAAGAGTCACAGGAAGTCCTACTCACTTTCATTCCTGATGTTGAAACATCCTAAACCATTAGTCACTTTGGAAAGTTTTGGGATGTGGTTTTCATCTAAAGTCACATCCAGGTAGCTTTTCAAGGAGGATATTTCTGTGAATAATTACATTCTTTCTATGAACACTGCCTAACTGGAAAGCGAGTTGGATTCAAGTCTAGGGCTTTGCACAACTCGTTAATTTTTCAAAGCTGTACCGTAACTGAGAGGAAAAAGAGCAAAGAAGCCTGAGAGTCACTAATGATCCATTTTCTCAAGGTGAAACATCAGTGACTCTCCCTTCTGAGACATTCCACAGCCGGAAAAAAAAAAAAAAAAGAGATAATTAAAGCAACTCAGCTACTATTTCCTAAACGCTTTCTGTCATTGAAAATGCATCTCTGTGGACTGCAGGCCCTGCTTAAGCAACAGCTAAAACAAAACCCCAAATCGTCTTTCCCATTCCGTGCTAATAGCTACGCTGCTTGGCACGGGGGGAAAAGAGAAACAAACCCACCGCGCTGCTTGAATCCCCCCGTTTTACCTTTCTCACCGCAGCAGATCCAGCACCGCTGCAGGCCCGCAGCGGAG